>NW_006295825.1:2903540-2905988 GCF_000327345.1 Myotis davidii | reverse complement strand
CTCATTACTTATATTCTCATTATAATACTAAAATCTCCAACCAGAGGCAGAGATTTCCCACTATTTTTGACTATGCGATGTATGTATAGCCCGTTTTCTAACTGTCGGTGCCCTGGCATGTCCCCACCCATACATTCAATGACAAAGCTCACCTTGATGTTTATGTATGATTTCCCCCAATAAAATTGGATCAGATGCTTTGCTGAGGAACGCTGTTCTGGGAGCGATCCCCGGCATGTTCCTTGTTTATAAGCCTGCGATAAAGTTCCTTTTCATAAAATCATCTGTGTTGTCCTTTGGCTGGCTACTATTGAAAGTTTGGACCTGGTTCGGTCCGGTAACCCCACCACTTCCTGGCTAACAGATCTGGTAAGTGACCTGGCTGCAGTGTTCTTGTTGGTAAAATGGGGATAAGAAGAGTCTGTGTGATAGGGTTAGTCTGAGGAATAGATGAGGTGAGAGACGTGCCTGGCACAGTGAAGGTAAAGTAACCGCTCTGTGTTGGTAGGATACTTCCTTCATCACCGTCCCCGGGGGGACTAAAGAGATGACAAGCATGAAACATGTGGCAAAAGCTCTCTAAATAATAGTTATTATAACAATAAAGGCATCACAGCACAAATGCAGTAGATTTTTCCAGGAAAGGGCTGGAGAAGGGCTTTGCAGAGCCCAAAGGATGTTTGTTCTTCCGTTGGTCATAAAACAGACCCCTGCCTGACAATCTTGCCTGCTGGCCCCTCCGCTCCCCGCTCCATCCTCCCCACTGCCAGCCAGCCAGGAAATGACCCAGAGCCAGCCATTCCTTCCCTTTGGTCCCCAGGGCCCATGGAAGCCAGACCTAGACCGTCACCCTCTCCTGCTGCTTGGCCCCTGCTCTCCCCCAGGTTTAGAAGGAGGCTGGGGGTCACTGAGGGCAGCCACCCACCACTGACTTCGCCTCCTCTGGGGCCTGTGGCTGGAGCTTCCGCCGCCCGGCCTGTCCCTGCTGCCCACCACGGGTCCCGGCAGCCCACTCACAGCTCCAGGATGAGCACCACGTCGGTGCGGTTCTCAAAGACGTCGTGCAGCGTGATGATGTTGGGATGCAGCACCTGCCGCAGGATGCTCACCTCCCGCTCGATGTCCTCCCGGCACACGCCCCGCCGGCTGGCCCGGCTCTGCCGCTTCTTGATGAACTTGGCGGCGTACTCCAGCCCGGTACTCTTCTCCCGGCACTTCTTCACAATGGCAAACTGGCCGCTGTGGGGACACAGGCTCACATGACTAGGGTATCACTGTGCCTTCAGGGACACTAATTCAGAGTCACTCTGCCAGCTCAGCACAAAGTGCCACCAGCCAGCAGCTCCACCTGGCCATCAACCAGTGGCTGAGAGGGGACAGGTACTGGGCTTCCCTTCTGTTCATAGGAACCCTGAATGAATGTTAGCATTGTTGTTTCCAGTGTACAGATGTGAACACTGAGGCCCTGAGAGGTTACTGATTTGATCAGAATGACACAGCCTTGCCCTGGGCGGTGTGGCTTTGTGGATAGAGCGTCGGTCCATCCACCAAAGGATCACGGGTTTGATTCCCAGTCAAGGGCCCTTACCTGGGTTTCAGGTTTGATTCCCAGCCCCTGCCGGGACATGTGCAGGAGGCAACTAATTGATGTGTCTCTCTCACATCAATGTTTCTCTTTCTGTCTCTCTCTCTCTACCCCTCCTTCCCTCCTTTCCACTCTCTCTAAAATCAATGGAGAAAATATTCTCGCGTGAGGATTAACAAAACAAACAAAAACAATTACACAGTCTCGTCATTCCAAAGCCTCGGCTGGAACCCAAGTCTAGTTTCACCAGATGAAATCTCAATGCCCATAGGCCTATACTATGTAATAGAAAGGTTAGAAAGGAAAAACAAAAAGACTACTATGCCCTGGCCAGGTGGCTCAGTTGGTTGGAGCATCATCCCAGGTACCAAAGAGATTGCAGGTTCAATTCCCACCACCTAGGTTGTGGGTTCAATCCCTGGTCAGGACATGTAGGGAAGGCAAATGATCGATGTTTCTCTTTCACATTGATATTTCTCTCTCTCTCTCTTTTCCTTTCTTGCTCTCTAAAATCAATAAAAACATATCCTTGGGAAGGAATTTTAAAAAGACCAGCATGGTCAAAATACTAATGGTAAGAATCATCCAGCTGAGTCTCCCGTATCTGGATACAAGCACAGATTCGTCCATTGGGAATTGTGAGGTGAGTGACAAACACCTACCTGTATAGTCGCATTTTTGCCCCTTTGCTCCCAACCTCCTCCCCACAAGTAAAATCTCGATTACCTGACATGAGCCAAGCAGCTGGACAACAGGGGGACCCAGCAAATATGAGGGTGATGCACTTAATGTAAAGGCCGGGCCAGAGGCTCTGCAGGCTGGGGTGGCAGGGAGCCTGCTAGGGGGGGAGGCAGGCTCAGTCT
>NW_006295825.1:2901768-2903462 GCF_000327345.1 Myotis davidii | reverse complement strand
AAAAAAAAAAACTATGAACAAATTCCTATGCACACTGCACATATCTTATTTTGAAGTAAAAAAACAAAATGGGAACAAATACAATATTAGTATTTGCATGTGGCCCGCGGGCCGTAGTTTGAGGACCCCTGGTCTAAGATATAGGAGTCAGGGCTGAGCCTGGAAACCTTCACTCTGTGGACCAAGACAGCAGCCATAAAGTGGTGTCCATGCCAGAGCAGCAGGCAGCGCTGAGCCAGCATCCCTGGGAAGGCCAGCAGCCTCTGCTTCACCATCTCAGTCCAGGCACCCAGTGGGGGCAGCTCTAAGTCCCTGGAGACTGCCCGGTGGCCACCCCTCTTAGGGGTCCTCCCACTCCCCTTCCACCATGGCCCCATGTTTTCTCGCCAGCCACAACACCCACTGCTTGAGACAGAGCTCAGAGCATCTTGGGTTAAGCTTAATAAGGGGCCACCAGACTCCACACTCAGGATGTACTCTCTTAGTGGCTCTGGGGTAAGAGCTACACAATGAAATGCGCTGGAGATCTGCCTCAGCCTAAGAAAACAGCACCACATCTGAACCATTCCTTTACTAGAATACTCCTCAGTGAGGCAACCTTCAAAGTAAACCTAAGTGACACACACACACACAGAGGAGTCAAGTAGAGCCAGCAAGGAATAAATATGCCAACATGCTGTAGAGATGTCACCAGACACACATCCTCATTCACTCAACGCTGGCTGAGCATCTGCTCTGTGCCAGGCTCTATGCCAGGCAGTAAAGGGCAGGGACCAAAGGCCCAGACAACAGGTACAGAGAGAGCTCTGGGGAGGGAGAGGGCCCCGGAGGGCCAGGGTGGGCAGGGAAGGCTTGGTGGAGCCAAATTGATATTACACTGTCCACTAATGTTAAAGTTTCAGCTATTTATGCCTCAATATGCTCTCAGCTGTCGAAACATCCAGCTGACGCAGGTGGAGTGGAGCCAGTCCTCCCAAAGCTGGAGTGAACACATTCAGCAAGATCTTAACACAGCTGGTGACTTGGAACCACTTTGGGCCTTGGGGACATTGGGTCCTTTAGTGGGTGCCAGCAAACACTTGACGAAGCTTTCAGTCCAGGCGGCTGTGAGTCTCAGCGCGGATACCACACTCTCTCCTCTCTCTCTGATACCTCAAGGGGCCTGGCATCAGCAGTCCTGGGGCAGACAGCTCCCTCTTTCCAGTTGACTGATGAGAAACCAAAGCGTAAGGATTTTAAGCACTTTGTATACACTTACAGAACACAGAGGTGGAGGCACCAGGTTTTTATAAAGCGGAAATAACTATTTCAGGGGACCTTGACATAGCTTCCCCTATTCTTACGAGGGAAACAAAGCATTTTTCTATATTGCATGCCTGAAAAAAAATTCCTCCAACTCTCAAAAAGCAAATGAGTGTTTGCTTTCCCTGGTTGAGTTTTCTCTTTGTGTGAGCAGCTGTGGCAATAAGAGGTGCCTGGGGGTCAGGCCTAACGTGCAGGCATCTTCCTCCCGCCAAAAGGAGGTATTCTGAGAGTGGGTGACCATCTCGGAGTCAAAGGCCATGCAACAGCACTCATTTCCCCCTCTCCTCGGGGGTGGGGTCCTCCACTCAGCCTGCCCTGAGGAGCCTCAGGGGACCCAGGGACACTTGCTGGCTTTCCTCTCTTCTTGAGCTGTTCCTGGAAAGAGAGGA
>NW_006295825.1:2896279-2899911 GCF_000327345.1 Myotis davidii | reverse complement strand
GGATGTGCCCCACTAGGGCCAGCCCCCAGGCCATGAAGCTTTGGGCAGTGAGAGCAGACTTCAAGGTCAGACAGGTCAGGTTCTGTCACCTGTGGTCAGAGGCTACCTGCTCTGAATATCAGTTATCTCATCTGTAAACTGGGAATTGTGGAGACTGGAAATGTCTGCAATGCTGGCCCATAGTCAGCACTAGTCATTGGTAGCTATTATGACTATGAGTTTGTGGCTCAGGTGAAGGCTGAGCAAGAGGCATTAGACACAGAAGTCACTGATTGAAATGGTCTGCAATGTGTGGCCAGGGAATCAGTGTAATTTTTTTTAAAAAAAAACCCTGATGATCCCAGTGCACGGCCAGCTGTGGGAATATCTCTGTTCTAAGGTAGGAGCCAATTCTTTTCATCCTTAGAGCAGTGGTTCTCAATGCTGGCTGCACGTTGGAGTCTTGTGGGGAATTTACAACTCCTGGTGCCCGGGTCCCATCTCCAGAGATTCTGATCTCCGGGGTCTGGGCTGCAGCCTGGGAATCCGGATGCAGCATGTCCTTGAGTAATGCCGTTTCATTACAACAAGCGATGAGATGTTACTGAAATGTAGCTCTTGTTTATATCAATCGGCCTATGGCAAAATTGGCTGCTTTATATGTTGTTTAGCTTAAAGTTGCAGAACCTGTCGATGACGTTAAGTGAGGATTTACTGTACTTAAAAGCTGCCCGGTGACTGATGTGCAGCCAGGGCCGAGAAGCACTGACTTACAACAGCTCTCTGATTATCTCCACTTTCCAGAAGACACTATGCAGCTGTTACTCATATTATTCCTTGTCCTTTTCCTCACCCTCTCCCCGAGTTCTCTGATCTGACAAGGGAGGGAGGGAGAAAGAGAAGCAGGCGGGGACTGTTGTCTTTCCCACCAACACAGTTTTTGCTGGAGGGGTCCGCAATCTAACCGCCCCAATACTTACTGGCAAATCAAGACCGAGAATTACCCTGGGCTTTGGGGGATAACAGGAGTGGATGTGTGCATGCAGGCATGCCCTGCTCACTGGACCCAGAGAAGACACATGAAGGCCAGACCTGAGGGTGCTCCATCATGTCCATCAGCACCTGCAGACTCACGGGCAGGTGAGAACAGTGACAGGGATGGGCCCGTGCCTGCCCATCGGAAAGGCTCCAAAGCCAGAAGTTCAGCCCCCTCCCCCTGCAAACCCCCCGCCACCAGTTCAGAGGTCATCCAGCGAGGCTATGGGGGCAAAGGTGAGAGTGAGGACCCTTCTAAGGTTAGGACAGTCACCCAGGGCATCATCCAGAGAGGGAACAGATGGGAGCCATTCAATCGTTAATGGATATTATTGCCAACACTGATTCAAAAAGTAAGGGAATGCTGAAACATTGATACACATATGCAAAACATGCCTATCCCCAGCCCCCCATAGCAACAGTCATTACCTAACCCAGGGTCTGATGCATCAAAGGGCAGATCATCAGGAAGCCCGATTCCTGGTCCTGACCTGCCATCAAAGCTTTGTGGGCTTGGACAGAGAACTGCCTTCCTCAGGTCGTGTTTCTCCACCTGCCACCTGAGGTCTCACCTCAGAAAGCTTCCTCTTAGCTCCAAAGAGCTTGAGACAACTCTGAATAGAAATGAGAGCTTTCCCTTCACTCGCCAAATTCCTATCTCTGAGCAAGTGTCCTAGTCAAAGGCCTACCACTAACTGGTCACGACCCTGGGCAGCCTCTTCAACTCCGGGGGCCTCAGTTTCCGCCCTTGTCAGAGGGGAATGAGAAAACCTAGCCTGCACACCTCTCAGGGTTGGTGGGAAATCACAAGATAATGCTCGAGAAAGGACTTTACCATCCAGCGCTGCACAAAGGCAGGAGGTGTTTGTGGGCGGAACTCTGCACTGAGGCTGGTTTGCAAAAGTCATGTAGGAGGGCAGTAAATCGGCAAGTCACAGAAACTGCCTTCCCGGCTGCTGCCAGTGTGCTCTCCTGCAATTATGTCTCAAATACACCCCTCTTCCCTGGCGGAGGGCTCAGCTCCTCACTCACTTCACACCCTGGGAGGACAGAGCAGGCTGCGTAGAGAATGAGACAGTTGGGCCTCATTCCAGAACTCGGCAGAACCCAGGGTGGCACCCCCGGAGGGTCTCCTGTTATCTGCCCTGAAAACAGATGATAAGGAGTAAACTTACAACAGCTCCTCAGCACCAAAAATGACCTTGTTGTCTCCAACAGCAGCTCCTCAGCTTCATGGAAGAGCCTAGTTCAATTGCCCCCAAATTCTTCACTACCAAAGGGAAATGACCCAAACATCACCACATTTGGATTTTGTACAGCCATGTGGACATTACAACACTTACACCCAGCTTTTCTTTTTGTAAGCTGCGGACAAAAGGGGCCACACGCTAACCGGACAAGCTCAGGGGAGGCCTGCATGGCAGTCTTGTGAACTCAAAGACCTAAAGTAACCACAAAGGGTGCTCTGAAATTAAACTTTAACTAAAAGCAGTAATGGTGGGCAGTCACCTCCTAGGCCTGCATCTTCCCCTAATCTATCACCGATGGATTTCATGTGACCCACCGCCTCCTCCTTTCATTGCAATGTATAAAAATAGATGAAAAACCGCCATTCTCTGGAGCATTATCCCAGTCCATTGAGATTCTGCTTCCCAGCAATTGTCGACAGTTTGGCTCAAATAAACTCACAAAAATTTTTTACAGGTTCGAATGTTTTTACATTAACAAAGCTAATTTTATATTTTTCTATTAATATTTACAGGTGGTTCCATTTTACAGATCAGAAAACTAAGGTTCAGGGAGGTGAAGTGAGTTGTTAGTTTGGCCAGGTAGCAGGCCTAGGCAGCACGGTTAAGGCCTAAACCTGTTGAGGTAACTAACAGCGGTGGTGTGTCAAGCAATGAGGACGGGGCCCACCCCAGAAGGGAGGAGGAGCATTTTTGTCACCAACACTGTTTAATTTGCCAGTGCATGGTGATAATCAAACACAGACTGACCTTTATTCGATTTTATCTTTTAGTTTTGAATTCTCAAAAGACAATGCACCCCCATGGCCTGCAGCGAGCAGACCACTCCTACTGCCCACTGGCCCCCACCTTCCATGGGAAACCACAGCCAAGCAGATGTGTTCTGGCAGCCCCCCAGCAGCTGGCTGCTACAGGTGTTTTGCAAGGTCTATGAATAGGGTGGGCCTAACTCATTCCCTTTCTTGGTCAACTCTTAAATGCCCATGGCTTTAGTAACTTGCTCCAAAGTCACCATTTATTGAGGTGGAGATGAGGCAAAGCTGCACAAAATGCAAACCCAGGGATGAGATGCCACATGAGGGGAGAGGTATCATCAAATGGGAAGTCTTCCAAGGCAGAAGGATGTGGAGACCAGGTTCCTCCTGCTGCTTCCCCCAGCGGTCACAGCAGTTCCCCTTCCCACCCTGGAGAACAATGAGCAGATTCCTCTGGAATTACCCTGCAAATCTTCAAGGCCACAGCCAGGGATAATGCTTAGAAGCTTCCAGCCAAGGTCATCCCAGGTGCAGCTCAACAGTTGGGGGCTGAGACATGTAGCTAACATGTTTCAAAGTCATAGGCAGGAGCAGCCTGAATCTATAGTCAGCAGGA
>NW_006295825.1:2895041-2896264 GCF_000327345.1 Myotis davidii | reverse complement strand
CAGATCAGCCTGATCCCAGAGGACCCACACCCTGATCCTACAGCAACAGCCTGTCGGGGGATGGTGTCACCGAGCCCCCTCCTTACCTCTCTGCCTGGCCAGGCTTGACTGTGGGGCCTCTGTGGCTGCCCCACCCCTCCCCACCCTCCCCTTTCTAACATATCCAACCTCTAGCTAGGCCACTTCCAGTTCCCATGAACAAGATCCTTCCCCCCACTGCCTTAGTAAACAACCTGTTTCTGATCTCCTATATCCAAGTCCAGGATTTAGAGTCAAAAGATCCAAGTTCTATTTCCAGCTCTACTACTTTTAGCAAATCACATAACTCTGAGCCTCAGTTCCCTTGTGTGAGGTAACACAGACATAAGAATATCCCGGTCTCACCAGGTTGTAATGAGAATGACATGAGACCGGTATGTGAACGCATTATGCAAACTATCATTTCTCCATGAATGTGAATTATTCTTTCTCTCCATCCACTGGATCGCCACATCTGAATCCTGGTCTCCATTTTCCAATCCCAGTGTCTCCCTGAACCTCACTCAGCCTCAATGAAGCCCATCCTCAGATCCGAGCTTAAAAATAGGTAGTGCTGGGGTAGACTGTGGCAGCTGGAAAGCAGGGTCCCCAGGTGATGCCAGGATCCAGGAAAGCAGAAACACTTCAGGACACAGTTATCCAAGCTCAGAGCAAACAAGGGACTAGATATCCAGGAAGAAGCCAAAATAGGGTGAAGAAATAGAAAGTTACCAAAAGTCAGAGAAGGATATGGGGTCCCAAGGCAGAGAAATGAGGGTAATGAGCAAACGTTTATGAAAAGCCATGTGGGCAGCACCTCCGGAACTAGGTGGACAAGCAAAGAGTGAGAGGCCCAAGGAGCAGCAGCCAGGCCAGCATCCTGTCGGAGAGACCCTGCAGCAGACAGAAACATCAGCACAAGGCCCGCAAACACAAGAGCACCCAGAGCCGTTCAAATGGCCTTTTCTCCTAGCTAGTGACTAGAACCTACTGTCTAAAGAACCCGTTTCTCCTTTGACCATGTTGTCAATGCCTCTCCAGTCTCCTGACAATGCCTTTTAAGTATATTTGAGGTGTGGAACCCTCTCTCCAATAAATCTTGCACAGAAGCCCAATATGTAAACCAGATGAAAAGCGGTGCTTCTTTTGGGGGAGAGGCACTCAGAACCCACCCTGATGATGTGTAAAGGGACTTCATTGAACAG
>NW_006295825.1:2872081-2894825 GCF_000327345.1 Myotis davidii | reverse complement strand
CTGGGGGCACTGACCACCAGGGGGCATCTCTTGCGTTGAGCATCTGCCCCCTGGTGGTCAGTTCATGTCATAGCGACCGGTCATTTGCTGGTTTTTCTGCCATTGGGTAGATTTGCATATTAGGGTTTTATTATCTATACCAGTGGTTCTCAACCTGTGGGTCGCGATCCCTTTGGCAGTCGAACGACTCTTTCACAGGGGTCACCTAAGACCATCCTGCATATCAGATATTTACATTACGATTCATAACAGTAGCAACATTACAGTTATGAAGTAGCAACGAAAATAATTTTATGGTTGGGTCACCACACGAGGAACTGTATTTAAAGGGCCAGAAGGTTGAGAACCACTGGCTGAGAGGGTACCATCCATCCCACCCCCCGCCCCCCTAACTGTCCATTCATCAATCCATTCACTCACTAATGTATCCCCCACCCTCATTTAACAATCAGTGTCCTAAGTGCTATACACAGGGCCCACCCCACAACTTGAAGGGCTTACAGTCAACTGGGGAGATTGGACAAACACTAATGGAAAAAGAAATATGTTCTGGATGTGAAGAAATATCTGCCTCGGGGTCAAGTGAGTGGGCAAACAGTAAGCGCTGCAGCAGTTCAGGGGAGGGAAGGACAAGTACTACTGAAGGGGGTCAGGGGAAGCCTTATGGGATTTGAACCAGGCCTGGAAGAAAAGCTGGATTCAGACAGGCAAAGGGAAACTGCCTGCTGTAGCTGGAGAGGCAGGGGGGTGATACACAAATGCTCTATTCTGTGGAGGCCCCAAGTCACCACCTTTCCACCTCACTTCCTCTGGGTCAAGTAGCCACTTTCTCAAGGAAATATCTCAGGAAGCTGAACTTGCCCTTCCCCCACCTCGCTGGGTGTGGAGGGAGGGATAGAGCAATGGGTCAAGTAGTCGGTAACGCTCAGCTGGGTCAGACAGCCTTCTCATCACCCCAGTCGTGAAGCCAACTGGCCTTCGCAGCCTGGGCAAAGCCCCGGAGGCTGGACCTACAGTTGATACCTGAAACATGAACTCACGCTGCAGAGCACGGAAGGGACTGCTAAGAGAAGACAGGAAAACCCAGGATGGCTGAGGTTCTGCTATCACTGTGGGGCTACAGGGTCATCCCTCATAAAATGGGAAGTACCGCCCCTCCAGTGCGGAGTTCTGTACCAGCCTGTCTCCTGTGAGCTTTGCACCTCCCTTTGGCCCACATCCCCCTGGGATCCTTTCCACAGTCACATAAAGTGACCATGGGTTCCCAAGGGTAACCTGACCTCATTCAAAGTAACACGTTCACATTTTAACAGCATCCTTGACCAAGAGGGACTTTAATGGTGGCAAGTTCAGGCATACACTGGGCAAGAGGAGGAACAACTTGGAGATAAAAAGGAGGACTTTCCACTTTCCTAACATTCACATCAAATAGACGGGACGGACTATGTGTGTCTGCGTTTGTGAATGTGGGTGTGTGTACAAATCATAAACTATTATTTCTTCTGGTCAATTCTCTTCTGCACACCTGGATCTTAATGTCCAAGAGATTCTTGTAGCAACTTCTTCATTGATATACTCAACTCCCCATCCTAAGGTGGATGCTCTCTGTTTCTCAGCATTTCTGTGAATTTTTTACCCCAAGTTGGTTTCCTTGTCATTACTTGACAATGCCACAGATCACCTCCTCAAACACTCAGGGTTGTGAATGGGGAAGACTATATACTGTGGGTACAGCACAGGGATAGGTGCCCTGGATCCATCACCTACGTCCAAGTCCATTTCTTTCTTGGGACCTCAGTTTCCACATCAGAAAAAATGAAGGGTGGGACCAAGAAGCTTCTTTCAGGTCCCCACCCCCACCCCAGCTCACCCTCTGAGGAATCTCTGATGCAGGTCAGTATGTCACATGGATCTATCAATGTGAGACATAGAGAGTGATTTCTGGGCTTCTCGCTGTACAGAGCCCAGCCATGGGTTCATGCTACTGAGATGTATCAGTCACATGTTAACAAACTAAATTTCCAAAGAGAGAGGGGGATCAGGGCTTTGGGCAAGGAAAGCAGATCTCAGATACTCTCAAGATGCCCCTGTACCATCTTCATGTCCAGCAAAATGCTGAAAATACCCAGTGCCAAAGGTATTTCTATAAAAAGTGACCCGGTACTCACCTTAGTCCTTAACCCCCAAACAGGCCCTAAGGGCCTGGAGAGTAAGTACTGCCCTAGTCATCTTTATACCTCTCACAGGGCCTGCTCAGCACTGAGCAGTAAGCAGGGATTCAGCCAGTGTTTGTAGAAATAAAGATCTAAACCAAGCATGTCAAACTCGCGGCCTGCGGGCTGCACAATAAACAAGGTTTAAGTTTATGTGGGCCGCAAAAAAACACAAGCTTCAATTTTCATAGAAACGTAGGTTTGTTTCGAAAAGTATAAAATAGAAAAATGATAAAATTAATGTTTTCTTGCATACTGCTATATTGGCTGGGCCACAAAAATATTCATTGTGGGCCACATGCGGCCCGTGGGCTGCGAGTTTGACATAGCAAAATAAACCTACGTTTCTATGAAAATTGAAGCTTGTGTTTTTTTGCAGCCCACATAAACTTAAACCTTGTTTATTTGGTCCGTTAGCCTTTGAGTTTGACATGCTTGCTCTAACCTGAGGCAGAAGTGTGTTGAAGGACTGTCACCCACAGCCAGACCTGAGGGCAGCAGGAGAACCTCCCCGGCAGACTTGCTTTAAAAACAACACATTCTTGATATTTTTTTTTACTTCCAAAGGAGCATGTACATTATTTAAAAGAACAAAAGAAAGACAACAGAAAAGCACAAAGAGGAAGCTTCCTAGGAGAACCATTGTTATCATTTTGGAGTCTGCTCTCTTGGACTTTTTTCAGTTTGTTCATTTTTAATGTAATTGGTATGATGTCATACATACCATTTTGGAAACTGCCTTTTTAAACTCTCTACTTAATGTACTTCCCACATAATTAAAAATTATTTGACAATCTAATTTTAAATAATACCCCACATACAGATAAGCCATGGTTTTTAAAGCAATTCTTGATTGTGGACATTTCTATTACTTCTATTTTTAATACAATCCTATATAATAAAGAGGTAATATGCAAATTGACCATCACTCCAACACACAAGATGGCCGTCCCCATGTGGTCAAAGATGGCCGACCGGGGAGGGCAGTTCTGGACGATCAGGCCTGCAGGGGAGGGCAGTTAGGGGTGACTGGGCCAGCAGGGGAGGATAGTTAGGGGTGACCAGCCCGGCAGGGGAGCAGTTAGGCATGGATCAGGCTGGCAGGGAGTGGTTAGGGGGTGATCAAGCTGGCAGGCAGAAGTGGTTAGGGGCAATCAGGCAGGCAGGCAGGCAGGCGAGCTTTGTTAATTTTTCTATTAGGGTATTTGCCTTTTTCTTATTGTTCATAAAAACTCTTTACATATATGTGATATTAACCTTTGTCATATATGTTACAAATATTTGCCCTGATAGTATTGTAAAGGAGCTTTAGGTCTTCTCAGCATCCAATAGTGTTAGCCAGTTTTTTTTTTTACTTTATGTTTCTCGCCTCTTACCTGCCACTTTAATCACCTGACTACTGTGCCTTAGGATCACACTGAAGAGGAAAGCCTTGTGGCTTGGTGATGGGTCACTGAGGCACTCAATCCAGGTTATACCTTCAAACTTACTTCACAGGCCCCAGAGGAATTACCACGACCCCTCCCCCCACACCTGATCCCTTCCTCAAGTCGCCCCACTCTTCCTCCTGACAATGTCCCTTCTACTGGCTGAGTGCAGGAGGGAAGGCATCTGAGGGTGAGCAGGTCCTGGCAGAGTGGGCCTGGTGCCCCCAGGTGGGCCGCAGTTACGGGGTGTGGGGTAGTGAGGGGGGTTGGCCTGCACAACTTTAGGGATAAAAGCATCTCCCTGCCCCCCAATTATCCATTATGTTGTTAAGTGTCCTTTGTAACAGGCACAGATCATGGCTTTCTCTCAGAAATTAGTACCGTGATGGTGTCTATCTACCCTGAACAAATATTCTTCCTCATTTCAGATAATGAAAATGACAACCTTGTTTCCCTTTTGCTCTTGGTAGTCAATGGCAACAACTATACTGGCCTAGCTTTTAGGTGTATTTCCTTCCTCCTTCCTTCACTCTAGTCACTAGAGTGGCTCTCAAACTTGGTGGCATAATAGAATCATCAGGGGAGCTTGTTTAACCCTTTGTACAACATAAGCGAGTATAGATGCAAGAATTGTTTCCATTTTGGACCGTGGCAGTTAACTGGTTAAAATGCAGGTGTCCAGGCCTTACCACAGATTTGAGAAATCCTAATCTTTTGGAGGGTATGTGGCTTTTGATCTTCTACCTTTATTTTCAAATTCTCTGTGCCTCTTATTGTATGCTGCCTCAAATCCTCAACAAACAGGAGAAATTAACTCTAAGTGGTTCTGTGTTGCTATCACTGCAGCACAAAAAAAGTGAGCTGCAGAGCAGGCCTGCAAAGACTAAACTTGACCCATTTCACAGACAGGCAAAAGGAGGCCCCAAATCGTTAAAGGTGTTGACCAAGGCAGGACCGCCCAAACACCCATTTACAGTCCATCCCAATGGCCAAGTTGATTGATTGCAGAGCAGAAGGCTTTGCCTATAAGAATAAAATGGTGCCGCCCCTTCCCCCTTCTGCCTCCATGCTCACAGGTGGCCCATTCTCTCACCCCTACCCTGAAAGGGACTTGAATTCAGATCCACACCCAGCCTCCCTGTGCCCACAGCCTAGAGTTTGGGGGTGAGTTGGGGGTGAGGGAATAAGTCCAAGTCCTCTTAGAAGCAGATTTCCTTCCCACCCTCCTCCCACCCAGCCCCGTCTCCCCAGCAGAAGCCAGAACCTTGTTGAGCAAGCGGCTCCGAGTTGCAGCTGTGCCACCTCTCTGTCATCACCAGCCCCAATTAGCAGCGACCAAGCACCCTCAGGGCTGCCACTCCTTCCTGGTTCCTCTAACTCTGCTCTAAGCCATTACAGGATTTGGCGCTGCCTACCCTGTCTCCTTCCAGCCTTACTGTGGGGACACGGGAAAGGTATGTGTCACATCCAACATGACTTATTTTTCCTCCGTCCATCCAAACTAATCTAGAATGGACCTCCGCCTCGAACATGGCCTCGTCCCTGTAGAAGCCCATGCAGCAGGCCTCCCTTGCTAGCTGCCTCAAGGTGGCCTTGTCCTCGCCCACGTGGTTCACGTTGGAATCACGGGGGCAGAGGTTAACCACAGTGCCCTGGGTGTGCAGGGGGCTCCGGCCTGGCAGGACCCCGGGATAAGCCCGCCCAGCTCTGTGCCTAAGTTGGTTCTAGGACTTTGGGTGAGTCTCACTTTTCTGTGCCTGTTTCTTCATCGGTAAGATGGTATGACAGCCACCTCAGCGGTCGTGATGAGGATTAAAGGCACTGACACATGTACGTGCCCAGAGCAGCCTCTGGCACATGATTAACACCGATAAATATCATTTCCATTTTAGCGCTCTGGGCTTCAGTGTCCCCACCTGTGAAATGAAAGTAATACACTCAACTCACAGGACTGTGGAGAAACTTTAGTTACAGAAATGTGCGAACACGTAGCTCATATATCCTTGGTGCTCGGAATGTGGTGAAGGGGGAATCCACTGGACACTGAATGTCATGGATCAGAGCACATGTTCTCACCCAGAGGTGCAGGCTGCCCTCTCCTGCCCCACAGTGACCCAGAAAATCGCCTCCGCCGTCAGAGAAACAGGCCCACAGAGCAGCCGCTGGCCCCCACACATTCCTGCCTTATCTGGAGGGCTGGCGGGTCCCGGCTTTCCTTCCAGACCAGAGTGAGAAGCTGGCTGTGTCTCACAC
Organism: Myotis davidii; assembly: GCF_000327345.1. NCBI lineage: Eukaryota > Metazoa > Chordata > Mammalia > Chiroptera > Vespertilionidae > Myotis > Myotis davidii. Next base: position 2,888,932 of record NW_006295825.1, on the reverse strand, counting down.
CTCAGGGCCCAGGACAGCCAGGGGACAGGCTGTCTCCTTAGGCCTCTTGCCACCACCCCGTTTCCTCCAGTTCAGGGACTCTACAGGGTTCTAGACAGAGGCTGGGTCTGGCTGGCAAGGCTCATATACACACAGAGAAGGGTTCCCAGATACTAGTAAACAGCGATCTCTGCCTGGATCTCTGGGTCTCTGCCGGGTGGGCCACCTTCAGAGCAGACCCAGGGGAATTGCCAGGGACTCAGCCAGAAGCAGCCGAGATTTCCAGGCCCACGACAACTAACGGGTGCTCTCTGTGTGCACAACTCAACGTCTATTACGGCTCTTACCGCCCTGGACTATTCTGACTATCTACTTGCCTGAATGCTCCCCACCCCACCCCCCTCAGCTGAAAACTCCCAAAAGGCAGGGCCTGCACGGTCTCACTCACTGTTGAGCTTTTGGCATCTCCAAGTGCTCAGTGAGTGTGTGCGCAATAAATGAGTCTTGAGTGGAGGCACTGGGAACACAGAGATGAACAACAGGCAGTTTCTCATTCAGGTAAGTACCGCCAGGCATTTGAAGAGGGCACCCTCGCAAATCGCTTTTCTAAACTAGACTTTCCGTGTGCCTTCTCTCTCGTGCTCTTTGAGGGCAGAGCTGTTGGGAGGAACTTCTCTTTACCCCCAGGACACCTAAGCTCACACCAAGTTCACAGTAAGCCCTTCGATGTGGATGGACTAAACTCAGCTCAGGAGCCCTGCACATACACTCTGACCGAGACCGCCCAGCTGGAGAGGGGTTTTCCCATGGGTCCCAATGGTGAGTAAGACACAACGTAATTTGGTCAAAATCCCCCTTCCTCTCCAGCCTAGGGATGATCGGAGCACGCTGGGGCGGGGCGGGGGGCAGGCAAGGTGTCAGACCCAAGGCTTTCCAGGCACTGCAGGGAAGGGGAGGGACAGCCCTGCGCCCACAGCTGCCAACAGCTGCTTCTCACGAAATTACAGGGTCAAACCGCAGGGGAGAGGAAGGACGCTTTTCACAGCTGAAGCAGCGCGCGGGGCAGCTTGCCCAAGGTCACAGAGCAGTTTACAGCAGAGCAGCCCAAGACCCCAGGTCGTTCAACACCTAGTCTTTGTCTTGGACTTGGCAAGGATTTCCAAACTTTTTCTAGTAGCAGAGCTCTTTTTCTTGTCATTTATTTTTTTACATTTTTAATGCAGTAATAGACACAAACGTGGCTAAATAAAAATGAAATTGCACAGAAGTTCTTTTAGCAGAATCAATCCCCCCTGCCCCAGTTCTGCTTGCAGAGGCCTTAAGAACGTAAGAATGTTTGTTTCAAAAATATATGAAAGCAAAGATGCTTTGGTTGAAAGGGGAGCAATACAAAGCACTTGTCTGATTACTACACACACACACACACACACACACACACACACCCTACCCAAGTGTATACCATAGGACTCCATGTGAAAACCACACAGCTACAGGAAACTTCCCTTACATCACACCTCCTGCTGTAGAGGCAGAAGGAACCTTTCTGCCTGAACAGACACCCCTGCACCAGGTACACCTGGATGTTGTCCCACAGCTCTTCCCACACCCAGACTCTTGAGTTCTCACCATCTACAGCAAGAGAGACCCTACAGAACTTCAAGTTTCCTCAAGGCTGAGGTTCCAACCCGAGGGAGAGAAATGGGGAGGAATCCTTGTATGTCACAGCTCATAAAATAAAATAACTATAGCTAGTTGGATTGGCAGTCATGCATACCTTAATATGAATTAGTTGAATTAGACTGCTTTCCTACCACCTGGCAAAATTCAGCTATGTTGAAGAGAAAGGAAATGTTGACATAAGAGGAGAAGAAACTGTGTTGGGGATGGGGAGAACTGAGGTACTTGGGAAGAAGGCAGAACAAGATGGGCCCTGTGGTAAGGCTTGGGCTGCTAGGAGGCAGCATGAGGGCACCTGTGTTGGCAAGCTGGGATAGGAAATGACAAAGGTATCAGAGGAATGTAAAAAGAAGGGTGGGAGCACGTCTGGTTGCTTACTCCGCAGTCCTTCCCTTATTTGAAACACTTAAGTCAACACTCTTCAACCGCCTCCACTACTGGCAAAAACAATTTTTTTTAAAGTTCTGGTCTGCACTGGATCTTGCTGTGTGGCCCCATCAGATGCTGAAGGCAGGAACTTCCTAGCTCATTCTGCTATCTCTAGATCATTGTTCGGCCGTGGGGAAATGCAGCTTGCCACCTAGAAAGGACAGTTAACCATACCCGATGGTGCAATCTCCTTCCTTCCTCCTCCTTCCCCGAGCACTCACAATGGGTATCTTCTTCCCCCCAAATTCAGAGCAAATACACAGCCCAGACTGCAGCCTCTTCCCACCAGATGGTGATGGGAAGGAAGTGGGGGCACTGACCCGCAATCACAGCTCCCAACACAACCTTCCTGGCATTCTTCCTCCCTCCCAGGGCCTGTGCTGCACTTCCCTTCCTGTCCTCACCACTGGACATGGCACCCCTGAGAACACTGCTCCCCAAAGTGCGGTCCTTGGACCAACAGCATGACTTCACCAGGAACTTGTTAGAAAAGCAGAATTTCAGACCTCACCCCAGCACGACTGAGTCAGAATCTGCGTGTTAACACTATGCCCAGGTGATTCACATATATATTGTAGTTTGAGAAGCCCCGTCTTAGAAAATATTACATATAGCAAGCCTGCAACCCAGTACCTAATGGAATCCTGGGTACCCAAAAATTCACTCCAAATTCTCTTTGGTTCTGGCTCTTCTTGCTGAAAATCTGGATCTATGAAACTTTTCATACCTTGGAAAAGGCAGTATAACACAAATTAATAAATATCTAATGAATGACTCCTATGAATAAGTACTCTTGAAGAGGAGCTTTATGATTTACGAAATGGTTTCACCTGAGATCTCTTATTTCATCCTCACCAAATCCCCGGAAGGCCGTTGGGGACAGGTCACTGACTCCTACTACAGAGAAGGGGCCAAGGTCAGGACCTTGGAGAAAGTGCATAATCAGCCTCCACATTTGGATCCACAACCGGTGGGAATGTTGTGGCTCAACACAAATTAAATATAGGGTTCGGAAGAAAGGATGATGTGCTTTGATTTTTCAATGTTTATAATTACAGTAAACTAGAGGCCCGGTACACAGATTCGTGCAGTGGTGGGGTCCCTCAGGCTGGCCTGCACCCTCTTGCAATCTGGGACCCCTCGGGGGATGTTGGAGAGCTGATTTCAGCCCAATCCCTGCAGGCCAAGCCAAGGGACCCTGCCGGTGCATGAATCCGTGCACTGGGCCTCTAGTATGCATATAAGATCTTTGGTTAATCTCTTCCTGCCCTCTCGCCTCCCCGCTTCCCTCTGAGATTCAGCAGTCTGTTCCATGTTTCCATGCCTGTGGTTTCCGCTCCTGCGGTGAGCGTCTGCCCCCTGGTGGTCCGTGCGTGTCATAGCTACCCAACAGTCGGATGGTCAGATGGTCGCTTAGGCTTTTATATAGAGAGATAGATATTTATCAGAAATTCTTTTTTATTTGGGCTTTCTGGTTGGGAACACGAATCAGCTTTACCTGCCCTGGTAATGAACAATATCCTGAATATGTACTCTAATCAAAAAATTCTTTGAAAATAAGAGATTTTTAAAGGTCTTAAAGTTCTCCTGTTTATCACTGTGTCTTTCACAGCACAGTAATTTGCTCATATTTATCAATAAATGTTTTTTAATTAGTTAATTAATTGATAGGTGACCAACTGGCAGATTTATCAGAACATGTCTCTTCCTCTCGCACTGGAGAGGCCTGTAAACTGAGCACAAGTATAAGAAATTAGGCTCCTGCCTTTAAAAATAAAAACTAGATTCCTGATATCTCTTATTTCCTTTGAATCTGCCTCTCTCTCCTCAACAACAATCACTCATTATTTTACAGTCACATCTTATTCTAATTGCAAAGGCCTTTCACTATTCATAAAATAGCTAACATTTCTTTCCATATTCGAGGCACCATTCTAAAATGTATTAACTCATAAAAATAAAAAATAACAAAAAATCCAGTTAAAAAATGGGCAGAGAACCTGAAAAGCATTTTTCCGAAGAGGACATACAGATGGCCAACAAAACATGAAAAGATACTCAACATTACTGATCATCAGGGCAATACAAACCAAAACCACCATGAGATGTCACGTCACACCTGTTAGAATGTCTATCATCAAAAAGAGCAAATTACAAGTGTTCATAAGGATGTAGATAAAAGGGAGCCCTTATGCACAGTGGGTGGGATTACAAATTGGTGCAGCAACTATGGAAAACAGTACGGAGGTTCCTCAAAAAGTTACAAATAGAAATACCATGTAACCCAGCAATTCCACCTCTAGGTATCTATCAGAAGAAAACAAAAACACTAATTTAAAAAGATATCTGTGCCTCTATGTTCATTGCAGCATTATTTACAATGGCCAAGATATGAAAACAACCTAAAAGTATATCAATAGATGAATGGATAAAGAAGATAAATATATATATAATGGAATTTGCTCAGCCATAAAAAAAAAAAGAAAGAAAAGAATGATATCTTGCCATTTGCAACTTGGATGGACCTAGAGGGTATTGTGCTAAGTAAAATAACTCAGACAGAAGGACAAATACTGTATGATCTCTCTTACATGTGAAATCTAAAGAACAAAACAAATGAGCAGACAATACATAACAGAAAGTCTCAAAGACATAGCAAACAAACTATTAGTTGCTAGAGGGTAAGGGTAAGGGGGGGACCAAAAAAGTAAAGGGGAATAAGAGGTACAAAGTTCCTATCCTATATAATGAAAGCCTAATATGCAAATTATCCCTTCAACCAGGAGTTTGACCACTTGCTATGACGTGTGCTGGCCACCAGGGGGTGGCACAGAACATGGCGGGTGCCGGCGACACGGCATTGGCAGTGGGCAGCAGTGGAGGCGCTGCTGGCCCTGATGGACCCTGATGGGAGTGGGACTGTGGCGGGATCGTGGAGCAGGTGAGCGAGCGGCACCAGGCCAAGGCAAGTGTGAGCAGGGGCCCAATCACCTGCCAATCACCCCACAGATGGCGACCAGCAGCAGCGCTGAGGGAGCCAGACCGGGGGGGAACAGCTCTGATCAATAGCCCTGCAGGTAGGATGGTGGAGCAGGTGAGGGGGCAGCGCCAGGTTACCCTGCAGGCCACCCTAAGGGGCCCCCCACCCATGCACGAATTCATGCACCAGGCCTCTAGTTATAAAATAAACCACAGGGATGTAATGTAGAGCACAGGAAGTATAGTCAACAATGTTGTAATCACCTTGTAATGACAGACCTACTAGACTTAGCATGGTCATCACCTTGTTAGGTATGCTAATGGTGAATAACTGTGTTGTACACCTAAAACTAATATAATATGGTATATTAACTATGTTTTTAAAGCATGTGGGCAAAAACTAAATAAATAAAATAAAATGTATAACTTACTGAGTCCCGTTAATAACCCTATAAAAGAGGTATTATTATTATTGCCCCCTGTTTGGGGAAACTGAGTAAAGGGTACACAGGAGCTCTCTGTACTTCGTTTGCAACTTTTCTGTAAATCTAAAATTATTCCAAAATAAAAGTGCATTCTAAAAACGGAGGTTGCTAATGGTATCTCCCTTACAGAGTTGTTATGAGGATTAAATGAACAGATAAAAGGGCTAAGAACAGCATCTAATCACAGTAGTCTCCATAGATATTATTATCTACTTTGTACCTACCCAGAAAGTAGTCCTATTCTATGTTTTAATGTATTGAAGTTCATTTGGTTTACAAATATTTCAATAATGACCGTAACACTGAGCCTGAGAGACATGTCCATACAATAAGGTTTTTTAATCAACCTGGGATCAAGTAGTCCCATAAAGTTTTTGTCAAATCTCATTAAAAACAATTTTTTAAACTTCAACAATTATCAACTCATAGATAACTCCCCCCTCCATTGGCTTATCTTGAAGCAAATCATTTATAAATCTTTCAGTATGTATGCCTAAAACATAAGACCCTTCTCTTTAAAAACGATTACCATGGTACTTATCGTGCTTTTAAAAATAATTCTTCAATATCATCAATATCCAGTTGGTGCTAATATTTTCCCTATTGTGTCACAAAGGTTATTTTACAGTTTATTTCACCAAATCAAAATCCAAATGAAGTTCATAATTGCATAGGTCTCTTTTAATCTATAGATTTTGCTCCCTTCGCCTCCTCCTCCTCCTCCTTCTCTTCGTATCCCTCTTCCTCTCTCTCTCTCTCTCTCTCTCTCTCTCTCGCTCTCTCTCTCTCTCTCTCTCTCACACACACACACACACACACACACAATTCATTTGCTGAAAATACTAAGTTTTTTGACCTGCAGAGTTTTCCACAGCCTGGATTTTGCCGATTGCACCCCCATAGTGTTGTTTAACATGTTCCTTTGTCCCCAGTATTTCCTGTAAATTGGTAGGTGGATGTAGAGGCCGATCAGCTTCAGGTTTGTTTGCGGCAAAACTCCATAGGAGGTGCTGTGTGCCTCCATCAGGTGGGACACGCAGCCTGGCTCTTTCTCTCTGTGACAATAGCAGCTTTGATGATCAATGCCTAGATCCATTCATTCAATAGGGGCTTCATTCTATAAAAAGTCATCATCACCACCCAGGACTTGCCTCACTTGGATCCCTTTGCCTGGACGGTACGGCTTTGTTTAGAGCAGTAGAGTGGTGAGGATTTTGAACTCCTTCAAGGATACAGACTTTCAAAGCTGTCAGTGCCCCACAGCATGGGCTGGAGGTGGGGGCGTCTCTGCTCGGCCTCCAGAGGATCTCAGGCTGGTTTGGTGGGTTGTCCCCTCAGCTTTCGTCACCACAGTTGCGGGGTGGGCTTTCTCACGGGTGCTGGGCACACACACAAAAGCACTGAGCACGTGCAGACCTGCCTCCTGAGTCAGCCAGGGGCTCAACCCAAGGACCCTATAACCCATGAGCCGCAGCCTCCTTTCAGCAGCCACGGCTGTCCTTTGACCTCACCTTCTTGGCTCAGGGCCAAAACCAGTGCCGACTTCTTTCTTTCCTTTGAAACATTAATTCCGTAGCTCCTTTCAGATGAGGATTTTCATGAGCTTTTAAGATACTCTTACCTGATCCTCCTAGTGGGTACGTGAGTAAGGAAGATGACCAGCCGAGAGCCCCACTTCCCAGGCAGGGAAACTGAGCCCGGAGAGTTCGTCTGCTATCCTGCTCTGGCCTAAGGTGGGAGATCTTGCCTTCAACAAAACAAAGTCATGTCGTCTGAGTAAGTCCAATACCGACCCTGTGGGATCCTCCTACCTGTGGTGTTGGGGAAGCCAGGAGGCTCTCGCCAGGAAGTATCCACTCAGCTTAGGGCAAATCATCCTGCCTAGGTTTTCCCAAACAGCAGCAATTTCAAACACGTTGTTCACTCTCGGGCTCTGCTGTGTGTGAGGCCATGTGTTTTGGTCAGGATTTAGTAGATACATCCACCACAGAAACTGAAAACAAGCACCGAAACAGTACCCTCCTCTGACCTAAATCCCAGCCTCTAGCCCAGGAGTACCAGGTACAGTTCAGGAAAGACATTTAGATGCTGAAGAAGATGTGGGAAGGGAAACAACGCAGAAGGTGGGAGGCCAGCCACGTGCCCTCCCCAGATGGGAACGGGCTTGTAGCAATCTGCCCAGAGGCCCTCAAGCTTGAGGCCAACAGCAAACACTAGGAGACAGATGGCCAAGGTGGGGGCGGGAAGGGAAAACAACCAGAAACTATGTTGCCCACAAAGGAGACGAAGTGAAGACAAGGACTGGATCCAGGAGCAGAACCAGATCCAGCCACGTAAACCTCAGCCACATGGGCAAAACCAGCCTGCCCAGCATCGCTCTGACACCCCACCATTCCCAAGGGGGCTCCAGGACCAGCCCCCCTGAGTGATCCTCACCCAGCACACTGCTCCACCCAGCCTCCCCAGGCCAGCCTGACCCCTCTGCTGCCACAGCAGCACCTGCCACTGAGGTCTGTACCCACCTGAACCATGGCACATGTGGCTTTTGCCAGTTTAACAAAAACAGGCCAGAGTCAGAAAATCTGCCTTTGCAATCAGAGCCACAGGCTTCCAGGCTCACTGGTCAGGGATCAGAGGGCACCAAGACACCTCTCCTCATATGATGTCATGGTCTGTACAATTATATCAGCCACGGCCACCCCCAGCTAGGCCGTGCAGTTGTAGCAGCTATACCAGGACTCTTAAGAGAAGCCGCAAACTCCTCCTAGCACAGTGATGGCAAACCTATGACACGCGTGTCAGAGGTGACACGCGAACTCATTTTTTTGGTTGATTTTTCTTTGTTAAATGGCATTTAAATATATAAAATAAGTATCAAAAATATAAATCTTTGTTTTACTATGGTTGCAAATATCAAAAAATTTATATATGTGACACGCCACCAGAGTTAAGTTAGGGTTTTTCAAAATGCAGAGACGCCGAGCTCAAAAGGTTCGCCGTCACTGTTAGTAGGACCGACCCACCCAAGGCCGGTTGTCCAAGATCCCCCAGTACACAGTACAACTTAGAAAACCTCACTGAACCATGCAAATTCTCACCAACACCCTCACTTTACAGATGGGGAAACTGAGGCCCAGCAAAGGGAATGGACTTGTCCAAGTCTCTGTTCTCCCAGGCAATGACAGATTCAGGACCAGACAGGTCTCCTGACAGGCAGCCCAGTCCTCCCTCCCCTCCACCCCGCCTCATGTTTCAGGCGGCTCAGACCTGGCGCCTCCAAGGGGAAGGCCTGGCAGCTGGGAGAGGAGAAAGCCAAGCCCAGATTACATCAATCTCATGAGTAGCCAAGAAAAAAGTGCAGACTATTCTCCCCTCCCGCGCCCAGGTAGCCCGGCTCCAGGAAGCCACTGAAAATGCAGGGTGGCTAACCTGGCTCAGAAAAACCCCCACCGGCTACCGGGAGGGGAAAGCTAAAAGGCAGCAGTGGGCCATCCTCACGTCATCATGCTCATCACCACACAACCCTTTCTCCCATACCCCCAAATGATAAGAAGGCATAAGATCCCCCTCAGTCTACATATAATCTGGACCCTCAGTTTCAGCACCCCCAAATCTTCCCTCCACTCTCCTATCCTGACAACCTGTCCCCTGCTCACACCGCCCAACATGTCCATCTCTCCTCACTCGGCGAGACCTGTCCATCCTCAAGGGTCAGTTGGAAGACCTCTCCTCCAGGGAGGTTCTCTGCCTCCCGAAGCCCCTCCTCTGACCTTCCAGCCCGGGAGAGGCAGCACTGGAAGGAAGGAAGGCACAGTCCCCTCCTGGAGGGCGCGTGCTCGCTCAGCACCGGGCAGCTCTCCGAAGGCCTACTGTTACCTAATTCCTGCAGTTTGTTACTGGAAAAGGGATCGCAAGTCCTACTTTTTGGCACATCAAACAGCTTGGGATACACAACAGTGTTCAATAGATGCCATTGGGCATCATTTATCAAGAACCATAAACCCAAATGTCATCAACTGATGCATGTAATAAAATCTGCTATATCCATACAATGGAATATTATTTGGCAATTGTAGGGAATGAAGTACTGATACTACAATGTGGATGAGCCTTGAAAACATTAGGCAAAGTGAAAGAAGCCAGTCACAAAACAACAAATACTGTATGAGTCCAGTTATGTAAAATGGCCAGCATAGGCAAAATCCATGGAGGCAAAAGTAGATTAGTGGTTACATAGAGCTGGAAAGATTGGGGGAAATGCGGAGTGACTGTTAATGGGTATGGAGTTTCTTTTGGGGGCTGATGAAATGTTCTAAACAATTGCGGTGATGATCCATGCTCTGAATATACTAAAAGCCATTGAATTGTACACTATAAATGGGTGAATCATATGGTATGTGAGTTCTATCTCAAAGGGGAAAAAAAGAAGAAGAACCATAAAATACATTCTTTTCCTGGATGTCAACTATGCCTAAATGTGCGGGTCCTTTATGAAACACTTCCACATATATTGACCCTGGGTCGTCTCTCAACACCCTGTGCAGTCAGTATTATCACCATTTTACAGACCAGGAAGTTGAAGCTCAGAGAGTTAAGTAACATAGCTCACTAGCCACAGATCTGGGACTTAAATGTGGCCTATGGAGAAAAGAGAAAAGAACACAGCTCCATGGCCACAGAAAAGCTGGAACCAAACTCAACATCCTCTACTGAGGACTTGCCGTGGCAATTACTTGTTCCGGATGCAATGGAGATTACACAAACATTAAAACGATAAATAGGAGCTCCAGGTGTTACAATGTTAAGTGAACACGCGCAAATGGTAAGTACAGTTTGATTACATTTTTGTTTTGTTTTAAATATAGGCGTGGGACCAAAAAATGGCAGAGAACACAGATGCAAAAATGTGCTAGGATGATGAATAGTTGCGTGAACTCTTTCCTTTTAAAATTTCCTGTGTTGTTTTAACAGAAGGGAGAGGGAGGAGGAAGGAAGGGAGGGCGGGAAGAAGAAAATAAACACTTGAATGGACACCCCAAGCAGCACAGCAGAGCACTATAATTATCCAATCAGGGTGAACTCAAGATGGGGTCACACAACACAGGCCACTGGGCTGCAGAGTCACCAAGGGCCTTGCAGTCGATGGGAGGAAAGGGTAGGCCCCCCTTTTAAGTCTGAAAACATAACACCTCCTCTTTGTCAAAAGCAGCACAGCAAAGTCAGACAGAATTTATTCAGTCACTTCTGGTCTTTCCTCTGAAATGTTCTTTGTGTCCTGGACACGAGGCCCCCCTCTGGTTTCACCGCTGTGCACACCTCCATCATGGCATTTTGCTTGAAATTCTCTCTTTATACGTTCCTCTTCCTCACTAGACTGTGAGGTCCTCGGCAGAGCCCATCATCACCCATCCTTATATCTGCAGGCATCTAATACAGTGCTAGGCACACAGTAGGTCTGCAGTATGTGTTTTCTGAATGGAATTAGCTAGACTCTCTTCATACCTGCCGCACTCTTGAGCTAGACTTTTATGGATAAATAGTATGCCGCACCACCTCAAATATCAAAAATATAAGTCTTTGTTTTACTATGTTGCAAATATCCAAAAATTTCTATATGTGACACGGCACCAGAGTTAACTTAGGGTTTTTCAAAATGCTGACTGCCCGCAGTCCTCCCCCCACTCCAGTTTGCCTCACACATCCCCAAGTCTGTCTTCCTGAAACACTGATGTCACCACATTCTCCTCTGCTCAAGACCTGTTTTCCCTTTCCCATCAAGACTGAGTGCCTTGGCCAGGCCCCAGGGCCCTATCATCACCTGGCCCCATGCTCAATTGTACTCTGGCTTCCCGGCAGGCACAGCCCAGCACATGCATTCCCACCTCCAGGCTTCTACTAGCCCTGTTTGCCTGTCCTGAGATACCTTCTGCCTATTCAAATCCTACCTCTGATTTCCTTCAAGTTCCAACTCCTCCTGGCCATGCCAACCCCCAGGGATCCTCGCTCTGAATGTGTCAGCTTCCAAAGTTGAGCAAACTTACACTTTTTTCCCCTGTGATTGTCTTCTCCCCACCCCAAAACTAGCTTAATCTTCTTAAGGGCAGGGCAATGCCTTACACTTCATCGGTGTGACCCGCCGCACCCACTGTAAGACAGGAACATTGGAGAAGTTCAAGACTTACGGTTAGGTCTGAAAATCGGGAACACAGCCATGGTTAGTAATAACAAAAGTGATTTCCAGTTGATGCAGAGGCTTGTTCTAGGCAGCAGGCACCACTGGGGCATGGGTACAAGGGTTTGTAAAAGGGGCTTAGAAATTTAAATCTGTGCCACTGAAACTTAGCTGAGTTCTCTCTAGCACCTGACGGTATAAACCAGCATCAGCATCTCCCAGGAGCTTGTTAGAGATGCCAAATCAGAAACTCTGGGGGTGGGGTCCAGCCTCGATGGTTTGACAAGCCCTTCAGGTGATTTCAATGTCCACTATTGTTTGCGAGCCACTAATGTAAACACACAAGAGGAACATCCTCAGATACCAGAAAGAACAGCTCCTTCCACAGCTCCTTCCAGCTCCATGGAAGAACAGCTTCTTCCATGGATATAATTTTTAACTCAGGCCTTCCTGTTTACTATGACTACTACTGCTATTACTATTACTGAAACGGTAGTTAGAAAAATTGGCAGAGAATGCTAAGCAGTTGATAACTATCAATATTACTAGAAGTAGTAGTACTGTTATTACTGAGTATTAGTAATGGTAATAGTAGCAGTAATAATAACGGATATTGACTGCTTAGTACACTCTGCCAATCTTTCTAACTACAGTTTTTGGGAGAAAGTGATTGAGTGGAAAATAAACTCTATGTAGCGTGAAGTATCGGCATCCTTGACCTCTTCAACATTTGTCTCTCAGTCTTAAACCAACAATTTCTTATCATTCCCGAAGCCCAGAGGACAACTACAGGCAAAGGCTCTGTCTGCCTTCTCAATCATCTGGATTTGCAGTTTGCATTTTAATTGTTCTAAGCCTCTACAAGAGGTTTTGGTCTCTAATTTGCATACCCACCCCCACCTTTGAAAACATTGGATCATCTGCTGGCATCTCCAGTTTTATCTGGTCCAAACTTCACATCCCCTCATTCTTCAGCATCTGTCTCAGTCTGCGCAATCCTGGGTGGGGTGGTTTGTGTGTGCAGTGGCAGCCCAGCTTCCTGTAACTGTATTTATAAACGTGACCTGACCCCATCAGAAGAGGGTTTGAGGGTTGGCCTACAGTCCTGGGGAAGAATCTGCAGGGCACAGCATCGCCATGCAGAGGTGGCTGACTCACACTGTGGTCCCCGGGTCATGGGGACACAGCAAGAAGGCAGACTTGTAGCTACGTGGCAGAGGGCACCTGATCTGGGCCCTTAGGATCAGCAAGTGGTCAGGGCAAGGGAACAGAGGCAGCCACACACATAGAGACCCTCAGGATAAATGAGGCAGGTTGGAGTGGAGGATACACAGGGGGACTTTAACCCTCAGCTGCACCTCCTGTCTATGAGCCTCCTTTTCCCTACTTGTATGTAAAGTTAGAAAGTGAAGAAGATCTCAAAAATTCCTCCCCCAAACATTCGAGTGTTTAGGAGAAAAACAATGCCACCGCCTTATGGGACACTGTAAGTCAGCGCCGTGGGTGACAGCAATGTTCTGTAAGTGCAGTGTCCACTGCAGTAGCCACTAGCCACGTGGCTACTGAGCACTATGGCTGAGGAACTTGTAATTTAATTCTAATTACATTTAAATTTAAATAATCACACATGACTGTGGCTACTGCATTGCACAGAGCAGCTCTAAATGAATTCATGAAATGCAAGTCCTTTAGAACCCTATCTCCACATAGTAAGTGAAAAGAAAACAACTAACTTATCTTCTGGTTTTAAAATGATTTAATTTACATGGCAGGAACTCTGAGAACGCTCAAGAAGTCCCAGAAAGCAGCACCCCTCTGCCTGGGTCCTCATCCCAGCCTTCCCACCAGCCAGCTTCATGGGAGCAAGCAGTCCCTTCACCAACCTTAGTTAACTAACCTTACCACTCTGGGCCCAGTTCCTTCTGTAAAGTGCAAACTAGCCACTCCGACTGTGGCAGGACAGTAAGAAGCTAGGGAAATTCCTGGGCAGGTGGAATGGGGAAACTAAGACAAGAAAAGTAAACAAGGCCAAACAGTTCAGGCAGCCGCAGCCAGCTTGTGAATGGCAAGACCTTATCTTCCCAACCAAGGACACTTGAGAGAAAATGGCTTATACCTCTCCTCCCTAACCAGAGAATACATAGCTTAAATCACCCAGGTCCAGGAAAACAGAGAACAAGGACCAAATTAATGCCATATTTGCCAGCTAAACCCAAGGACAGATAAAGTCTGGGGGACAAATAACAAAACCCCCAAAGCAGTTGGATAGTATCATTTGAAGGGGGGTCTTAGGCAAGAAAGATAGTTGTTAGAGCAGGAAGAGGGGGAAGGGAACAGGAAAAGGGAGTTGATCTCACCTACTGCACAAAGAAGTCAGCAGTCTTGGGACTTGCCAAGATAAAATTGGCAGATGTTCTCAGAAATTATTGGAAAAGCCATAACAATGTAAAAGGGGAACCTTGAAACCTATAGGAGGGTAAAATATAAAACCCTTGAGCCCCCACCAGGTGGAGTGCTCAGACTTAACCGGGTTGCCCATTTGTGCTTTCTGCCAAGTGGATTCTTAATAAATTTGCTTGCTTTGCTTCCTTAATAAACTCACTTGCTTTGTCTCAACACTGCTTTCTGTCATCCATCAGAATCTTTCTCATCACAAGAGCTAAGGAGGGGAGAGCCAGCCCCCTTTGACACAGGAAGCTCTCTGGTAAAACAACTTTCCCACACAGTTGTGAGGACACAGAAAGGCTGTATCCTATGATCCTTAAAAGTGTCAGAAAACACATATTACTGTCCCCATCCATCACTGCTGGAATGACCTTCCTGAAGCCTCAGTAAATGGCCTTTTAATGCTGGGAGACTGGGGAAAGGGAGGCATAAGGTGGCAGGGACAAGGGGATGGACAAAGTTTCAGGCAGCCACTGATTTATCATTTATCAAACACTCAATAAAATATTCTATGTGGCTTAGATGCATGCAATAAATGTGCTACATCAATCTGCCAACAATTTCACTCTTCAGAATTGATCTGACAATTATACTGGTATGAATGTTACACAAAAGTTTGTCTTATTTACCACTAAATCCTCAGTGTCTAAAACCATACTTGGCAGATAGAAGGTGAGTAAATGAGGTATGCAAATGTATATACAAGGATGCTCATTATGGTAACAACTTAAATGTCTACAAACAAGGGCACTAGTTAAATTCATTATGGTCCATCTATAATAGGTGATCTATGTCACTGTTAAAAAGAACATCACACACACACATTTACACACACACACATACACAGCACACACACACACACACATACACAACACGCACGCACACAAAAACACACACACACTGCTCAGGAGAAATGCACAAGATTAAAGAATCATATTTTAGAGCAACATTCTGAATCCATCTAACATGTACAGTACAATCCCATCTACATTTTAAAAAACAATATATGCATATATGGTATAAACACATAGACAATTTCTGGCAAGATACACAGAAACTTAACAATGGTCACTTCTGAGGACGGCCTAGAGAGATTCAGGACAGGGAAAGAAGCTTTTAAGTGCACTAGTTTTTTTTTGTTTGTTTGTTTTTATTAATTAGTTTTATTTATTTTTTTAACAACTTCTTATTTTAATGTTAAAATTTTACACATTTTCCATTCTGTAAATGTGGCACAGATTTTTTTATCGACTGATCTACTAATGGGCACTTGGGCTGCTTCCAAATTTTAGCTATTACATGATCATGTTAAGAATTCAATCTGGAACATCTCATAGCCAATAAATACATTTACCAGGGGAATGATAGAGAAAAATGTTTACACTGTAACATAATTGGGGGAAATGGGATATATTTGGTGTGATCATAATGTCAAATAGACAAAAAAAAAAAAAAAGCACAAAAAAGCACAAAACAAAACCATGACACAGCCCCTAACAGTCTGGTCCCTTTAAGGAGGCTTGTGGACCCCCTGCCACTCACCCCCAGACAATCCGCAAGGTGGCAACCACATTCTTAAGGACTCGAATCATTCCTCAGCCAGAGTCCAGGAGGCAGTCATAGTAACACTGCAAATGTCCTGTAAAGTGAGGAATCTGGAGATGGAGTGAGCCTGCCTAACTCTTCCTAAAGGCTGGCACCTTGTCCTTCATTACAGAGATTCTAGGCTGGGAGTCACAAGTCAGAAGACATTAGGCGAATCTGTGCAATCTTAAAAGGCCAGAAACTAACAGCTTAAACGACAATAGGTGCCTTTAAGACTTGGTAATTGGGCAGAAAAGTGAAACCAGGCGTGAGGCTTCCAAGCAGCTGAGCTGTCTCTGATTACCCTGCAGCCAGCAGCCCGATGGAAGCAAATACCTTAAGAAAACAGAAGGGTTGACAGGGGGAAGGGGCAGGAATTTAAAAGTAAAGAGCCTGAGGGCTAGAAGGCGCTGAGATACCATGGAGCCCACATTGCCACAGGAGTGAGGCCCAGATAAGAATGCATTCCTTCTGAAATGACTGCAGACCAGGGGAAGGAGGGAGCTATTAAGTGACCAGAGTCATAGGTTTCCTGGCTGACACTGGGAAAGCAAGCTAGGTTTGAGCAATTATCCATTCTGGAAAGACACAGTTGGCTGCCCATCACATGGAAGCCACAGGAGACGAGGGCCCAGGCCCTGCAAGTGTTCCAGCCTCACATGAATAAATCACGAGGCCACTGTGAGAAGATAGGAATCTCCGCTTCAGGACTAATTAGTCATTTCACTTAGCAAATCGACCTTCTTTGGGTGTGGCTGTTAGCTTTGCCAGACAGAAACACCTTCCAGCGAGGATTCTGGGCTGGGCGGGGCCTGGGTCCTCCCTGAGGTTGCAGCAACTTGGACCAAGTGATTATTCACTTCATTTCCCTCTAACTGGCCTCCAAGGTGACCTTGGGGATCTAGAGAACTTGACCCCAGAAAGTGCCACCCCTTAGGATGCTAACAGAGAAAAGCATGGTCCATGGGAGTCTCTGGCCTGCCTCAGGCACAGGGAGAATCTTCCTGTTGGTCCAGGCCCTGCCTTTATCAAACTCGACCTTTCAGAGACCCGAAGGCTATATGGACAAACACAATGTTCAACCGGAAAGGGCTTTGAGAT
>NW_006295825.1:2861188-2872035 GCF_000327345.1 Myotis davidii | reverse complement strand
GATAGGGAATAAATTAAATGGAGTCACTTCAACCAAGCTGCCCAAATTATTAACATTATGAAGGCTGAGACATGAGGAGAAGACTCTGTTCTTGTTCTAAGGAGACTGGGAACTTAAACTTTTTGAACTTTCGAGTCCTGCGCGAATGCCTGGATGTACATCAGACCACCAGGTAACCCTCTCATTACTTCCTGAGAATTCACATATCCAGTCCACCCAATATCCACCTGACATCCGTTATCAGACTGCCTGACATCTCACCGATAACCATCCTGGACCAATCCTAGGGCTGAGGATGCAGGACTGGTTAGTCATAATAATGCACTTTTCACTACAAGAATTCAGCTTTTCTTTCTTCTTTAGAACACTTCTGGGCTTTTGCCTAGCTGTGTTCCCAGTTTGCAAATTCTAAGACCCTTGAATAAATCTTTGTCATTTATTTCTGAGTTTGTTTGACAGACAGTATCTGATAGTCCGACGTGCTGGTTTTCCAGAGGAAGAAATGAGAACCCTGAAAGTGAGTACCTGTTCAAAGCCCCCTGATAATTTAGGAATAAATCACCACTTCTTGGATTTTCATTTTTTCCTCTGGAAAACCAGAGTGTTGGACTATTAGATACTCTCAAAGGTCTCGGGTAGAACCTTGTGTGGTTGTCCCAACAGGTCCTTGGATGAGGCCAGGGGTCCACAAACACTTTCCTCTGCCAATGAGGTATTTATCAGAGATCTCAGCTTACATCTAGTAAAAAATACAAAACACCAGATCTAATCCTGCAGAAAAGCTAATACAATTAAGTAAAAACAAGACATGCCACAGTTGAGAGAGGAGAGAAAAAATATCAGAAGCACGAGGCATAGAGTAAGAAGAGGCAGGTAGAGAAAGATGAGGAGATCTGGCCAGAGGAGCAGAGCAGATCTTTGCAGGGCAGTAAGTCAGGGGAGGCAGCAGGAGAGGGTATGGCATGGTCAGGGACCTGCGCCAGCTGTAGACGGACAGGAGACAAATAGCCTGGCTGACCCACGGGCCCTTGCCATAACAAGGACACCCTCTCTCCTGCCTATCCGCTATGAGACAAGGACAGCATGTTCCAGATGGGAACTGTCACTCTGAAGTTCACAAGTAGCTAACCCCAGGGTTCTATGAGCTCTTCATACGAGGGCCTTTGATTGCCACTCTATGGGGATCCAAGACCCACTTGACCATAAGGCTCAGGGGACTGCTTGGGGAGAAGAGACAGGTGCATTAGCACAGGACCCAGTCTGCAGTGAGGGCACTGACCCCAAAGGTCTCAGACAACTCCAGGAGGAAAACAGGATAGCAGGTATAGTGGGATGTCTATGTCCTAACCCCCAGAACCTGTGAATGTGGCCTTATTTGGTGAAAGGGTCTTTTGGGATGTACCTAATGTAAGCATCTTGAGATGAGATCATTCTGGATTATGTGGGTGGGCCCTAAATCCAATGATGGGTTTAATGTGAAGCAGAGGGAGATAGAACAGAAGAGGAGGACTCACAGAGGCACACAGGGCAGAGGGTGATGTGAAGACAGAAGCAGAGATTGGAGGGGTGCTTCTACCAGCCAAGGAATGCCACGGATTCCACGGCCACCAGAAGCTCGGTGAGTGTCGTGGAACCGATCCTCCCTCAGAGCCTCCAGAGGAACCAACCCTGCCAACGCCTTGATTTCAGACTTCTGGTCTCCACAAGTGTGAGGGAATAATCGTCTGCTGTTTTAAAGCACTTAGTTTGTGGTAATTTGTTATGGCACCCCCAGAAACTAACACAGCAGGGAAGGGAGATGGCGAAACTCAGGCTTGGGGTTTGCAGCATTCTGAGAGAAGGTGTCACTCATCTATGTGTCACAGAGGTCATGAGGCCTGTGGCAGGTGGACCTTTCCAGGAGGGTACCCAAGAGGACATAGCAGCCTCTGGCTCCTGAGAACTTCAGGCCGGCTGGATGCAGGGCCATGAATAGGAACTTGCCCGCCCCACCCCGCCCTGCCCTGCCCTGCCCTGCTCTCTCATCAGGCACTGGCTGCCTCCAGCAGGGCCCCAGCCTCTTAAAGATTCTCTGTCCAGACCTGAAGTCCTGTCCACCCACCCAACTGACCCTGCCTAACCCTCCTTTTTTAAAAAATATATTTTATTGATTTTTTACAGAGAGGAAGGGAGAGAGATAGAGAGTCAGAAATACCGATCAGCCGCCTCCTGCACATCCCCCATTGGGGATGTGCCCATAACCCAGGTACATGCCCTTGACTGGAATCGAATCTGGGAACTTTCAGTCCGCAGGCCGACACTCTATCCACTGAGCCAAACTGGTTTCGGCTGCCTGACCCTCTTTATACATGAGCTCCCCAAAAGTAACCTTCTCCAGTAAGTTTCTCAGAGTCCATTATCATAGAGAGCATGTAGGTCAGTGGAAAGTGTTCTGGCTTTGGAATCAAAGAGACTGGATCTTAATCCCAGGGTAACTTGAGATGGGAGTGATTTGACCTCTCTGAGCCTCTGTTTTCTCATCGGTAAAGTGGGATAAATAATCACTGCCACATAGGTTACTACGACAATTAGAAACAACACAGGAATAATGCCCAGACTATGGCTTGCTATACAACAGGAGGGCAATAGCCCTGGCCAGTGCAGTTCAGTTGATTGAGCATCAGCCCATGTACCAAAAGATCTCTGGTTCGATTCCCGGTCAGGACACATACCCAGATTGTGGGTTCAATCCCTGGTTAGGGTGTGTACGGGAGGCAGCCAATCAATGTTTCTCTCTCAAATCGATGTCTCTCTCCCCCTTTTCCCTTCCTCTCTCTCTAGAATCAATAAAAACATATTTTTTAAAAAAACAAAACAGGAGGTCAATAAATGGTAGCAATTATCATCATCATTATTTACATGGATAACAAAGTGTTTTTGGAACTTTGGCCTGAGCCCATCTTGTTTTCATTGCTGTGGAAGATACAAAGAGATCCACATCATGGGCTGTTCTCAAGGGCTCCGGCTCAGCAGAGTTCCCTCTTCTTATTGCCTTCAAGTCCCTCCTTCCCCAGTCACTAGGTGTGACCTCAGTCCCTATGTAACTCCAATAGTCACCCAATAAATATTTGTTATGCGATTAATGAATAAGTGACATTGAGTCACCCAACCCCTTGAAACGTCAGTTTTCTCATCTGTAAAATGAGGCTAATGGCCTCTACCTACCCTTCTGTCTCACCGCGCCATTACAGTAGAAACCAAGCAGCAGCCAGAGCAGGCCTTTGAGGCAAAGCCCCCCCAAAACCCCAAACTACACCTCAAAGGTTGTCTCATTTTTACAGAGGTTGGCCGCGCCGGGCCTAGGACAGTCACCGCGAGGTCTGGCGATGCTCACATCTCCCCGTGCCCAGAGAGCCTGCATTCCAGGACCTGGGCAGGCCCACATCTTACTGGGCGCAAACCTCCCCGCCTTTCCTGGTCCGGGGTCAGAACACCTTGGCTTAACTTCTGACACCGCCTCTTCCCGGCTGTGTGACCAGGTCACTTAGCCTCTCTGAGCCTCCGTTTTCTGTAAAAGGAGGGTTAATAGCCTGTCTAGAAATGCAGCCATGAGAATTGAATGAGATAATGTGCATGAACATGCCTTATAAACTGTGAAGTTCCATGCAAATGTAGGTAACTATTACTATTACCGTTGTTAAGTAAGAAACAAAAGACCTCTTCCCGGCTGTGTGACCAGGTCACTTAGCCTCTCTGAGCCTCCGTTTTCTGTAAAAGGAGGGTTAATAGCCTGTCTAGAAATGCAGCCATGAGAATTGAATGAGATAATGTGCATGAACATGCCTTATAAACTGTGAAGTTCCATACAAATGTGGGTAACTATTACTATTACCGTTGTTACGTAAGAAACAAAGGACATGCACAGTGGTGTGAGCCACGGAGTAACACAAGCTCCTGGAACAGAGGAGGAGCATTCCAATGCCACTGCTCCTTTCCATTTTGGTGATGTGGAAACCTTCGCCATCAAATTTCGAAATGCTATCTGGCTTTGCCAAGGAACCAAAAATATTCTAGCCACAACTCAGGAGAACCACAAGATAAGGCATTTCCATAATGGGTACTGCTGGGCTTCAATCAACTCAGCTGCTTCGGCCAAAATAACATAGTTTTTAAAAAACACCACACACCACAATTCAGCTCCTCCCCCAAAACACATATCTTTTCTCCTAAGAAAAATAAAATACGTGGAAACCAACTTTAACTGAAATCGAACTCTGAGGCATTCATTCTCGGAAGGCAGGCCCCTGGCCCATTCCAAAGGCTGGGAGGACTGAACCTGTGAGCCCAGAGGCAATCGCTGCCGCAAACTCAGAAATTAGCTCTACTAATCCAGCTAAAAAGCTGAACAACCATAAGACTCCCCTTCTAGCTGTTTTAATTAACCAGGTACAAAGAAGGCCTCTAGACCAAGCACCAACTCTGATGCAGCAACCCTGTGCTCCAATTTCCAGCTCCCCAACGAACGGCCTTGTCTACAGCATAAGCAGTCCAAAGATGAAGGGCCCTCTGGACTGGCCAGTATGAGCCTCAAAGGAGGCCCACCTGTCCCATGGTTCTCATGGCCCCCCTGGGCCTGCTGAGTCACCCCAGGTGAGCAAAAACTCCCAGTCCTGGGTTCAGGGCTGATACATTAGGATCCTACCTGCAGCTACTTGTTCATGTTTCACACTTGGAGCTGCCTCTTCCTCCAAAGACCCTCAGTCCTGTCTGGAGGCTGCAGGTTTCTCCTTGGAGGTTTCTGTTTTCCAGGGCAAAACCCTAAGTCACTTGAGAGGCAGCCTGGTATGGTGGGAAGAGTAAATGCTGGCCTTGGCCAGTGTGATTCAGTTGGTTAAGCATCATCCCATGCACAAAAGGTCACCGATTTGACTCCCGATCATGGCACATACCCAGGTTTCGAGTTCGTCGCTGATAGGCACTGGTAGGCAGCCAATCAGTCAATTGATGTTTCTCACACATCAACGTTTCTCCCTCTCCCTTCCTCTCTCTGAAGATCAATAAAAAAAAATTTTTTTAAAAAAAAAAAAGAGTAAATGCTTTGCAGTCAGGTGGACATGGGTTTAAACCCAGGTCTGCTGCTGACTGGCTCTGGGGCTTTGGAAAGGTGACTCTCCTGGCCCTGGTTTCCTCATCCCTAAGAGGCAGCTAATTTCCTAAGGATTAGTAATAATGTATGGACAGCTCCTGGTAGATGGTTGGTGCTTAATCAATGGTAATTTTTATTATAATTGCATCCCCATCCCCAAGCTACAAATTCTAAGGCCTAGTCCCTCCTTCATACCTGGCTCCTCCTACGTTTGGCTCACAGGTAACCACTTATCAAAGTGGCCAGTTCTCAGACCTGCCCCGTGCTGGGCCAGCCGGGCCTGGCTCTGTAGAGCACAGGATTGGCAAACAGAAAGCTCCCCAAGCAGTAAGTGTTTGTTTACTTAGAAAAAAAAATCCTGAAATCGCAAGTGTTTGGAATTTTTCCCACCACATTCTGCTTTTATGAGTACAAATCATTAAGTAAACACAGGGCTTATTTAGAAGAATAACTTCTCTCATATGGACTTCGCTCTTCTCTTGACAGCAATGTTACTACACAATGTCCAATAAACAATACCCAGTGATTTGAGGGACCTAGAAGATCCTGAAAGTTCAGGCCCTTCAAATAAAAATATTTTATTTCTAACACATTGCCCTTCTCTGATTACAAAAGTAATATATGATCATTGTAGACAGTGTGGAAAATAGAAAAAGGATAAGAAGAAATCAAATTAGTGGCAATTTCACCATCTCTAGAGAATGTCACAATAAATGTTTTGGTGTATTTCCTTCCAGTCATTTCTCTATGTGCCTCAAAGGTGTTTAAAATCAAATAGAAGATTAAGAGAGCCAGGCGGTGCCGACAAGACAGCAGCCATGGATTGCCCATGACGGCTTCCTTGTCCTGTTTTCCCTTCTCCCCACCCCTAAACAATTTATTTGTTGGTGACACACCTACACATTGCGTAACTACATCTTGTCTTATCAGGGCTTAGTGAACTTCTACCCTTTGAGTGAGTTAATGCAGTCATCTCTGCTTTCCATTTTCCTGCCACAGAGTCAATATTTACTAGCAGTGTTGCTAAAACAGGCCCTGAATAAACTCGGTGCTAAGCGCCCTGCCTAATGTCAGCAGAGGCAGTCCCGGCGGCACCAGAGGCTTTACTGTGCCACAGGCCACACGCCACAGGTGAGTGGCTCCTGCCCTGACTGAACAGGTGGGCCCCGGCCCAGCAAGGATGCTTCATGTAATCTTAAAGTCCAGCAGGCTCGTGCTAAAAGACATTTAAATATTAAGAGATGGGGAAACAGGCCCTGTGGCGGGAAGGACTTGCCTAAGCACATGTCGCTCCAGAACCAGAGCCTGGATCCCTGCACTCCCACACCAGCACTCTCTCATTGCACTGTCTCGTTGAATGAATGAGAAATAACTGAGACTGCAGTGTGGGCAGAACCCACTTCACAGGCCTGGATTCAAATCGGGCACGTGCTGCTCTGGTTAGTTTCACAGAGGGGTCTCCCCAAAACTGGCCTGGTCTTGGAGAATGATGATTAAGCTGATACCATGGCGTCATCAGTTCTCTTGTTTCTTGCTGGAATTCATTCATTCACCTCTTCGTGGGACAAATTTTTATTGAGCCCCACGAGGAAGGCATTACTTGCTTCCCCAAAGCAGTGCCGCCTGCCCACCTCTTCTCAAAAGAATCTCTTCACAGTTGTCAAAAGAGACAGACCCATCGGGTAGCCCCAAGGAAATCTGGGGCCTAACGGGAAGTATCTATAGGCAGGAAATATAGGAAACTTATAGTTTGGGGATAGATCTCTGACACAGGCCTCTGAAGGAAAGTCCCTATTCCTAAGAACACCTCGGGTACTGAAAGGAACAAGTCAGAAGGGAGAGGAAAGACGACTTGGTGTGATACCAAATGCCAACAGTGTTTCTGTGGAGTGGCAGAAAGAGCAAAGGAGCTGGAGTGAGGAGACCTGCATTCAGATCCCACTTGCACCACCAAAATGTTGCATGGCCAACAGAGGGAGTGTGTCTTGCCTAAGGCCACACAACATATTGGTGGCCAAAGTGGGACTGGAATCAAGTCTTTACTCAAGTCCATGGCTGATGGCTCAGACGCCACAAATGAGTCTCTCTACTTCTCACATAGCCCCAAGAAAGCCACGCCCCTGATCTGGAAATTCCATGGTAATAGGCCTTCCCTTCATCTCAGCTGAGATCAGAACCTGTCCGAAAAAGGGAAGCCCTTGCCCCCTTCTCTCCCTGGGACTAGATACTCCACTTGAGTTCACAGAACCAGGCTCAGTCACTTCCTGGAGAAACAGAAGCAAGACGGAAGTCACTAGGCTGACCCAGCACAGGAAGAAGCTGTGATGTGGGGCGAATCTGGTACATGAGAGGGAGAACAAGTGAGCATTCTGTACAGCTGCTGAGATGTCAAACAGCTCTGCACACTTGGCCTGTCCCCCTGCTCTGCCCCCTCCAGGCAAGAAAACAAAGAAGGTTGTGTGAGCAGAGCTGTGGTGAAAACGATGCTGCCGCTCTTCTACTGGCTCCCCGGCTGTAGACACAAACTCAAGGCCTGGAGGCTCAGCTGGCTGAGCACAGTTTATG
This sequence comes from Myotis davidii, assembly GCF_000327345.1. Classification (NCBI taxonomy): domain Eukaryota; kingdom Metazoa; phylum Chordata; class Mammalia; order Chiroptera; family Vespertilionidae; genus Myotis; species Myotis davidii. The sequence continues at coordinate 2,864,345 of NW_006295825.1, read as the reverse complement.
GTTGAACTGGTCCTTGTGTTTGCTGAATGCTTACTGTGCATCCCACCCTATGCTAGAGGTGGTGAAAACACTAAGAAAGGTAAACCTTGGCCCCTGTCCTCAAGGGTCTCACAGCCTGGCTTGGAACACAGACTGAACCTGCAGAAAATCTTCTACTTCAGGAGAATTATATATGAGGCCCAGACTCTAAGAGCTATGGATGCTTGAAGCTGGAAAGATGGCTGGGGCAAGTACTCATGGCAAGGCTTTAAATGGAAAGGAGGAATATAGGGAAGACATGGCTTAGACATTGGCCTGGAAAAAGGAAACTAAGGTGACAACAAAAAGGGAAGGTAAATGCATTAGAGACATACATCTGTGGGTACAGGGTACAGTTTTACAAGAGTAACCATCCAAATGCGGGTTAACATCAGCAAGAGTCAGCTAATCTTGGCAATGCTCTAGGGCCGTGGTCAGCAAACTGCGGCTCTTTGGCCCCTTGAGTGTGGCTCTTCCTAAGCCTTAGGAGTACTCTAATTAAGTTAATAACAATGTACCTACCTATATAGTTTAAGTTTAAAAAATTTGGCTCTCAAAAGAAATTTCAATCGTTGTACTGTTGATATTTGGCTCTGTTGACTAATGAGTTTGCCAACCACTGCTCTAGGGGCTGGCTATTGGGCAATCTCGTAGAGAGAAAAGAGTCTGTACCACACTGTTATTCCTAAATGAGCACCTGCAATCGTTAACATTTAAATAGCTTAAGTCTTGTTCTCAGGTAATGGTCATCTTCTTCCAAGCATTAGGCAAAGGTTCTCCAGATTTATTTGTGGAAGCTCTTATTTAGGAAGAGCTTTGGAAAGCCAGCATTAGCTAAAATTAGGACATGGACTAAGATACATACAGGTATACTTCATCCAACAGACAAGTTCCCTAAAGAGTGGACTTCTTAAAGGTCAAGTCACTTTTTTTTAGTTTCCAAGAAAAAAGAACTTCTTTTGCTCAGTGAATACTTGTGAAGAGCATACTACTTAACATTTTTAAATGACTCCAAAGAGCTCACAGTACATTGAAGGGGTTAGATAGATGGTACTGCGGGGCCCCTCCAGCTTAATTCTAATGGTGTGATGACAAATTACTCTTTCCAAACCCTTGGGGTATCTCTGCCAGAATTTTTTTTCTAGCAAAAGATATGGGAGACTCATTGTAGGTACCAGTATGGAATCCTCACCAACACTTTCCCTTCCCTAACTTACTAGTTCTTCAGCCAGGGATTCACTGAGTCTGTTCTCTCTGCATAAAGGATACAGGCAATGATACCTTCATCCCTTTATGACACTTCCAGGTCCTCACTGTTCTCTACAGTGATTCACTCCTCCTGGGCCCTGTTCTCCATCCAATACCATTAACCTTTCTTCCTGCTCAAAACCAGTGGGAAGTCCAAACTCCTGAGCATGAAATATTTAAAAAGCAATTTGTTCTATATGACGTAAGAAGTGCATGTTAAACTTTTCCAGCTTAGGAGATACTGAAAAGTATAAGTAAAAACAATTAAATCATTCATTATCCTGTCCCTCTATCCCTGTGACCCATATTGTAAAACTTTAATGGCTGGCTTAGGCTTTGGTCCATCCTCTACTTGCTGCTCTGGGCTTGCCCACTGCTTCCCTGCTAGACCTGTCACCCAGTTTCCAGGGACCCAACCCCCCAAACATACCTTGCATTATCCTGTCCATTTAGATGGCTCAAGTCCATCTATACCTGGAATGCCCATCCCCCCTGCTCAACCTATCCAACTTCTACCCATCCTTCAGTATCCCACCTCCCAAAGCCTTCTCTGGCTGTGCCAGGCCATGGAGGTAGCCAGGTTCTGAACCAGTATCACATGTATTGTCTGGATGTTTTTTCAGCTGCACTATATTCTGATAGCTCTTGAATTGCTGCTGAGCTTGATACTCTCATGGGTGTTTTTGTATATTTAAGTTTGCTTATTTACCTCTGTAAGCTCCTGAAAATATAAACTATATCTTTGCATCCACTTCTCTCCCCACCCTAGTGCCCATCAAAACATCTCCTACCTAATACATGTCTGACAGGTATTTCATAGACTTCTGAAATTTTAGAGCTGAGGGGGGATAGGGGGACTGAGAACCAGAGAGGAGGGGAAACTGGGCTAAGGTTAAAGTGCAAAGCCAGAATACAGACCCCAGAATAGGAGCCAACTGAAACCAGAACTCATTCAAACATTTACCGTGCACCTACTATGTGCCTATCACTGTGTATGGCACTGGGAAATGAAACAGAATGACCTCCAGATCCTGTGATCAGAGAGCTCACTGGACTGCGAGCTGTTCTAGGGTAGCTTTTCATCAGGGCTGGTGTGGAAGAGGGTGGGAGCAGACTCAGAGGCAAACAATGACAACATACTGTGGAACATAGAACAGGTGCACCCAACCCTGCCTGCAGTCAATATACCTGCAGTAATCAGGGCAGGCTTCCAGGAGGAAGCAAAGCTTGAGCACATGCCTGGAGGCTCCATACATGAGTGAGACAGAGATAAGGACAGGGAAAGCGTGCTACCTGGGCTCTTCAAGGGGAACGTGGTCACTGGAAGGATACACACAGGAATGGGAAGTGAACCTAGAGGCCATCAAGGAAATCGCTTGTGAAATCACTGCATCTTCAGTGGTAGCTCCATTCCCTCCTCACATTCTGCATTGAGTCTCGGAGAGAAGCTGTTTTTAGCTAATTACCACTGCTCCTACTGGGCAGGGCTTTTTCAGCCCAGCATCTCATAGCCAATGAACTGGTCACTCTTGAGCCAAGTGACCATCCCTGCCAATCAGGGGCCACCCCTGTACAAGGGCCAGCTCAGCTCAGCTCTATGGGGCAGAAGGCTGAGAGGGGTCTGGGGAGAAAAAAAAGAGGGTAGTTTTAGCAAGAAAGGAATGTTGAGTGTGGTAGACACCATGAAAGAGTGGGGTCAGTGAGGGAATCCCAGCAGGGATCTAGCGTGAGCAAAGGGAAGAGGTAAAAATAACGTAACAGTGAGAGGGCCAGGTCTACGCCCTCCTCCTTGCCCCAGGGTAAGGGCATCACCGTCCAATCTGCCCCAGGGTAAGGGCTATGCCCTCCGTCTTTCCGTGGGCATGTGCTCAACAAGGCTTCTTCCCGGAAG
>NW_006295825.1:2852877-2860840 GCF_000327345.1 Myotis davidii | reverse complement strand
TTCTCCTGGAAAGCAAAGCCGCTGCTGGCTACACCCAGGACTTCTTCAAACTGGCCAATGACAATCAAGAGAAGTCGCCATAGATATGACAAGACACCGACTCGCGCCTGGCCAATTGGCAGGGCCCACAGTCCTTTCTCCTCCCCTTGCCCCAACCCGCTATAAAGCCTCTCTCCACACAGAGCTCTCTCTCTCTGCCACTGGCTGCTGTGCCAGTAAGGGGGGGCAGGGGAGCCAAACCTAGGGTTGAAATAAATGACTCTTTGCTTTTGCATCGGACTCGCTGGCTCCCTGGTGGGCCCTTGGGAATCTTGAAATCTGGGCACAACAACAGGCTGGGTAGCACTTTTATGCCTGAGTTTCTCTAACGCTGAGGTGGCATCCCAGGTCCAGAGCCTCCTCTCTGGAGTGGAGGGTTACAGTTAATCAGGCGGCATCTTATGAGCTGCATGTCAGTGATGCTTATTTATCGATGACGAGTTACTACAAGGAAGACAGGGAAGCACCTCTTTTTGCTGCATCTTTTGAAGACCACGCTGAAGTGAAGAGGGAACATGCAGGGCAGTTCCAAAGACACCTATGAAAACGTGGGGGTAAAATCTGCCTTCCGGTGACTAACAGGCCTGATACAGGTAACTGGGGGCCTGGCGTAGAAGCCCTAGATCAGGGGTCCTCAAACTTTTTAAACAGGGGGCCAGTTCCCTGTCCCTCAGACCGTTGGAGGGCCAGACTATAGTTTAAAAAACAACTATGAACAAATTCCTATGCACACTGCACATATCTTATTTTGAAATAAAAAAACAAAACGGGAACAAATACAATATTTGTATTTGCACGTGGCCCACGGGCCGTAGTTTGAGGACCCCTGCTCTAGAGGCTGCTCTGGAGTTGAAGAACATGTTAACCAGCAAGACCGGAATACCTCGGCTTCTGCGAACAGTGGAACCGATCTCTTACGCTTCACGGGAAAGTACCTGGATAAACAGGAGAGGAACAGGCTGTCTGGTTCTCCAGCTTGTATATCATAAGGGAGAAGAAAGCAGGCCCAGCAGGAAGACCCATTTAACAAGCTGCTGAAATGTCAGGTAGAGACTTAGCATCTGAAAGCAGCACAGCAAGCCTTCCCATTGTTAGTAGGTCCCAGAATCAGCTACTTAAGAATCTAGATCGGTTCCACTTGACAGAGACTGCTCATTGTTACACATACAAATAAATCTGTCTTACATTATTAAAAACTCATAACATAACCGGGGAGAGGATAATAAAGAGACTTGTTACTAGGGAAAAAAGGAATAAACTGACATCTCTAAGAGCCTACTGTGTCTCCAGTACCATTTTGAAGAAATGATCTTGGACCTAGTTGTACCTTCTACATCCCAAACCCCTGGCACATATGTATGTGTGTATATTGCTTCTGTGATTCAGATGCACTTCCTGGGATGACATCCGCTGTACTACACGTTTCTGTCATAATCTCATCCAATCCTCTGCAGTCAGAAGAGATCTAAATTTAAATCCTGGCCTGATAAAGTAGGTGGTATGTTCTCCATTTCATAGATAAGAAAAACCAAGGCTCAGAGAGGTGAAGTAACTTGCCCAAGGTCACACAGGCTGTCGGTAGTAAAGCTGGGATTCCTACCTAGGTTGGACCCTGAGCCTGAGGGACAAATTCTTGGCTGTGTATTGGAGAGGAGTGGGTCAGCTGCCCAACCACAGGCCTTCCTTTAGGGTAGCAGCTCGAGGAACCGGAGGGCTTGCAGTGGAGCCCGGCCAGCTGAGCCAGCGTCTGGCAGTGCTTCCTGAGCTGCAGGGAGCTGACGTTTTCTCAGAGACACTCGTGGTCCCCAGGAAGGATCCCGTGTCAGAATTCAGATGAGACCTCAGGAAGGATTTCACGGCCCCAAACTCGGGAAACGCTGCAGAGTTAGCTGGCTCTAAGATGCTTTATAAAATCTTTCTCTAAGAAATCTTTTCAGGATTGCTACTTGGACCTGTGTTAATAAATACCTGGGGACACACAGCCTTATCCCCACTCCATCTGGCCTCCCTGCTCTCGAAGGTTGGGACTGGGTGCTTGTGCCTCTGTAAAATGTGGACAATTACTTCCTACCTGCCTGCCTCTCCCACTTGGGAATCTCACTGGTTAAATAAGGTCACAGAGGAGAAGCTGCCCAACCCAGCTCCTCCCTGTGAGCTCTTCCAAGCAACTGACCGCTGGGCTTTTAGCACAATGACGTCCATATCTGTGACCATGTGCTAGGCACTTCCCACATGCCAGGCTATACCCCTTACATCTGTGGCAGGAACGAGGGGAAGGGAGGGAAGTCAGAGGTAGCTTTGTGTTTGGGAGAAACTTTAAAGGGCCTTTGATTCTAGAAAAGAGAGACCTAGAGTCTTGGCTTAGTGGATAAAGCATCTGCCTGTGGACTGAAGGGTCCCGGGTTCAATTCCAGTCAAGGGCACATGCCCAGGTTGCGGGCTCAATCCCCAGTAAGGGGCATGCAGGAGGCAGCCAATCAATGATTCTCTCTCATCATTGGTGTTTCTATCTCTCTCTCCTTCTCCCTTCCTCTATGAAATCAATTTAAAAAATTTTAAAAGAGAGAGAGAGAGAGACCTAGAGTCCACTGAGGCAGTGGTTACAACAACAATAAACTGTCTATATATGAAACTGACCTTGTGGTAAGTAAAAAGGATGGTAGCTGGTTTGGGGCCTGAAGCAGGGTCCTGGAAGCTCCCAGCATCATGGCAGAAGTCAGGGGTCAAGAAGCAGAGGTGTCTGTCTCCTGCTTTAAGCCGTTTCCTTCTTTGTGCCAAAATTCCTTTCACTGCCCCCAAGCCTGACATGGAACTCAGTTTACTCTTCAACGAGCCTCAGTGGTGAGCTCATCCTGAGCCAGGGTCACAGAGGGAGCCCAGCCTTGTCTCAAAGGAGGAAGGGGTCCCTGAGTTCCAGGCCCCGAGGCGTGAGGAGGATGTGAGCACTCCCCGGGGAGCTGCAGGGAGGCTGGGTCAGGAACACAGCTTCCTGTTGCCCTGAATGGAATGCTCATGTTTCCTATTTGGGCATGAATGATGGGACCCCAGAAGGTTGGAAAACATGGAGAGACTCAGAGTCCCCAGGTTATTTCCAGAACCCTGTGAGACAGAGACCATTACAACGAAGAACAGAGCCTAAGAGAGCAATGCTGCCTCCCGAGGCCCCACAGCTCACAGTAGCAGAGCCAGGGTCCAACCGGGGCCTGGCAGCTGCAAACACCCAGAGTGGTCACCACCAGGCTAAAGCTCCCCAGCCTCACCCCTGAGCCCCTCCTCCTGCCAGGAATGGCTCAGTGCCCTTCCCTACCTCCTCCCTCCACTGCCCTTCTCCCCTCAGCCCTGTCTCCTCTCTCAGGTGGCAGGGGTTCCTCCAAAAGATGAGTAGGAACACTCTGTCTCCTAGAGCCACACTGTGCCCCTCAGCAGCTAAGCTCTCCTTTCCAGCTGGTGGCTCCACCCCAGGTACCATCTCAACCCAAGGTGGGAAGGACATTCCATTTCCCTCCAGGCCTTGTGGCCAAGTTACCAGGGACCAGCAGCTCAGGGTCCAAGATCAGGGTCCTGAGTGAGGCCTCAGGGTTGGATGCCGGAAGCACGTGGGTGGGGGTGGCAGGGAGGCAGTGCCAGCCCTGGATGTGGATTAGACACAGGACAACAGAGCTCTCAGCAGGTCGTCCAGTAAACCACCAAGAGCACTAAGCAGTAGGACACACCTCTTTCTCTGTTCTCTGGAGGGGACCCGAGGGCCACAGGCAGAAAGAAAATCCTAGGCAGCTTGGCACCTCAAAGAGAACACTGGACCAGGGATCAGAAGCCGTGGGCTTCGCTACCAGCTCTGACACTAAAGGTGGCAAGCAGTGAAGTTCTCTGAGCTTCAGCTTCCTCATCTGCAAAATGGAAAAAGACCTACCAGCCCAGAGGATTACGCCAGGTGATGCCCCCAGCCCACTCCGTGCCTGTACAAGATAATCCCTAGTTCCCAGAGAGCTCCTGGCCATGCTTCCCACCCTGCCCTCTCTTCAGAGGACGGCATTGGTCTTGGTTCTGAAACGGGGTTTCCCAGAGGTTCCTCATGGGCTGTGTGAGGGAGGGGGAGGAAGGGCAAGTGGACTTCTGGGCCCCCTTCGTCCTCCTTTCCATACCAGCACCTTCACTTTGACCTGTTTGTGTCCCGTCCCCCACCCCACAATAATCTACTTTTGTAAAGTTTTGCTACTTAAATAGTAAACTCTGCTGAAGTAGATCAGGAGAAGGCACACTTTTCCCACAAAGGGCCAGATGGTAAATATTTTAGGTGTTGTGGGCCCAGAAGCAAAATGAAGGGTATTATGCAGCACTTATACAACAAAGAAGAAAACAAAATTTCAATAAATATTTAATTGATGGGATTAAAAATATAATGAGAATTGAGTTTTGTTTTGCCTGTTTTTTTGTAATACAGGTTTTCCAATAAGAAGAATGGAATTGGGGGGCGGGGAACGGTGTTTGGGGAGGATAACATTTTGTTTAATTAGGTTCCAAAGTTAGTGTTCCCTATCCTCAAAGCTATTGGAACTGCTCCTCTGTAAAACCCATTCTTTGCTCCAGGGCCATTCACAAAAGGTGGCAGACAGATTTGGCCACAGAGCGTAGTCTTTCGTCCCCTGGACTAGACATGGTAGGAGCCCCTGCAGGTTCGAGTCCTTGGGCTCTAAAGCCTGCTGAAGCCTGCTGTGGGTCTGGGGCAATCTCCAGGAGAAAGACCTGAAGGCTGCAGCCATCACTCTGTGAGAGGCCCTAGGAACTGCAGTCTCCCCAGGCCAGAGCCCTGGGGCTTTACCACAGCTGAGGGGAGGGACTCAGGGCCTAACTCCTACCACTGCCTCCGCTCTTACCCCTCACTTTCCAGCAAAGGAGAAAACAGAGGAACAGCGCTCTTCTTTGTCCTCAAAGCACCCCTCCCCAAGGAGCCCATCTCTCCCAACAGCACTCCCTCAGAAAGCTTTTTAATATATATATATTTATTGACTTGAGGCGGGAAAGAGAGAGAAATAGAGAGAGAGAGAAACATCAATTTGTTGTTCCACTTATTTATGCATTCATTTGTTTTTTTCTTTGTACGTACCATCTGTTGTTCCACTTATTTATGCATTCATTTGTATTTTTCTTTGTACGTACCTTGACCGGGGATTGAACCCACAACCTTGGCATATCGTGATGATGCTTTAACCAACTGAGCTACCCAGCCAGGGCCTCCAAGAACTTTCTTATAGAACCCTGCCCACCAGCTTCTAAAAGTAGATGCAAAGAAATGGAATCTGCCCTAGCTGGTTTGGCTCAGTGGATAGAGCGTTGGCCTGTGGACTGAAGAATCACGGATTCGACTTTGGTCAAGGGCACATGCCCAGGTTGCGGGCTTGATCCCCAGTGTGGGGCGTGCAGTAGGTAGCCGATCAATGATTCTCTCTCATCATTGATGTTTCTCTCTGAAACCAATAAAAATATATATCTTTTTAAAAAAGTAGAACCTTTTGCTTGAGTTCTGGGGTCTCCCAAAAACCTTGATCTCCTCTATCTGTGGGGGCAGGAGGCAAAACCATCCATCTATGGGGAAGACCTCTGTGTCTGGTCCTGATGGGTCAGGTAAGTTTTCTGGGCCTTATTTTCATCCTTTATAAAAATGGGAACTATTGTATTTGCGTTACCTGCCTTGTGTTGCTATCAGAACTTCAAATTATCCATGAAAATGTAATTAAATGAAAATGAAATGTAAGCACCATTAGAAAATGTGACATAGCAGAGAGAATAAGTTTTGGAATTAAGAGAGAAGCATAGAAAACTTCAACCACTTTCCATTTCCCTAAAGCAAACACAGTAATGTTTCTTTACACAACTCTTGAACTACCAGAAATACATAAAAACTATGAGTTTTTGGCAAAGCCCTACGGAAGCCAGCGCATGTTGGTGACCTGGTACACTGGATCCGTATTTCTAGTTTTCACCATGACATAAATCAGCCATAACCTTTGACCTGGTATTCCACCCCTGGGAATACACCCAGCAGAAATAATGCAGAGAGAGGAAATTAAACAAATATGTCCACAGGAACATTTATTTTTAATAGTGAGAAACAATAGGGGAATGTTAAGTAAACTGGGAATGTCTGTATAGCAGAATATTATGAAGTTAACAAAAATATGTACTATATCTTTTTTTTAAAGTGGGTATTCTTCAAAAATATCAGTGTCAGGAAAGTCAAAGGAAGGCCAAGGACCCATCCAGAGTGCAGGAGCCTAAAGAAATACAACAACGAGATGCAATGCATGATCTGCACTGGACCTGGTTCTGCAGGGAGAAAAACTGCTATAAAGTGCACTAATGGGGCTCTAACCAGTTTGGCTCAATGGATAGAGCGTCAGCCTGCAGACTCAAGGGTCCCAGGTTCGATTCCGGTCAAGGGCATGTACCTTGGTTGCGGGCACACCCCCAGTAGGGGGTGTGCAGGAGGCAGCTGATCGATGTTTCTCTCTCATCGATGTTTCTAACGCTCTATCTCTCTCCCTTCCTCTCTGTAAAAAATCAATAAAATATTTTTTAAAAAAAAGAACGAAAGCTTAGATAAAAATGTTCTATCAGAGTTAAATGTCCTGAATTTTTAAACTGTACTGTGGAGAATAACCATGTCCTTAGGAGACGCTTAATGAAGTGTTTAGGGATAATGAGGCAAAATGTCTGCAACCGACTCTCAAATGGTTTAGAAACATTAATAAATAGATAGTTAGGAAGGAAGGAAGGAGGGAAGGAGCAAGGAGGGAGTGGAGCAGCAGGAGGAGAAGGAGATGGGAAGAGGAAAGAAGAGAGACAGAAAGTGACAAAATGTTAAAAATTGGGGTATCTGGATCAAGGGTGTATGGGAGTTCTGTTATTCTGAAACCTTTTATTAAATTTGAAATTATTTCAAAACAATTGTTTTCATTTACATAGACTCTGGATATATGAACGATATAAATAAAAGAATGCTGAGTGTAAAAACAACACAACACAAAAATATACATGCTGGTGACAAGTAGGAAAGCAAGTATATACAGGACACATAGGTATATAATGCTTTCAGTTAGCCCACACAAGTACCTCTCTTCAGCTCTCAGAGTTCTCATAAAGCAAACTGAGCTCAATGAGACCTACCCCGGGGCAGGGGATTTGCTGGGACTGAAGCGTGTGCAATGCAGCCACTTTGTCTGAGTGGCTTTGTGCTTTGTTTTCCTAACAAAGGAAGATAAAAGCGCCTCCCTCCCTCATCCATGCTTCTACCATCCAGGGCTCTCTGCAGTCACCTGCCTCTTGGCGGCCCCATCCCTTCAACCCTCTCCACGTGCCCTCTTGCCCACTCCCAGGCCTACTGCTCCTCAGTCAGTAGTAAAGCCCTTACCTCGAGGCAGTTACCTGCTATTTCCAGGTTAGTCTGTGAAGAGCTGCCCCACCCAGGGTTAGAGCTTCCTCCTCTGAACGAATAGCACATGTTTGGGGGAGGGGGGTGTGGAGCATTAGCTCATGGCCTATTCCATCTTCTTGTTTTATTTGCTTTTGAGAAGAGTACCCCTGTTCCCCAACTTTTAGAGACTGAGTTTCTTTATCCCTAAAATGGGAATAATAGCTACTTCCCAGGGTGTTACAAGGATTAAATACAAGAATGTATGTCTAGGGGAGAAACCAAGATGGCGGCATAGGTTAACGCCCGAGTTTGCTGCCTCGAACAACCACTTCAAAAGTGAAACTAAAAGACTGATCGGACATCACCCAGCCCCACAGGGACGCTGCATGAGTGGAAGTCCTACAAATAGGAGGAAAGAGTAACGCATTCGGACACTCAGAGGAGGCGCAGTGCTGAAGGCAAATTCTGAGGTGCGGAGTGCGCGGAGCGGGCTGGAGGAGGGCACGGTTGTTG
>NW_006295825.1:2840655-2852533 GCF_000327345.1 Myotis davidii | reverse complement strand
TTTTTTTAATGAATGTATGTCTAGGAAATGGAGGTAATTTTTGTGTTTTGTTTCCCGCTATGTGTGTGGGAATCCTGGACATTCATGGACTCCAAGACCTTTGGAAGCAGGGGGGCTTGGCTGATGCTTCCTGCCTCAGATCTAACTCAAGGCAGGTTCCAGACAGCTCTGCACTTACCTGATGGGTATCTGTGGGAGCTGAGCACTTATTAGTATAAAAGGCCTTGGGGATGGATGGATAAAAGATGAAGTATGCAGGGAAAAGCCTTCAGTCCAGAGGGGCAGATGACCAGGTGGACCCTTTGTGTAACATGAGATGTAATGACATTAGCACTTAATAGAGATGTGGGTCCAGGATAAGAGGTAATTAAATCCAGGAAGGGGCAGGGGTAGGGTGGGGTGGGTCATGAGAGGCTTTGCCAGGAGACAGCCTTTGATCTGGACCTGGGAGGAAGCGTTTAATTTTTCCAAGCGTGAGGGAACAGCAAGAACAGAGGGAAGTGGCGAGTTTGGGAGGATCTCTGGCCTCCGTCTCAGTGCTGCAATGATTCTCAAAATAGGAGAACTAATGTGAAGCTGGCTTCAAAGAGCTGACAACCCAATACAAGCAAATGTGGGACAGGATAGGCCTAATCTCATTCCTGGGCAATCCCAGGCCCGCGGGCACTGCTCCCTGGCCTCCTGGGCCTGCCCCGGTAGCTTAGCACTTGGGGGAATGTTAACTCTGAGCATATGTGTACCTCAAGTAGACACAAAAGAGGAAGGGATGTGTGGACATGAGAAATAGCTGTCGAAAGATTAGAAGGTAAAACAGAAATAAAAATAGCTGCTGTATTAAGGCTACTAATCTTTTATTGGCTTAAACTGTCTTCTTACATTTTTTATTTAAAAAAAAACTTGCATCCAAAATAAATCTCACAGATCTATATACACAGCTGTAAAAAGATATTCAATGCTTTTCATTAAGTGGAAAAGCAAGTTGTAGATTTACGGTCGTGTGGTCCCCTCTGGGTCCACTTACGCATTTGCTTTACTTAGAAAAGTTCTAACAGGCAACAGAAGAAAATTATTATCAGCGTTTTCCTGTGGGTGTGAGATGTGGAGGAAGAGCAGAGGGAATTCTATTTTAACTCATCATAACTTTATGACATTTCCCATGCATCACCTCTGTAATAAAAAAAAATTTTCATTTAAACAGAAATAGTAAAGTCCTTTTGCTTCAGACATGCTTTTCCCTGGAAAACCCTTTTCCCAAGGACCGAGAAAGGTAAACCACTATTATTGCTGTGTTCTATAGTGCTTTGTGGCTACACTGGGCTCTAGCACCCAGTCTGAGTAAATCTGAGCTCTACACATTTCCTGAATGTTTTTATTTCTATCACAAAGAGGTTGCCCAGGCTAAGCTGACTGTGTGCTGAATGATCTTAATGACAGAGGACCCCATTAGAGACTCCGGTCTGGCCGACAGCCCTGTCAGGATGGCCACCCCTGGCAATTCCTCAGCTCCCAGGAAGGATGAGGCTTGAGAGCAGCGGACCCCTCCCTGTCCCAAAGCTCCTGTCCCTACACAAGGAGATTCTGCAGGGTAAGTACCTAGCAGGGCGCCTTGCACATGGGAGCCTCCTGGAAGTAGCAGAGCTTATGGCTGCTGTCTTCATCAGGGAGGGAAGAGGGGATGAGAGGATATGGGGGTAATAGCGAAGTAGGCTCCCTGAGAGAGGTGGGGACTGTGGATAAAAGCTGAATGTGCATATGGATAGTTTTTTCTGTTTGTTTAAACCGGCACAATATAGTTAAAAAGCTTCTTTAAATTCCGCCTCCTATACTGCTTGCTTTGTGGCCTTAGACAAATCACCTCCCCTCTCTGGGCCTCACTTTCCTTGTCTAGCAAATGGAAATTTGGACTAAATTCTTGTCGAGATCCAGTTCAACAGTAACATTTAATAAAATAATCTGATCGTCTAAGTAAAAGAAACCACTGGAGGAAGAAGAAAACACTCATTATTGTATGCTGTTTTTATTGAATTACCTTGTGCCCTTGTGCAACAGTATTCAACACTGGTCCTAACCACCAGCGCCCTTCCTCTAGGTCTGGGAAATATCACTCCTTCCAAAATGTTCACCTCCTGACTCTGGCCCTTCACCTTCAAGGTCAAACAGAAATGACCACCCTACCATATATTCTCCCCCACGCCCCAGAAGCATTCAAAATAAAGGAAAAAACGAGTTTGCTCTCTGTGGGTCCTGATGGTGTGGCCAGAGCCCTAGACTAGGAGTCAGACCTCCAGTCCCCACATGGTCTATCACTGGCTCACCGTGTGACCTTGGACAAGTCACTTCCTCTCTCCGATCCTAGCCTTGTCTTTAAAATGAGGGATTGAGTGGCTTTTTCTTTATAAGCCCTACTCTAATATACCCCTGCTCTGCCCTAGGGGGCTACCAAGTCTGGTAGAGGCAGAATCTGCAAGCCAGCATTTCTCCAACCGCTCCAGCATCCCCAGCAGGCTGCTGCCAAAATGTGAGTGCGGCCAAGTGTCTGCACTCAGCACAGGGAGCCAGAAATCAGGTGAGATATGCAGGGTCAGGAGTGGTCCCAGCCGAGCTCAGGACTCTCCAGCCAGGGCATGCTGTCCCCATCCAAAGCTGGATGCTGCAGCGTTTCTCACAGATGTTCTTACTTGTAGAACAAAGACAAACAAGGCCTCCAATGAATCAAAAACATGTGCTTCAGGGACCAGACAAGGCCAGGAAGTGAAGTCAAGATGCTTTGCTTGTTAACACATGGTTTAAGCTAAGGTATAACATACCTACCGGAAAATGTACATGTACATGAACATGAACGGCTTGATCTATTTTCATGACATGAACACAGCAGTGAAACAGGCACCCAGATCAAGAAACAGAACAATCCCTCTGCCCCACAAGTCCCCCTTGTGCCCCAGTCACTAGTCCCCCAAATAACCACCATCTGACTTCTAGCATATCTGATTCACTTTGCCTGTTTCAAACTTTACACAAATGGAATTATACAGTATGGACTCTTTGAGTCTGGCTTCCTTTACTCAACATTATGTGAGTTTCGTCCATCACCACAGGTAAAAATGAAAAGTGACCGTCATTTATTCTCATTTTTGCATAGGAAGGACTTAATGAGGAGCTAAAATAGACAAGAAGAAAGCCCTGAGTGTAGGCAGAGTACTCACTGATAGCCCAGGAAGCAGGTGTACATACAGCTCTCTCCAAAATAAGAATGACGGCCCCCTCCACGTGCTGTTTTCCTGCAGAGCCCACCCCTTTCTCCTAGCGGCTCCATAGGTGGGAGGCAGGACCTTGATGCCTCAAATTTACTTCAAAGGCCAGAAGCTCTTATTCACTGAACACTTACCCTGTGCTCGGCTCTGTGAGGAACACCATAGACTCCGTATCTCGTTTAATCCCCACAACTGTGAGGTCGGTGCTGTTATTATTTCCATCACACAGGTAAGAAAACTGAGGCCCAGAGAGGTTGGGTAAGTTGTCCTAAGGTTGCAATCTGTGTGACCCCTACGGCCAAGCCTGTCCACCATCCTGTGTTGACGGGGAGCTTGCTGGCTGCATCAGGCCCCACCTATGTCTCCAACCTCATCTAAGCACCGCTTGCCCCCAGCTCACGTTCTGAGGCCACACTGGCCTCCTGTCAGTAGCTCAGGCCCCAGGTCCTTTCCCATCTCTGAGCCTATGTCCATGCTGTTGCCTCTACCTGCTTATTAAACCCTCAGTTCTCAAGTTAACAGGCTCTTCCTCAGAGCAGCCTTTCCTGACCCTCAGTCTAAACCTGCATCCCCTAGTCCAGTGGTCAGCAAACTCATTAGTCAACAGAGCCAAATATCAACAGTACAACGATTGAAATTTCTTTTGAGAGCCAAATTTTTTAAACTTAAACTATATAGGTAGGTATATTGTTATTAACTTAATTAGGGTACTCCTGAGGCTTAGGAAGAGCCACACTCAAGGGGCCAAAGAGCCGCACGTGGCTCACGAGCCGCAGTTTGCCAACCACTGCGCTAGTCTCTCTTAGGGCACCTGCTCTCTCCTTCATAGCCCTTCACACATGCTAAAATGATGTATCTGTGTCCTTATTCACTTGTTTAGTGCTTTAGTCCACCAATGGAACATAAGCAGCAAGAGGACAGGAATATTCCTGTTTGTGTACCCCTACCTTGGGCAGTGCCTGGTACACAGCAGGTCCTCAATAATATGTTAAGGGAAGAAAAGAAGGGGAGGAGAGAAAGGTAGGCCTGTCCCTTCAGAAGCTGAGCAGTCATCTGGAGGCAGTTCTATTTCCAGCCTGTCCATGGCCTCAGGCAAGACCTTTCCCTCTCTGAGCCTCAGTCTCCTCCACTGTCAGATGAAGGGCCCGTTAGAGGACTTCTAATGGCCTTCCAGCTCATCTGACCTCTAGACCACAAATCCTAGCATGTCAAGCCATTCCAAAGGCCTCTACTGCCTCTTACCCACTCCACGTCTGGTTAGCACTTTAGAAAAGTGGGTGGGGTCCATTAAGGCTCCCCGGGCTGCAAGATACATGGAGCCTTCACACCCTGTTAGAGGGAAGGATCAGAAAACGTGAGATCTCTCTCGTTCTAATAGCTCCAATATAGTGCGTGGGGGAAAGACAGGACTAGGGAGGAATAACAGATGGATTCCCTAGGAAGCTGCTTCTATTTCCTTCTTCACAGTCTCCCTCCTCAGTTCCCAGCTCTGGTGCCAGTCCCATCCAACTCCACCCTTGTTATGTGTGTGGCCCCCACCACACACACACACACACACACACACACACACACACACACACACTGGAGCTCCAGGAAGGTAGAGACTAACTGTGTCCTCCTTGTCTTTGTACCCACAGCACTTAGCACAGACCCCTACACACAGGATGTGGCCAAGGTTGGGCCACTGAATCAAATGCCACTGGCAGGGTCTGCTGCTGAGGAAGCCACTTTACCCTTGGTGTCACCCAGGTCATGAGAAACCGGAGGGCAGAGAGCCTGGTCTCTCTTTCAGAGGCAGCCTCCTACTGCCACCCTCAGCTTCTGGCCCTCTGTCCTCCTCCCACCCTTTCACTGGGCCCTGGATTGCCTATGGCAGCTGGTCTCTGAAATAAGGCAGATGGGTCATCCCCCTCTGGAGACTCTGCATCACTTGCTCCCATGCACCCAGCCATCCAGTCACCCAGGACAAGCACCGCCTGAACTTAAAGCACCTGCACCTTCCATTCTCCTCAGAGTCTGGCTCAGTTTTGTCTTTCGAAATTAAAGTAAATAAAGAATTAGTCCTGACCCACGAACTCTATAAAGAGGAAGGGCCTCCTGCTTTGCCTCCTGGATACAGTGGAGGCCCTAAACCCACAGGTTTTTACTTTGCTGGGAGTGTGAAAGGCTGAGGTTGGCTATACTGGTGAGAACGTGGGAGTGTACAAGTGCCATGCTCAAAGGAGAGAGCACAATAGGTGTGCAGTTACAAACAGAGCTGGCCAGACCTGGTTATGTCACTTGCTAGCTGAACAACTTTGGGCAACTTGCTTAAGTGCTTGAGACCACAATTTCCTCATCTGAGAAACGAAAGTAAAACAATTCCCATTTCTTCCGGCCAGCATGGCTCAGTGGTTGAGCATTGACCTATAAACCAGGAGGTCACAGTTCAATTCCCAGTCAGGACACATGCCCGGGTTGTGGGCTCAATCCCCAGTGGGAGACATGTAGGAGGCAGCTGATCAATGATGCTCTCTCATCATTGATGTTTCTATCTCTCTCTCCCTCTCCCTTCCTCTCTGAAATCAGTAAAAATCTATTTTTAAACATATATATATATATAATATCCCATCTCAAGCACTGTTGTGAGAATGAAACTTCAGGGCTACTGTTCTATAATCACTAAAACACCATCTAAATAGTAGCAGCTGTTAGAAATGGAACAGGAAGAGATCTTCAGAAAAATGTTCATTTCTCTCCAAATAGGAACTACTTTCAGGTCTCAGAGGTTAGCTCTGGCTGTGTTCCGTGTTTAGCAAACCTGAAAAGGCACCCAGTAACTCAGATCCCATGAACCTTCATGGCTATGTTCCTGTGGCTTGTTACTCAATGCAAATCCACTTTCAGGAGGATTACTTCACCTCCCAATCAGGCTCTGAGCTTATGAAACAAAATCCTGGGAGCCGTGGAGAATGTCAAGTGGGACTCAGAGAAGAAAACCACAGGTCAGGTCTCAGTCCAAAGTCTGGGGAGGGCTTCGTGAGAACAGTAACAGATAAACCAAGAATCATTTGGATTCACCATAACTCAGCCAGGATATACTGAAAACACAGAGCTCAACAATTCTAGCCCCTTCTACCTGTATCTTTATTTGCAGAGCCTCCCATAAAGATGAATAAACCTCCGGATTACTGACAGCTGTCAGAGGGGAGGGGGATTGGGAGGACTGAATAAAAACGGTGATGGAGTGAAGCAAAAACCAAACAAACAACAACAAAAAACCTCACAGACATTGGGTGGTGAATACACACTAAAATATACAGATGATGTTTTATAAAATTGTACGCCTGAAAGTTATTACTTTTATTAATCAATATCACCCCCAATAAATTCAATAAAAATTAAATGAATAAACTTCAGGATTGTTTTTAAAGCTTCCCACGAGTTCTGTGACCAGATCCACTGACAAGTGCACCAAGAGAAGTGTATCCTTGTCTCCCTCTGGCATCCCCTCCGCCTCTGCCGGCCTCTTACCTCCCCAGCTCCTCTCCGATGTCGTAACAGTCCTCCACCTTCTGCTGCTTGAAGGCCTCCATGTTTGGGCTCCTCATTGAGGCCTGGAGCATACAGCCCTGAAAGTGAGATTAGGACAGATGTGTCAATTGGCACAAGCCTAAGAGTCTGAGCCTGAACGTAATCAGCCGCAAGGGGGCTGATAATTTCACAATCATCCACAGCCCTCATTCCTCAAGAACTGCCCTGCTCTAGCCTTTCCTCACTTGTGACCGATGCGGCATGGTTCCGATTTGATTTAGAGTAACTCATATTTGCTTGGGAGATAGAAAAAGAGTCCTCACTCATTCAGATCTGCTCTGAACAAGTGCAGAGAAATAGAACCATGCCAACTTCAGCGATTTGTTCTCAGGAAATTCAGGTCTACTGGGGAAAGAGGCAGCCGTGAGGCAGGAGAAAGAGCTCTTGTTTTTGAGTCAGAAGATCTGGGTTCAAGTCCCAGTTTTGACTGGATAAGTCATTGAAACTGTGGGAGACTTAGCTTCCCTGTCTATAAGAGGGGCTGATACTGTAAAAACCAATCATGGAATTATCTTGTAAACCAGGGGGCCTCAAACTTTTTAAACAGGGGGCCAGTTCACTGTCCCTCAGACCATTGGAGGGCCGGACTATAGTTTAAAAAAAACTATGAACAAATTCCTATGCACACTGCACATACCTTATTTTGAAGTAAAAAAACAAAACGGGAACAAATACAATATTTGTATTTGCATGTGGCCCGCGGGCCATAGTTTGAGGACCCCTGTCAACTGTCAAATGCAGTCAAAACATGAGGAATTTTCATGACCTCAGCTCTCTCCGGGCTGCGCCACCTGAAAGCGAGTCTGAACTGATTGTAAACTCACTCATCACCCCAAGAGAGAGATGGGCGGGAGTGCTGTGACAAATTACAACAGGCACCAGGAGCCGGGAGGCCGAGGTTCTAGTTCGCTTTGCCCTCAGCTAGCTCTGTGACCTCATCTGTTGTCTGAGGAGCTTCAGTTTCCTCATCTGTGGAATGGAGCTAGCTCTGCTGCCCAGGGCACCGCACTGAGAGCCAGGCAGCTCTGCGCCATAAGAGTGCTCGCCGCTCCACCAGGAGAGACCATCTGCACCTTGCCCTGGGATCCCTGCCCCAAGGAGCTCACCCGTTCCTGGGAACGCCACATGTCACCCTCAAGGGCAGGGCCCAGGACGCAGTGTGCAAGTCACAAAGATAACACCGGCTGCCTGTGGATGTGTCTTTCAAGAGTCATTATCACGGGCCTCTCAGAGCTCATTTAGGCTAAGCGTTGGCAGCTTTTCTTCTGCCTGCCAATCAGATACCAACCACGCCCGGGCCCCACGAACCCCAAAAGACTGTTTTCACCAGGCTGGGTGGAGGCCCCATTACGTAAAGGCATGTCTCATCAATGTCAAGTGGCTGGAGCTGTTCTAACTCTCAGGCGATGTGTACATTTCACCCTCTTCTCTCCATGTCTAGTCCCCTGCAAACTAGAGCTCTGTTACCAGGATGCACACAGATCCCTGAAGACCTCTAGACCGACCCGGCCTGGCACCCAGGCCTCTCTCTCAGGTCACCTCCTGCCTGTGGGCGCTCATGGTCCACCACACATCCTCCTTCCTGCTATGTCTTCACTCTGTGCTCGGCCAGGGCCCAGCGAGGATGGGATACTGGAAAGAGCAGGCTCCAGGAACCCATTCTAGGCTTGTCTGGTTGTATGTCAGCCATGTGACTCACAGCATGTGACTCACAGGGGTGATAACATTGATATCGCCTACTTCACACATCTGTGTAAGGACCCATTGTGATAGGGGCATAAACTGCTGGGCAAAAAGAAAGAGGATGATTGTTACTGTTATTCTTAGACTCGTTTCTGCTTCCCACAGCCATTCAGACAACCAATTCCGTTCCTTTCTCAAGAAAGGTCTGGGGATCCTCTGGCAAATTTGGCTCAACCATAATCAGGAGTTCAACCCATCCTGGCAAGTCTCCTGAACAAGCCCAGAGGGTGGCAACCCACACCATCTTCTTTGTGCTGAGAACATCCTTCCAAATAAACCATTTGGGTCAGGTCCTCGAGGGGCAGGGTGGGGGTGGGGAGCAGGGAGGTGAGGCCACTAATTGCACACAGCTAGGTGGAAGCTGAAAAGTCCAAACACATTCTATTGGCAGATACCCTGAGAGTGGCCCCAGGAACAGCTAAGATCTGCCGTTGGCACCAGGCCAGGGACATTTGTTATCAGGAGCTGAGCTGGATTCGAAGCAACCCCAGCTCCCCAGCAAAAGGTTAAGCCCCATCCTTGGGCCCTCCCCATCCTGGATGGCTGGGGTGAGGGCAGGGAGGCCCCAAGGGCAAACAAGGCCCACCAGTTCGGCCCCCAACTCACCTTCTCAACCTTAGTGCCCTCCCGACCACGTAGCCTATATTCCAGCCAAAATAGACCTTTCCCGTTCTCCCAACACAATGGAATTATTAAACAACAATGACAATAAACTATGGCTATCTGCAACTACATGGGTGAAACTCACAAACAAAATGTTCACTGAAAGAAGCCAGACACAAAAGACTTCATACTGTGCGATTCCACTTGGGCAAAACTACCCTATGGTGCTAGAAGTCAGCACCGTGGCTGTCCCTGGGTGAGCGATTGTGCCTGGAAGGAAACACAGGGGGGTTCTGGGTGCTGGCAATGCTGCTCCCCGATATAGGTGGTGGTTCCATGGGCTTATAGGGTACATACTTATTTTGTACACAGTTTTACATTGTTAAAAAGTGAGTCTAACATCTACCTTCTGGGGCAGATGAGATAACATATGTAAAATCTTCTAAGTAGTGTTTTGATGGTCACTCCTGCCTGTTGTCTTAGAGCCCCAGGAGGGCAGAGGTGGAGACAGTCTCACCTCTGTCCCCTTGTAGTAGCTGGTATACAGCAGTCACCCCATAAAGGATGATACCTCATCAGGCAAAAACAGCTGATAACAGCAAAAGCCCTTCCCTCACATCTGTCCCCAAGATGAATTTGCATTTTACTTTGGAAACATGAAACATATGGGGAGAAACTCTGAGGTGTAACTACAGTCACAAATTAGGACCCAGAGGCACGGGCCCTTTTCTGGGCCTGCAAAGATAAACCACACGGCAGAGGGGAGGGGCACAGCGGCAACTTTTGGTTAGAGGCACAGGCCATCAGCTGCAGACATTTCAACGACAAGGCCCCTCTTAATGCCCACATTTCTCTTAATGGAATCTCCAGGATTCACGTTCCTGCCCCCAACCCTCACACTAGGCAATACTTTTGAAGGTTAATACAGATTTCCTAGAACCTCACAGAAAGGGGCCTCAAAGATCGTCTGGGGATTTTTAGACTCTGTTTCCGGAGCCAGCAGTGTGAGGAAGGGGAGCCAGAGCAGTTCCACTTCATCCATATTAGAAGTTGGGGTTCTGTGAAAGAATTCATGGGGGGGAGGGGGTGCGGGGGGGTCTGAAAACCACTGCTGTCTAGTCAAACCCACTTGTTTTACAAAAGGAGGAAATTGAGGTCCCGAAAGGGGAAGGGACGTGCTAAAAGCCACCCAGCTAGCCCGCTGCAGCTGCTCCTCTGGGGCTGCTGTGGACAGCACCTCTGATGGTGGCACCAGAGCTGGGGAAGTCAGTAGCCTCCGAAGGACAACCTAGGAGGAGGTGTCCAGGGCTGGAGGATCACCCCGTAGGAGACTCTCTCATCCCTACCAAGCCCTCGTCCCCACGGGCCCCAGCTACTCAGCTAAACTCTCAGAGACCCTCACCCCACCTCACCCAGTGCAAGTCACCGAAATGGGACCATTGCAAGAGGCCATGAGTGATTATCCCCTTACACCTCCCATCCTACTCCTGCCATTAGGGATCATCACATTCAGGCTCTGAGGGGGGGAGGCTGGGGGGTGGGGGACTCTGGCATTACAGCCCTCCGGGCATTCAAGGCTTTAACCCATCCCAATCTCTGGGGAGGAAGTGGGGCTCAGAGAAGATGAGCCACCTGCCTAAGCTGACGTGAGAAAACTCCATCTTTCTGATGAAGGTCCAGCTCCACTGGGCAGCCTGCTGGTTCACCCCCACATCCAACAACTAGGGGGGCCTTAGGAAAATGCTCAGGGTCAGTTCAGGTTTCATTCCTACCAATTAGAAACTTGCCCCAGACCAGCATACACCACCCACATCCACATCCCCTGTGCCTCCTGCCCACGTCTCTCCTAAAACTGCTGACATCAGTGGGGCCATTTTAGGTGCTAAAAACACATCCTGGGAGATGGGTGGTTTGGGAAGAGCAGGACTCTGAACGTATTTATGAAGGGGCCAGGCAGCAGCACCCCTCAATCTCCAGGATTCTTCCAGGAACACCTTACCCAGAGGCAGTTGGGAAATGAGTGTCAGAAGCCAAAGCAGCAGCCCCCAACTACCACCACTGGATCCAGAGCACACAAGGTGTCAAAGGTTGTGCTCAGTCTACCTGCCCACAGGGACCTTCCCACCTGCCTCTTGCAGACAACTCTGGCCTCCTCTCCCGGTGTGCACTCCTGATCTCCCTCGCCTGTGTGGCCTCCATGCTCACCTCTCCTCATTTTCTCCTTCCTAAAGGGAAAAGCTAATCTCGGCCACATGCCAGGAGACATCCACAACGCCTGGCCCAGAGTTGGGGTGAGCTGCTGACAGCACCCTGCCATGCCTGTCTGCCACAGCCTGCACCCGCCTGCTGGCTGCCCCGTGCCCACCGGTCTCTGCCCAGGCCGGGGTCCTGATGTCAGGACTCACAGCTTCATCCTGCCACGCAGGAGGCTGCCTGTGCACTGAGCCGCCTCCTGCATCACCTGTGGGAGCGAGGGGAGAAGGAGTCCTGCGAGGAGGCGGATGCTGAGAAACCTGGCTCCTCTTCTCCCGGAAATCTGGGGTACTCTACCCCGTCAAAGGGCTCTGACTTCATGGAAGGAAGTCTGTCTCCCATCTCCTGCCTGGGTGCCAGGCCTCTGCCCTCCGCCCCCGTCCCCGGGGTCAAACTACCAGGCTTCAGCGTGTGCCCTGGGGGTGCAGTGGGCAGGTCCGGCGAGGCCACGGCGC
>NW_006295825.1:2836542-2840426 GCF_000327345.1 Myotis davidii | reverse complement strand
CCAAAGCTCCGGGGAGACCTTCCTGGCGTCCTCACCCGCTCTGCAGCTCACGTGCTGCGCGGCCCGGACAAGTCAGCTAACCTCTGCGCGCCTTGCCTGGAAATTGATTTAAATGGGCTGATACGTGTGACACGGCCTGGCACAATCGCTCAGAAAATGGTATTTCCTTGCCCCCCCCCACCCCGTCCCCCGTCTTCCCAAAGAAAACACACCGTGAGAGAGGAAGTCCCACCAGGGAATAGGCTGCTTCCTCCCTGACACCAGCGTGCGCCCTGACACTGCCCAGATGCTCTGGGAACCTCACGCCCACGTTTCACTGCGGGGTGGGGGCTGTAGTGGGAGGGACACTCCGTCCTCACCACCATCCCCAGCTTGGGGGCGCCCCGCCTGGCTTCCCTCTGCGCCCCCAGCCCTGGAATGGTTGGTTAGTAGCGACCGCATCCGCATCGCCCCTTCCCTAATGAAGGACTTGGAGAGGGTTCTTCCTCTCTTCCTTACCTCGAAATCCCAGGAGGACAAAAGGAATGAGGGGGGAGGGGAAGGGAGGTGAAACAGAACTTCCGCCAAGTTCCGTGGTCTCCCTTCAAGACAAGAGGCTGTTTAGCTAAAGGAAATGGAGGTCCCTCCTCAGAGCTCCCATCCCTACGTCACCACGGGGCTTCTCCAGGCAGTTGCAGAGCCCTGCCTGCTATTGTTGTCAAAGCCCAGCTCTGCCACCCGCCTGCATAGTCTTGAGCATGGCACCTGAGCTTTCCCTTCATCAGTTAAGCAGGGAAACACCCCTTCTTACAGCGTCTAACAGGGCTGTTGTGAGGCTGAAATGCGGCAGAGTGTGTAAGGTGCACCTAGAGGACCTCTACCGGAGTACAGCCTCCCCTCCGCCCTTTAGCCTTTCCCACACTTGGGTGTTGACAAGTACAGCTGGGCCCGCCTTCCAGCTGACCCACACATACCTCAGAGTCTGGGACAGCCTGGGGAGAGACTCCAGAGCCTCCTTGTTTATAACGTTACAACATCCCAGGACAGCGCGGGCTCTGAGCTTCCTCTCCCAGGAGCACCATGCTGCCTGGAGTAATTATCCAAGGCCGCGGGTGGCTGCTTCTGAAGTCAGTGAGCAGAAGACATCCACGGAGCCTTCATTGCTCATTTCCAGTGCAACAAACCACACCAGCCTTCGTAGCTAAAACTACAATCTTCCTAGACTCACCAATTCTGAGGGTCGGGAATCCAGACAACGTACAGCACTCTGCTCCACAGAGTCTGGGCTTCAACTGAGAAGATTTGAATGGTTGGAGGATGGAATGTTCCGGAGGCTTCTTCATGCACATGGCTAGTGCCTGAGTCATGGTGACTCCGAGGCTGGGCACAGCTGACACTGCTGTAGCATCGAACTGTAGCCTCTCCATCCATTCCCCTCTGAGACTCAGGTTTAATACCTCATTTGCAGCAAGTGTCCCCTTGCGTGAGGCAAAACAGATATTTTTTGGATTTTATACTTGGCAACTGAGAGAACATTGCAACTGGAAAGGCCATTGTCAATCATCCCATCCAGCCTGGTCATTTTTCAAATGTGGAAACAGGCTCAGAGGAGAGGAGCAATTGGCCCAAGGTCTCTCGGCTGGTGAGAGGCAGAGCTAGGACTAGAACCAGGCCTCCTCGAGATTCTCAGTTTGGTGCTCTTTCCACTAACCCTGCCAAATGCAGTTGCCTAGAGAGGTGCCATGTGGAAATGCATTTTATGCCTAAGGTCAAGTGGCTTGATCAGACCCACACCTGAGAGCAGCAGCAGGACACTGAGTACTGAACATGGAACCAAGGCGGCCGTGGGCAGAAAACAGGAAGCAACAAGGACACCTACTCCAGAATGAAGCCAGGAGAAAGTCCAAATATTAAGAGCTAAGAATTGTCCTGGCCAGTGTGGCTCAGTTGTTAGGAGCATCATCCCATGTACTGTGTAGGGTCACAGGTTTGATTCCTGATCAGGCACATATCCAGGTTGCAGGTTTGATTCCCCGTTGTGGTGCATACGGGAGGCAACCAATTGATGTTCTCTCTCACATTGATGTTTCTTTCTCTCTCACTCTCTCTCCCACTCTCTTTCTCCCCTTTCTCTCTCCCTCCCTCCCCTTCCTTTCTCTCTAAAATCAATAAAATTGCCCGGCCCAGTGTATCTCAGTGGTTGAGCATCAACTTATGAATCAGGATGTCACTGTTCGATTCCCAGTCAGAGCATATGCCCAGGTTGTGGGCTCGATCCCCAGTGTGGGGTGTGCAGGAGGCAGCCGATCAATGATTCTTTCTCCTCATTGATGTTTCTCTCTCTCTCTCCCTCTCCCTTCTTCTCTGAAATCAGTAAAAATATAAATAAATAATAAAATAAAATTGTATGCCTGGGTGAGGACTTTAAAAAAAGAGAGAGCTGGAGAGGAACCAAGATGGCGGCATAGGTAAACACCTGAACTTGCTGCCTGGCACAACCACATCAGAACTACAACTAAAAGACAAAACGGATATCATCCAGAACCACAGGAAGGCTGGCTGAGTGGAAGTTCGACAACTAGAGGCAAAGAGAAAAACGCATCTAGACTGGCAGGAGGTGCAGAGGTGTGGAAGAGCAGAGGTACAGAGGCGCGCACAGAAACAGGCTGACAACTGGGTATGCTGTGGTCTTTTTCTATCAGGAGGGAGATACAAACTCCCAACTACTCTGAACTCCAGTTATGGGTGAGACTCTGGGGACCCAGACCCATACGAGGAGAAACTGGACCGTATGACATCGGGCCGGAACGTGAGGGCGGCTTTCTCTCAGAGGTGCTCACAGCGTTCATTGTTCCTGAATGGGGCCGCAGGACACAGAGACCCAGGGACCTATCTGGGGCAGGTCCAACGGGCAACCATTGCAGTTTCCACCACCCCGTGATTCCCTGAGACCCCACCCCACCCAATTTACAACCCCACACAAGCTGTGCGCAGGTGCTTTTGCATATAAATGGCCTGGCCTTTGGCAATCTAAAACCTAACAAACTGCAGCTGGGTCAAAGAACTGCAGAGCTTCCAAAAGAAGGCCTAAGGTTCATCAGCAACCTGCATTGCTTCATAGCTGCGCCCCATCTGGGCACCTCCAAACCCCAAACAAAGAGGAGGAATCTGCAGATCTCTCTGAAGCTCCTGCTGTGTGGCCTCAGGCAGTGGCTGACTTTGCACCTCCTTGGAGATCCAAGAGCCAGTGTAACCAGTGGTCAGAGTGAGACCACACCAGATTACAACTCTTCAGATCCATAAGAGACACACTCAGGGGGAAGACTCGGTGAACACCAAAGCCCCACTAAAGCAAGTCCTGCCCCATAAGGGTGTCTCCAGCACAGTAGTTCTCCCATTGTAGACACAGCTGGTCCTCATAGCCAATTGGCCTGGAGGTCAACTCCTCACAGTGATGCCAACAGCAATCAAGGCTTAACTATAACAAGACTGTGCACACAGCCCACAAAGGGGTGCACCAAGAGCATCCACCTCAGGTGACTGGGGAGGCTGAGCCACTGGGCCCTATAGGACACCTCGCACACAAAGCCACTCTATCAACACAGGGAAACAGCCAAAATACGGAGACAAAGAAACATGTCACCAAATCAAGAACAGAATAAATCTCCCGAAAAATAACTAAATGAAATGGAAGCAAGAAAACTACTAGATGCAGAGCTCAAAACCATGGTTATAAGGTTACTCAAGGATCTTAATGAGAGCTTCAAGGGACTTAGTGAAAATTTCAAGGAAATTAGTGAGAACCACAAAGACATGAAAAAGGACCAGTCAGAAATGAGGAATACACGAACTAAAATAAAGAATAATTTACAGTAGAATGGAGAATGCCAAGAATCAAATCACCA
>NW_006295825.1:2824754-2835089 GCF_000327345.1 Myotis davidii | reverse complement strand
CCTCAAACTTTTTAAACAGGGGGCCAGTTCACTGTCCCTCAGACTGTTGGAGGGCCGGACTATAGTTTAAAAAAAAACTGAACAAATTCCTATGCACACTGCACATATCTTATTTTGAAGTAAAAAAACAAAACGGGAACAAATACAATATTTGTATTTGCATGTGGCCCACGGGCCGTAGTTTGAGGACCCCTGCTCTGGGATCTGGGCATCAATAGTGGTTAAAACTCCCCAGGTGATTCCAAGGTACTGGTTGAGAACCACTTTATTCATGTCACAGAGACCTGGGGAAATGAAGGCAGCCTCCACCAACTTGCCCAACTGTGAACACATCTGAGCACCTACTTTGTGCAAGGCACTCCAAGGGACTGAGATAGGCAAGCCACAGGAGCTTGAAGCTCCCCTAGGAAGACAAGCCCACGGGGATAGATGTAACTGTGGCAGACGGTGAAGTCCGATGGAAGTGGTGATATCCTAAAGCACACTTTGGTGCCTGGCAGAGCCTAGCAACCTGCTGACAAGGAGGCAGGGTCAGGGAGAAAATGCTGCATGTGTCGGCGGGGGCCGCTGGCACTGGGGTTGGCATAAGGATGCATCGCGTGTGGGCTAAATGCAGAAACGTTGCTGCCAGGTGCCTGAGCGTGGCTCCCACATGCAAACTAATGTGTGATCGAGGGCAAGCTTCGTGATGTCTCTGTGCCTCATTATCCCCATTGGTCAAATGGAGCTAAGAATGGCATTTATCTCATAGGTAGTTGTGAACATTCGGTAAGTTGTGTGAAGGACTTCGATCAGCGTCTGGCACATGATAAAGTGCTCAATGAGTATTAGCTATGTTTGTTCTTCCTTAAATGTCTGGTGTGACCTCCACGGGAGGAGGAAATGGACTTCATCCATCTTTGTACCCCATCCACCCCTCAGCATGACCCGGAGCAGGTCCTCAACGAGTGTCAAATAAAGTCTGGAAGACAGGCTTCTTCTTCTTCTTTAATGGCAACATCATCTCCTTTAATTTTTTTTTCTTTTTGTTAATCTTCATCCGAGGATATTTTTCCATTGATTTTTAGAGAAAGTGGAAGGGAGAGGGAGAGAGAGAGAAACATCTCTCACATCGATTGGTTGCCTCCCGCACGCCCAGACTAGGACCGAGGATCGAGCCTGCAACTGAGGTACAAGCCCTTGACTGGAATCAAAGCTGGGACCCTTCAGTCTGCAGGCTGATGCTCTATCCACTGAGCTAACCGGCTAGGGCTGGAAGACAGACTTCTTGACGACAGATCTGGTGCTCACTTTTTCTTGGGCCGTCAGAGCAGGCCAGGAGAGGGCACAGGTGGTTCCTTCCCCGCTGGCTCACCGCCCTGGTGGAAGGCAGGCAGGAAGCCTCCCCTCCCAAAGGTGGCCTGGTCGCCTGGCTTCTCAGCCCTTCCCAGCCCTGCCCACTCTGTCCTATGTCCTCTGCTCTCCCACGCCCAGCCAGGCAGGGTCACGGGAGTGGACCTGGCAGCCTTTCCTGCTTCCTCCCTCAAGAAACTGTGGCTCCTGCCACCAGAGGTGGCCTCTTTAACCTCTGGCCCTGTTGGACTCAGCAAGGTCTTGACCCTCAAACAGGGCTGGGGCTGGGAAGGGAAGGATAAGAGACAGAAAGGGGCTGGCGCATGGGAGGCCTTGCCTTTCCCTGGAAGCCCTGGAGGATGGGGATTCCTGGGCACATGGCACATTCACTCGCTCTGCAAACAGTCAAGGGCACCTCCTTCTCAGAAGTGTGACTCCAGCAGGCATCATGAAGGGCTTGAGGGGAAGGAGAGGCTTGATTCAAACTCCAAAGAAGAGGACCAGGCGAATAGGAGACGAGGGGAGGGAGGAAGTGACCATAGGTGGGAGCATGCTGGGGGTATGAAACTACCTGCATTTGCTGCTGGACTCCCACCTGAGCCAGCACAGGGGTCACACTGTGGGATCAGGACCCAGGAATATACCATCACCTTCTATTTGGGGCAAAGATTGGAGACACAGGCACTGAGTGCTTACCCAAAGTCCCCAAACTATGCCCACCTTTAGGGCTACCGATTCCACCTACTTCTCTCAGCTCGGAATCAGATAGGCCTATTTATATTCCTGTTTTCAGCCATTTTCTGGGCAAGTCACTTCCCCACTCTGAGCCTCAGTTCCCTCATCTGCAAAATGGGAATAATCACACCTCACTCTCAGGGCTGATGTGAGAACCAGGCTAAATATTTGAGAGAGAACTGGTATAAATGTCAGAGATGTTTCCCTCTCTCAAGATAGTTTGTCATCTGTGCCATTTCTCTTCGGCCATGTTGTTCCTGCCACAGTCACTGAAATACTTTCTTCCTTTATCCTTCATTTACCTAAGGCTCAGCTCAATTCCAATCTCATTCAATTTTCAGACATTTCCTGTTACCCATCCTGGGCCAGGCCCTGAGAGAAGTGAGGCACCATCCCTGCCTTTCGGGAACTCAAAGCCAAGCAGAGGAGATATCATGGGAACAAATGCCCAGAATCCCATGTTCTGGAGCCAGGCTGGAAGCTGGGCAGAGCCCCCAAGGGAGCCCAGAGGTAGGAGGGATGGTCTCTGAGTGACTGGGGACCGGGGCAGGGAGGCTCCTCGGAGGAGAGAACTCTTCTAAGATGTCACAATCCCATCTGCTGAGCTGAAGGTGATTTCACTTTCCCATGTTTGTTAATGGGCCCTTTGAGTGACTCCTGTCATCCCTTTCCACACGTTGCTGATAATGTGGTTGGACCATCAGAGGCCTTTGGTGGATCCATAAGGGAAGGATGGGTAGGACAGCATTTCCTCCCATCTTCCTCTGAAGAGAAACTTCAGGTCAGATCCTTCCACACCCCCGTCTGATCCCTGACCTCTGCGTCGCTGGCCTGCCCACTTGGACCATTGCTCTGCCCTCCCCTCCCTGGTATTCATGCTGACTCCACCTTGGCCAAACCCAGGTCCTGACCCAGTTTTGAGCAACTACATCCAGGAAGCCAAAGGCATAGAAGGCCAAGTCCAACCGTCTAGAGTGGCCTCTGCCCCAAACAGGGTTGAGCCCTGCTCTTTCCTTTCCAGACCTGCTATCCAGACTCCCTCAGCTCATTCCTTTCAGTAGATTTTCTGGCTTCTTACTCTTGGTTTCTATCACTCCATCCACTTAGAATATTTTCATTCTTCTACCCACACCAAACCAACATTTATAGAGAACCTATCATGAGCCAGACACTGTACTAAATGTTTTCCTGTTCTCTCATTTAATCCCCAAGTTGAATAACTTTATATAATTATTATTTTTATAGAGAGATGGAAAAACTGAGACTCAAAGAGTGTAAGCCATGTCCATGTGTTTTGGCTGTCTACTTTCCAATGTCCCCTTCCTATTTCAGAGGAAATAACTATGGTGGCAGCATTAGGGTGTAAATCAGTGATTCTCAACCTTCTTAATGCCACAACCCTTTAATACAGTTCCTCATGTGGTGGTGACCCCCAATTTCATTGTTACAAGTTAAACATAATTAAAGCATAGTGATTAATCACAAAAACAATATGTAATTATACATGTGTTTTCCGATGGTCTTAGGCGACCCCTGTGAAAGGGTCATTCGATCCCCAAAGGGGTCGCGACCCACAGGTTGAAAACCGCTAGTGGAAGTGGATGTGATAAACCATCTCCCACACAAAAACTGAAGAGAGAAAATCCTCCTTCCCCCAGCCTCAGTGAGATCACTGGCTTGGCCAATCAGATGCCTCTGTATTGAATCTCAAGTCAGGAAAGCCAAGCTGTTCACAATGGGCATCAGAAGTGGTGGAGCATCTTGAACAAATTGTTCCAGCTTCTTTTTTAAAAAAAAAAAAAGTTTATTAATTTAAAAGAGAGAAAAAGAGAAACATTGATTTGTTGTTCCACTCACTTATGTACTCATTGGTTGCTTCTTGTATGTACCCTGACTGGGGATCAAACCCGCAACCTTGGCACATCAGAAGAGCGCATCCAACCAACTGAGCTACCCAGCCAGGGACATTTGAGCTTCTTTGATTCCTGCTATTCTAGCCTCCCATTGAGTTTGAGTCCCTCTAGCCTTCCTGTAAATCCCTTTGTTCTGAGTTGGCAAGAACCTGACTGATGTAGGGAGAGCCAGGAACCAAAGACATCTTTCTTTTTTTCTTATTTTTTATACTTTTTATTTCTTTTTATATATTTTTTAATTGATTTTTTACAGAGAGGAAGGGAGAGAGATAGAGAATTAGAAACATCGATGAGAGAGAAACATCGATCAGCTGCCTCCTGCACATCCCCTACTGGGGACGTGTCCGCAACCCAGGTACATGCCCTTGACCAGAATCGAACCTGGGACACTTCGGTCCACAGGCCGACGCTCTTCTACCCCTGTTCATCAGTCTATAATGGTCCCCATTATCTGTCCCAACCTCACTGGAGCAGTCCCAACCTCACTGGGGTCGTCTCAGCCTCACCGGGGCCGTTTCAACCTCACCGGGGCCTTCCCAACCTCACCAGGGCCGTTTCAACCTCACCGGGGCCATCCCAAAGACATCTTTCATACTCAAGAGTTTTCTACTTTGTCAAAAAAAACTAACACAGGAGAGAGGTGGGTGGAATTCCAAGATGATGGTAAAGGAAGCAAGGATGACAGTGTGCAGCAGGGCAAACAGCAACCAGTCCAGCTTGGAACCAGGGAATCTGTAGGCAACAGAGGCCTCCAGGAGTGATGCCTCCAAGAAAAAAGTGAAACTGATATATCTGGCAATGTGTTTTAATCTACTGAGTGGTGCTCTTTGAAAGTTTGAAGACAGATTTATTAAAAGTATATAGAAAAATTAAATGAATGAATGACAAAGCGATTATTAATCCCAGAGGGGGGAAAAGGTATATAAATAAGTAAGGACATGTTTATCTCAATACGCTAGAACTCAACCTTGAACTGTGAATAATAGTTACATGTCATAATGATGTGAATAAATTTTTATCTTATCTCAATCAAGAGAAGATGGGGAATGAGGAAAATTATGAGCATTAGGCCATCTTTCATAGTAAGAAGTCAATAGATAAATAATATTGAAAAGGCAGGAAATAGCATTAAATTACTGTGGTTAATTTTTTTTTTTTAAATACAGTGCTGAATAACAAAAGAACAATTTCAAGGGTTGAAAGTGGTGGCTTCTAGGGAGTGGAGCTCAAATGTCAGGGAGGGAATAGTGGTTTTTAGTTATAATACTTATAAAGTATTTGTTCTTTAAACTAATGTTATTCTGAGAGAGTGTGCATGTGGGTTGCCATGTCTGCATGCACTGGTTTGCAACCTTCCCCCCACCCCACCCCCAAACCCAAAATAAATCCCTTTTGGTGATGAAAAAATAAATAAATAAAATGCAATGTTATTTTGATTACAATTAAAATTTTAAAAATGGGGGGGGGGGAATTAGGTGGGATCAGACTAATAGAAAAAAAGGCAAATAAAATCACAGCTCAACATAACAGAGTTCAGTTTCGTAGTCACTAAGAATAACCGAGCATTTACTGTACACCAATCACTATATCCTATATAATAAAAGCATAATATGCAAATCGATCAAAAGGTGAAACAACTGGCAGAATGACAGGTCACTCTGACACGCACTGACCACCAGGGGGCAGATGCTCAACACAGGAGCTGGTCCCAGCCCTCAGACCCCAGGCCAGCCATGGCAGGTGCCAGCGGGGGTCCCTCTCCCCCCACCCCCCGATTGCTCCACCGTTCACCCACAGATTGGATCTGATCGCTGGCCAAGCCTAGAGACTCTACCCATGCATGAATTTCATGCACCAGGCCTCTAGTATTATTATAATTCCCATTTTATAGATGAGACTTAGCGAGACTCACATAGTTGACAGTAGCAGAGACAGGATTTCAACCAGGCATTCTGTCTCCAGAGTCCCGTTTCTGCTGTCCCCAAAAGCTCCAAGCCCTGCAGTAAGCATTAGGAAGAGCAGAGGTAGGGCAGGCAGGGGTGTGCAGTGTGACCAGGATCATTCATAAAGTGCCACATCAGACCCATAGGCTCCTCCCCGCTACTCTTCTAATACTTGCCAGAGGATACAGCTGTGGGTTTGGGATAAAGCCTGAGAAGAGGACAACCTGCCTGGGGAAGCCTGCTAGTGAGAATGCGTGGAGGCGGAGGTGGGTGTTCAGGAGAAGCAGAGCAGATGTAAGCCTGGCCTCCATGAGGGATAGAGGATGGAAAAGGAAAGATAGCTCCACCAGAAGTAAAATATGACCATGGCTGGGCAGATCAGTTGGTTAGAGCATCACCCCGATACACCAAGGTTGTGGGTTCAATCCCAGTCAGGGCACATACAAGAATGAACTAATGGCCCAACCGGTGTGGCTCAGTGATTGAGCATCAACCTGTGTACCAGGATGTCATGGTTTGATTCCCAATCAGGGCACATGCCTAGGTTTCTGGGCTGGGTCCCCAGTAGGGGGCATGCAGAAGGCAACCAATCAGTGATTCTCTCTCATTATTAATGTTTCTATCTCTCTCTCCCTCTCCCTTCCTCTCTAAAATCAATAAAAATATATTGCCCTCACTGGTTTGTCTCAGTGGATAGAGTGTTGGCCTGTGGATTGAAGGGTTCTAAGTTCAATTCCCAGTCAAGGGCACATACCCTGGTTGCAAGCTCGAATCCCAGCCCTGGTTGGGGCACACGCACATCGATGTTTCTCTCTGTGTGTCTCTCCTTTTCCCTTTCACTCTCTCTAAAAATCAATGGGAAAATATCCTCAGGTGAGAATTAACAAAAACAAACAAATAAATAAAAAATATATAAATATATATTTTTAAAAAGAATCAACCAATGAATGCATAAATAAGTGGAACAATAAATTGATGTTTCTCTTTCTAAAATCAATCAATAAATTAATCAATCAATAGAAGTGAAATATACCATGGTATACCATGCTCAGAGTAAACTACTTATTTATCAGTTTGTCCCCAACCTGCATGCTCCCCACCCAGTCCCCAATAGGAAAGCTAGACATCCAACCCACTTACACAGTTTGTAAACTGGAAAGTATAGAAGTCTCCCAAAATAGGACAAAAAGACAAAAAGATGATAAATATGGAGAAATGTTCAAAGCATAGAGAACAGATCTGGGAAGCCCAACCTTTGTTTAAAGTGAGTACAGTATTAGGAAAGAAGAGAACAAATTTAGTCAAATCTTTGACTAAAAGGAAAAAAGGATAAAAATCTTTATATTAAAGAAACCCCCTAACTGCCAAGCTGGGTTAACAAAAAAAATATCTATACCAAGGTACATAATGATAAATTTTCAGCACTCTAAGAAATCCTAAAAGAATTCAGAGGTAGAAAAGCATCTTGCCTTAAGAAGAATACAAATCAGATCAACAACAGACTTCTCACTTATCAAACCAAACTGTCCACTAAGTATTAGAACGAAATGAAGCCATTTTTGCAAAATGGCTTAGATATCTTACCATACATATTTATATGAAAAGGATTACTCTAGAAAGTATAAAAATGTTAAAGAATCCCAAAAAGAGAATAATATGAGATATAAGAAATAACTCAGGCTGAGTATTACCCCCTCCCCCTGCCAAAATTGAATGCAGCTGAAAAAATAAATAAAAGAATTATTTAGGGGCTGACACTTAAATGACTCTCAATCAAACTGCCAAATCTTAATGACATGAATTATATTTCCTTCTTTGTGCACCCAATACTACTTGTACAGAATGTCTTAGAATCACCAGACCCCTTAAATTTATTGATTCAGAATTTCTGGGAGTGGGACTGAGAAATGTAAATCTTTTAAAAAATATGTTTTTATTGATTTTTGGAGAGAGAGGGAGAGGAGGAGAGAGAGAAACACTGATAAGAGAGAATCATCCATTGACTGCCTCCTGCACGCCCCTTACTGGGGATGCAGCCAACAACCCAGGCATGTGCCCTGACCAGGAGTTGAACTGGCAACCTCTTGGTGCATGGAATGACACTCAACCAACTGAGCCACACCAGCCTGGCAAGAAATGTAATCTTTAACAAGTTCCTTAGGTGATTCATATCTACACTAAAATGAGACCCAATGCATATTGTTTTAAAGGGTATTACATATAATCATTAAAAATCTTACTTATTGGTTTTTAATTTCTAAAAATGACCTATAAGCAAAGAATGAACTAGTTTATCTAAAGGTACAGATCAAAACGTAATGTTATAAACCTAGACAACACGAAAAATATATCACTGTCAGATTTGGGAAGTGAAAAGGGGAGAAGAGGTAGAAGGAAAGGATTTTGCTCTGGTTTATATGATCTTAAATTATAATGGAAATCTCCTAAGGGAAATGACTGATACCAGGGCTGGGGCAGGAAAAGTACAAGATGAACCTGGAACTTCTTGTGCTAGAAAGAAAGGAAGTGCTCAAATATGGGTGGTAACTAAGGTCTCAAGGACCAGGGAGCCAACTTAAAGGGCCCCCCCCCCCGGCCAGATTTGGAATAATTTGAGAATTGAAATAAATAATGATAAAAATAGATTACAGTTATTGAATAATTTTAAAAGAATCCATGTGTTATAATCTGATATTTTAAAATTAAAATTAAAACAAGGAGAGAAAAAGGAAGGAGATTTTTTAAAAGAAAAATGTCAACTCACAAGAATAGAAGAAATGATGGAATTATAAAACTCACTACTTTGCCACCACGAAATATTGAACAATTCAGGCAATACTCATCAATTGGAGAACAATATACTCAGGTGGTCTCTAAGTATCACCTCACAGACTACTCATTAATGACAAAGAGAAAAGGGTACTTATACAATGGAGGATTCTGGCAGATACTATATTAATAAAATGTCCAAATTTAGCATCAGTAATTATCAGACAGCCCCAGCTGGTTTGGCTCAGTGGATAGAGGGTCGGCCTGTGGACTGAAGGGTCCTGGGTTCAATTCCAGTCAAGGGCTTGTACCTCGGTTGCAGGTTCAATATCTCAAAAAATAATGTAAAAATAAAGAAAGCAAGGCATAAAACAGCTGGGTCTGGTACACTCTATGCTAAAATTTGTGCTAAAGAATATGTATATTTGTACTGGATTTTACAGGCATAAAAGCTCTCTGGAGCAATAAGTAAGAATGATTAACCAGAAAACCTCCTGGGGAAGGGTGAGAACTGTGTGAATAGGGTTGGGAAGAAATCTTTTCACTGCATACCTTTCTATGCTTTTTGGTGTTTGAACCACTTGAAGGTATGACTCATTCAAAAATTGAACAAATAATCGGTAACCAATCTATGCAAGCCCAAAAATACTGGAAAACATACTTGCAATATATATGATAAAAAATGTTAATATCCCCACTTTCTAAATAGCGAACATCTCAACAGAAAAATGAATTAAGGATATAAACAGATATTTTTAAAATCCCAATAGAAATATTGTTCAATGTTCAATCTTAGCAAACAAAGAAAGATAATATATTTTAATCCTCCACATTAGGCAAAGATTTTTCAAAATCATAATACTCTGTAGTAGTGTGGGTAGGGACACACACCGGCACCCTTGGTGCGATAGCAATTGGCACAATTTCTTCAGAGGGCAATTCAGTAATATGTATCAAAACTTCAAAATTACTCATAACCTTTGGCAACGTAATTCCACATCTAAAAAGTCTTCCGTGATAATCATCCTTGTCAGAACAAAGGCACAGACAGCAATGCGATGCGCCCAGTGGTATGACACCGTTTAGTGCAGCCTCTAGCCGGGCTCACCAGTGGTGAATGTGCCTGAGGGGATGGGGGGTTCCCTCGGCAGGTCCCTCAGCAGGTGCCAGGAACACCCAGGGCAGCGGACCCTACACAGTCAGTGCTGTGTTGTTTGTGGCTGAAGACTGAAAACCAGAAAGCTGGCACTGAGGAATCATGCTTTGCTGCCACCTAGTGCTCCCCAGGTAATTGCACCCAGCCAGGGGGGAAAACTGTCTCCATTAACAAACACGAATAAAGCATTTACCATGTTCTAGGCATTGTGCTCTGCATTTATTAACATTCCCTCTTAAGCCTCATAACAGCCCTATGAAATAGGTACTTTTATCATCCTCATTTTACAAATGAGGGAACTAAGGTAAAGAGAGGTTAGGTAACTACCTCAAGGTCACACAGCTCCTAAGTGGGTGAGTCCAGGATTAGAACAAGTAGCAGATTGGTACCAGGGTCTGTGCTCTAAGCCAGCTCCTCCATGAGGGTCAAAGGTCTGGATGATACTAACAGCATTCAGAACCTCACAGCCCACACAGCACTGCTATCC
>NW_006295825.1:2809277-2824710 GCF_000327345.1 Myotis davidii | reverse complement strand
ACATCTGCCCCAAAGAAGTTTACACAGGGACTGAGTTCAACACTGCCCTAAAGGAGTCTCACCTGAGTCAGAGACAAACATTATCCCAGGATAGACTTAGTGGATTTTTTTAAAAAAAAATTAATATTTTCTTGACTTCAGAGAGGAAGGAAGAGGGAGAGATTTAAAAAAAAATCAATTGCCGAAACCGGTTTGGCTCAGTGGATAGAGCGTCGGCCTGCGGACTGAAAGGTCCCAGGTTCGATTCCGGTCGAGGGCATGTACCTGGGTTGCAGGCACATCCCCAGTGGGAGATGTGCAGGAGGCAGCTGATCGATGTTTCTCTCTCAACGATGTTTCTAACTCTCTATCTCTCTCCCTTCCTCTCTGTAAATAAAAAATAAAAAAAATAAAAATAAAAAAAAATCAATGGATGAGAGAGAATCATTGATTGGCAATCTCCTGCACACCCCACACTGGCGATTGAGCCCACAACCCGGGCATATGCCCTGACCGGTAATCAAACCATGACCAACTGGTTCATAGGTCAATGCTCAACCACTGAGCCACGCCGGCTGGGTTAAAAAAAAATTATTTGTAAAATAGTTCATACTATATAAAAAAATATATAAGAAATAACATAACAAATATTCAGTAACCACAAGCAGCTTTAAAATAGCATGTTTCCAGTAATGGTGTATCAGTGATGAGTTTTGGGGATACCAACGGGGCTATGACTGCAGTGGGGTTTTCATAGCAATCCCTTTCCTTCTTAATAAACAGTCCTCCCCTAACACAGCTCATTGTATCCTGCTGGGACATCTGCATTTGGGTAAGAAAGCAGTTGCTTCACAGTGGAGCTGAGAAAGCTTCTCCATTATCTGTGACAGTCTAAGAAAGTAGTGGCTCCCACCAAGGCTGTGAACCCCTGGGCTCTGAGAAGTTATTGAAGGAATGGGAAGCCCAAGTGCTTAGCTGACATAATTTGTAGCCCAGAGTTATTAAGCCAGGGTCCTTTGACTCCTCAGCAAACCTGGAGTCACATGCAAAGTTTTATGTGGTGCCTTTTCTTGTAGAGGGAGGGGTCCATCCCATATCTCTTGTCAGAGTCTCCAAGAGGTCTGAGACCTTCCAAAAAGGTGAAGAATCATTCCTCTAGAAGAAGGGTTGGCAAATGGCCCGCAGCTCACATCCAGCATAATGCTAGCTTTTGTACAATCTATAAGCTAAGAATGAAAATTTTCTATCTTTAAATGGTTTTAAAAACTCAAAAGAATATTTTATGATATGAAAATTATATGGGGTTCAAATTTGTGTCCATAAATAGTGTTATTGGGACACAGAACTCTCATTCATTTGTATATTGTCATGCCTATTATTGCACTACAAGAACAGAGATATAGCCCAGGTGGTGTGGCTCAGTGGTTGAGCGTTGACTTGTGAACAACGAGGTCATGCTTCGATTCCTGGCCAGGGCACATGCCTGGGTTGCGGGCTTGATCCCGGGTGTGGGTCATTCAGGAGGCAGCTGACGAATGATTCTCTCTCATCACTGATGTTTCTATCTGTCTCTCTCCCTTCCTCTCAAAATCAATAAAAAAATATTTTTAAAAAAGAGCAGAGATAGTGGCAACAGAAATGCAAAATAGCCAAATATTTGCTATCATATGGCCCTTTTTCCAAAAAAGTTTTCTGACTAGACGGGACTAGATAGTGCATCTTATATTCCTCTATTTTTCATTTGTATGTGCATGCTATTATGATTGATAAAGTACAAATCATTTAAATATATTATTGATGTAGTGCACATTAATCATCGGAACCCTCTTACTGGATGTGGGGAATTCCCACCATGTGGGTCTTGCTGGAGAGCCAGCCTCCTTGTACAGAAGGCCAGAGACTTCTTTCTCCCACCTCCCTCGAAGCCAGGAAACGGAGATGTGACTTGGAATCAGCCCATGGAGACCCCATCTAGGGCTTTGAAGCTGGAGTGACTCACACAAAATGGTAAAGAGCGAGATCATTCTGGCAGTAGTGGAGGCCACAGCAGTTACATCTGACTTCCCAGAGCAGCAGGACCAGCAGGATGGCGGCGCCTGCAGCAGTGGCCTATTTATGGTTTGCATGCACATCAGTGGTCCCCTCACCAGACAGTCCCTAAAGTATGGTTTTGTCTTTAGTCCTGGCATGTAGCCTCCATGTCTACCTGGCCAGGACAAGCTCAGGCACTATGTGAGACTGAGTCGGCATCACGTACTAGCACTGCCTGCAGCAGAGAGGGGCTGAAAGCGGAAGTCAGTAAGGATGCACTCCAGACAATGGCCGATCCGCCTTGTATTCTCAGTGCCTAGGATAGTGCCTGGTGCTTGAAAAGTGCTCACTGAATACTTGTTGATGCGAGTACCGGTGAGTATGTGCATGAAATTGGCAGTGAAAGTACATGTATCAGGGTTTCATGAGAAGCGGATATAAAGACAGCTGTGCTCTTTGAACCATGTATATGGCTTCCTAAGTTTCCCAGGCCATCATGGCTTCAGTAATGAGAAATGGTCAGAACTTGGGGATTAGTGTAAATTTGACTCTGGGCTATGAGCCAGCCTATAAGCCCCCTCAGATAATGCCTTCATATCCTAGAAGGCAGCTGGTCAAAAAGCATGTGTGTATACACTGGGTGGGAAAACATTGAACAGCATGCACACCAGGTATACTCTCGCCCTGGGATCACAGACTGCCATGAAGCAAGAAACTTAATATTGGTGCCAAAAAACTTTTCTGGTGGGTTTGTAATTTAGAAAGGAGTGATTACAGTGATGACTAAAAATCAGCAATGTCTCATTACTTCTGGATTTATCTATGTGTGGTAGGTGACCGATTTTTAAAGATCTGGAAGAGAGCGGCCAAGATGGCTTAACAGGACTTCTGTAACCAGTGCGTGGCATAAGAATTAGTTTTACTTGTGTCCCCCACCATCATTTGCAACTTTGTTGAGAAGACATGATTTTCCTCTGCCAAGGGGTGACGATGTAGGCAGCAGAGGATTTCCGTCTGTCTTCCTGTCACATTTAATCAGATAATCTCATTGTATTAAAGTATCTAGTCACACCTAACTGTGGGACGCCGCCTATTGTCTTCACTAGCAGAGAGGTGTGGACAAGGAGCCCGGAATGCTGGTGATCCTTGAGCCCTGGCAAAGGTCAGAGCTATGCACCCACTGTTTAGTGGAGACAGTGGTAGCTTAAGTAACTTCCCGACCAGATAGTCATGTAAATCCTTACTGATCAGATCATCTGCCTGTTACTGGAAATTGCCTGCCTAAAGGCTATATGTGTATCCCAAGCTGAATAGAAGGATGGCAAGGCCTGAGCACAAGCGGAGTCCTCCCTCTTGCATTGGGCTCCCGGCTGCCCCCCCCCCCATTTCCAAATTATTATTTCTTGTCTCGTCTCTGTCATTTGTGCGCGCTCCCTCTTCCAGAGCTGGAACCCTGAACCACAAGGGATGTGGGTCATTCACATCTAACAGTCAAAACTACAAACTTGGCATTAACTCTTGCTAATTTGAGCTTGCTTCAGGCCTGAAACTCACAGCAGAGCAATGGGATGGAGTCCTGTGCTTTCTCTTCTTTCCTCCTCTTCAACTCCCCCACATGCTAGCTGTTCTACCACTGCCTCAGAAGCTGAGGGAGAAACACAAGAGAGAACACAGCTTTTACTTACCTGGTTGGCTCTGTGCTCTCTGGCCTGCCTGGCGATGAGAGCTGGCTTTCTCTTAGGATGACACTTGCATGAGTTTGCCAGAGGTTCCTGCTGTGCAACCTTCACCCTGGCAGATGCATCTCCACCCTCGCTGTTCACTTGCTGTTTTCTCCTGTCCTTAGGCACCAGGCAGTCCCTTTCTGCTGAGGTCTCCTTGGCTCTGCTGGTGGCCCGTTGGACCATGTCCAATATGACCCCACCGATGGTCCATGGGAAAAATTCATGCATCCTTGGCCACGAGAAAAAAACTGTCATCGAAGTAGCTTTGCCTTTCTCTCGGCCCTTGATTTCCTAGCCGAGTGACATACCAGCTTTCAGCCCACTTCTGCTTTCTTTCCCAGTCCTGGGCCAGGCACCAGTTTTCCGGGTGTCCTGACTGCAGAGAACACATTTCCAAACTCTCTGAGTTGGCCCCTTGAAATCTTCCTCAGCTTATAATAGTGGGTGTCACTTCCCTACTCTTCTGCCAAAATGGGGGTTGGAACTCACAGCAACAACTTTATCCAAAAAATCTTTTTATCCATCTTACCAAATCCTCTGTTCTCTCAAAACTTGTATTCTTGAAGTAGATTAAAGGGCTCAAGAGCCATGAAACAAGTTCTCCTGTTTTCCCTTAGGATCCTCAAATTTGAGGCAGAAGAGTTCCATTTTAATAACTTGTATGTTAATTACTTACTGCTGTAAAATAAATTACCCCCAAACTTAGTGGTGTAAACAATAAATATTTATTATTGTCCACAGCTTCTCTGGACCAGGAATTCAGGAATTAGGTAGTTCTGGCTCAGAGTCTTGTGAGATTCCAGTCATGGTATCAGCCTGACAAGGGCTAGGGCAGGGGTGGGCAAACTTTTTGACTCGAGGGCCACAATGGGTTCTTAAACTGGACCGGAGGGCCGGAACAAAAGCATGGATGGAGTGTTTGTGTGAACTAATACAAATTCAAAGTAAACATCATTACATAAAAGGGTATGGTCTTTTTTTTTTTTAGTTTTATTCAAACGGGCTGGATCCAGCCCACCGGCCGTAGTTTGCCCACGGCTGGGCTAGAGGGTCTGTTCCAATGTGGTTCACTCACCTGGTTTGCAAGTCGGTGCTGGTTGTGAGTGGAGACCTCAATTCCTCTCTCCTGGAATTCTCCACAGGCTGCTCCAGTGTTCTCAGGGCATAGCGGCTAGATTCCCGCAGAACAAGCAACAAGGCGAAAGCAGCACCTTTTATGATCTAACCTCAGAAGTCATATACTGTCACCTCTGATTGTTTAGTCATGTCAACCAGCTCTGATTCACCATGGAAAGAAACTACACAAGGCATGAATACCAGGAATCTAAGATCACTGGGGACCAACTTGGAGACTGCTTGCCAAACCCTGTTACACTTAAAATGACCATTACACCCTAAAACAAACTGAACAAAGTAAACGAGAGACCATAAATTTAAATTGTTTTAATCAAAACTGCTTTGGAGTCCTTGCTGGGTGGCTCAGCTGGTTGGAGTGTCCACGCGTGTACCCAAAAGATCTCAGGTTTGATTACTAATCAGGACCCACACCAAGGTTTCAGGTTCGATCCCCAGTATGGGAGGCAACCAATCAATGTTTCTCTCTCATTGATGTTTCTCTATCTCTCTCTCTCTTACTCTCTCTATAATTAATAAACATATTTATTATATCTATATTAATAAACATATCCTCAGGTGAGGATAAAACACACACACACACACACACACCTGCTTTGGGGAATTCTTGATCTTCAAAATTTTATCTGCCACCTGGCGCTCCACATTTGTTCCTCATCTAAATGGGTCCAGGACTCTCCTTGAAGAAAGGCAGGACCCCAGCCTGATCTTAAGGTTTCATTTTGGCTTTCAGATCTCTAACTCTACATCATAATCAGAAAAATAAACCGTTGTAAATATCTTACAGTCGACATTTACACTGAATTTAAAATTTAATAAAAACATTCTAAGGTGTGTCATTGAAAGAATCATCTCTGCTTTATTTATTTTACAGAGTAAAGATTTAAATTGAATACATTTGGACACGGTAAATATTTGACATGAAAAGCAGTTGTATCAGAATAGGCATCAGAAAAATAGCAACTTATCTTACACATAATAACTAGAAAATATTTTTCTGTCTGATCATTTAAGTGTTACAAATCCTGAGAATGTTATACAATGAACAAACTAGGTACTACCATATCTTGCTTGGAAATCATCTTTTAAAAAAATGCTTTGAGGTATAAATCACCTATGTATTAAACATGAGTCTTTTACATTTTACAAGGAGTTTAAACAGACATATCAAACAAGTTCAGTGGCTCTTAAAACAGCTATCAGTCAGGTTCAAGGACACACTGTTCCACGATTTCCCGTAAGTTGGGGTTCTCCATTGCAGCTGCCACTCGCTCTTTGTCATTTATCTGCTTGTTGACTGCAAAACACACAGACAAAAGTTAGCAGAACTGTGTCAATATGTGGCAACAGACAGTATTTTTCTTAGGCTGTTAAAAGAGAATTTAACTCCCTGAGAACTTAAAACTGATTTTAGCTAATTATTCAGAAGTTCTGGAAGGGAGATTTAAAGAGAAAAATTTCCCCTATAAGCCTACTATTCTACCACAA
This sequence comes from Myotis davidii, assembly GCF_000327345.1. NCBI lineage: Eukaryota > Metazoa > Chordata > Mammalia > Chiroptera > Vespertilionidae > Myotis > Myotis davidii. Next base: position 2,818,354 of record NW_006295825.1, on the reverse strand, counting down.
CTATTTTCATTTCTTTCTTTCCAGTCTTTGTCCATATTCATACTGCCAGATGTTACACTCAGGGAAAATACAATTTTTTTTCTTAAAATATGGAACGCTTCACAAATTTGCATGTCATCCTTGCGCAGGGGCCATGCTAATCTTCTCTGTACGGTTCCAATTTTAGTTCATGTGCTGCCAAAGCGAGCACAGAGTAAACACAATTTTGAAAGTTGCTCTTTTTTCCCTCCTTAAGTCTATTTTTTTTTAAGCTACAGGGTTATTTAATACAGCAAAAATTGTTAAGTGTTCTAAATTAATTATGAAGAAAAAATGAATCTATACTAATAAAAGGCAGGGGGGGGGCGTTGGGGGCAATCAGGCCGGCAGGGAGTGGCAGTTGCAAGCAAACAGGCTGGCAAGGGAAAGCCATGGTGGCAGGGCCAAGGCAGAGGCAGGATAGGGGTGATCAGGCTGGTGGGGGGAGAGGGGGAGGCAGCTGGGGCCATCGATTCCCAGTGGGGGTCATAGAGGGGATAGCCGATCAATGATTCTCTCTTCTAATTGATGTTTCTGTCTCTCTCTCTCCCTCTCCCTTCCTCTCTGAAATCAATCTATACTAATAAAAAGTCAATATGCTAATTCGACCAGATGTCTTCTGGGCATCCTTCCAGACAAAGCCACGGTGGCAAGGGCCGAGGCAGAGGTGGTTAGGGGCAATCAGGCCGGCAGAAGGGGGACAGTTGGGGGAGATCAGGCCGGCAGGGGGGTGCAGTTGGGGGCCACAGGGATCGGGTCTAAACCGGCAGTCAGACATCCCCCAAGGGGTCCCAGATTGGAGAGGGTGCAGGCTGGGCTGAGGGACATCCGCCCCCCCCACATGAATTCTGTGCACCGGGCCACTAGTCTTAACACTATGCTACAACAAGCACTTTTAAACACATAGCCTTTTTTTTTGGAAAGATTCTTCAAAGTGGGATTATCAGATCCAAAAACATGAGCATTTTTATGGTTTGAATGATATAACTGAATTACTTCCCAGTATTTTTTTTTACCGATTTGTATTCTCAACAGCAATACATGAGCTATCAGTGTGCCAGAAATACCCAGTATATTAAAAGACAAACAAAAACCAGCCCTGGCCAGGTGGCTCAGTTGGTTGGAGTATTGTCCTGTACGCCAAAAGGTTGTGGGTTTGATTCCCATTCAAGGCACATAACTAGGTTGTGGGTTTGATTCCTGGTTGGGCATATACAAGAGGCAACTTTTATATATATATATATATAAATAACATATATATGTAACAGGTAAAAATATATATAATAAAAATTATATATCCTATCTAATAATAGACACGCATGGTAATTGACTGTACCTTCGCTACGCCTCCCATTGGCTAATCAGCATGATATGCAAATTAACTGCCAACAAAGATGGTGGCTAATTTGCATAATGCAGGCAGGGTGGGCCAGCGTGAGCCACCATCCAGGCCCCATGTGCCGCCTAAGCCCCACCCCCAGCCGGGACCCCCGTGAGCGGCCCTGGGCAGCGGGGCTTAGTAGCGCAATCGGCTCAAGGAAGCCCTATTCTTGCAGGAATCCTCCTGCAACGGGCTTCTAGTATATATATAAAACAGGTGAAAAATAGTCCCAATGACTGTAATTTGCAATTTCTTGATTAATAGTGGGATAACATTCTCCCATGTGTATTTATTAGCTCTTCTTATGTGAATGTTCTGTTTATGTCTCTATTAATCTACTGGATCTTTTATATATTTTTATTGATTTCAGAGAGGAAGGGAGAGAGTTAGAGATAGAAACATCAATATGAGAGAGAATCATTGATTGGCTGCCTCTTGCACACTCCACACTGGGGATCAAGCTCACAACCTGGGCATGTGCCCTGACCAGGAATCAAACTGTGACCTCCTGGTTCATAGGTGGATGCTCAACCACTGAGCCACACCAGCTGGGCTGGATCTTTCCTTTTTTAAACTAGTCTGCATGGATCTTCATATCATAACGGTTATTGGTCCACATTGGTTGTCTATAATTTGCTAAAAATAATCCTGATGGAATAGTCCAATATACTTAGTGATAAGTATATTCTTTACTATATTCTTTATTATTTTTCATCTTCACCCGAGTATGTTTATTGATTTTTGAGAGAGAGAGAGAGAGAGAGAAACATCAATATGAGAAACATGGATTGGTTGCCTCCCATCAGCGCCCCAACCTGGGAATGAACCACAACATCGGTAAGTGACCTGGTTGGGAATCAAACCCGCAACCTATTTGGTGCAAGGAACAACACTCCAACCAACTGAACTGGGGGTAGGGTTATCCATATTCTTTGTAAAGATTTTTATTTATGTATGTATGTATTTATTTATTTTTAGAGAGAGAGGAAAGGAGAGGGACAGAGAAACATCAATGTGAGAGGGAACACTGATGGGGTGCCTACTCCACACCCTCTACCAAGGATCAAGCCCACAACCTGGGCATGTGCCTTAATCAGAAATCAAACTAGAAACCTTTCAGTGCATGGGATGATGCCCACCAACTGAGCCACACACCAGGGCGAGATGTCTATATTCTTAATGTGGGCTAACTTTTCTGGGATCCTGCTAAAATGTCACATGTAGAAAACTTATATATTCCCATATAAGCTATTTCAATTCTGTTTCTTCCTACAATGTGGACTCCACAAGAGCAAGGATGTATCTCAAAGGTCAAACTGTGCCTACATAAAGAAAGCACTCAATAAATACTTCTAAAAAAGCTTAATACTATCCTATTATAAAATCTCATAATGAAGAGGAATTTCAAAGACATAACAAGAGTGGATTTAGGGAATCTAAACTCTTTTATATTTTAAATTAAGAGGTAGAAGCCATCAGCTTATGGGATTTGAATAAATTTAATACATGAGGAGTAAAATAATCTACAGGTCCCAAACTGTGAAAATAGGAGATGGTTTTAGCAGTTTTCATGACAGTACCTAAAAAGTTTCCTGAATGGGCTGGTTCTCTGAAAGCAGTGGGCTTCCTTCCCTCTCTGCACCTCTCTTCTGTGTTCGTTTTTTGTGTGCATCTCTTCCTGTGTATGTTTTTTAAGTCACTGTCTTCCGATGTCTGTCTGTCTTAGTGTTGCTCTTACTCTATTACTGTCCCTTTCTTCCCCTCCTCTGCTGTTTTCCAACTTCTCAATTTACTTAGTGATAAAAGCTAAGCACAACATGTATTTTACTTTTTTTAAAATATATTTTTATTGATTTTTTACAGAGAGGAAGGGAAAGGGATAGAGTTAGAAACACCAATGAGAGAGAAACATCAATCAGCTGCCTCTGGCACGCCCCCTACTGGGGATCAAGCCTGCAACCAAGGTATATGCCCTTGACCAGAATCAAACCCGGGACCCTTCAGTCCACGGGCCAACACTCTTATCCACCGAGCCAAACTGGTTAGGGCAGTGGTCTGCAAACTGCGGCTCGCGAGCCACATGCGGCTCTTTGGCCCCGTGAGTGTGGCTCTTCCACAAAATACCACGTGCGGGCGCACACGTACAGTGCGATTGAAACTTCGTGGCCCATGCGCAGAAGCTGGTATTTTGTAGATGCGTCACACTCAAGGGGCCAAAGCGCCACATGTGGTGGCGAGCCGCAGTTTGCCGAGCTGCAGTTTGCTGACCACTGGGTTAGGGCAACATGCATTTTAAATGTATTTTTCATTATTTGCACTCTATTGGTTATAGATAAAATTCTGTTCTCTGGAGGATTTTTTTTTAATGTTTTTTGTTTTGTTTTTGTTTTTTTTAGACAGAGTAGAAAGGAGAGAGGGAGTGGCAAGGGGTCGGGGAGAGGGAGAGAGAGAGAAACAGAAATATGGATTTGAGAGAGACTCATGGATTGGTTGCCACCCACATGCACCCCAACTTGGGACCTGCAACCCAGGTATGTGCCCTTGACCAAGAATCGAACCCATAATCCCTGTGCATGTGGGCTGATGCTGCAACCTCTGAGCCACATCAGCCAGGGCTGTTGTCTGTTTTTAACGTAATACATAGGTTATACAGAACTTTTTGTCTTTTGCTTTTTCCAAACCCCAACTCTGGTATTTTTTAGTAGTTACTGATAGACTTCTCTCTGTAGGCCACAGGTCCTCTATAGAAAAAAAGTTCCCTACTCCCATTTCATTTTATTATTATTATTCTAATCCTCACCTGAGGAAGTTTTTATTGATTTTTTTAGAGAGAGAGGAGGGGCAAGAAAGAGAGAGAGAAATATTGACGTGAGAGAGAAACACTGATCGGTTGGTTGCCTCCTGTATGCACTCCGACCGCCGATTGAACCTGCAACCTAGGTATGTGCCCTGACCAGGAATCAAGCCAGCAACATCTTGGTGCATGCTCCTACCAACTAAGCCACCTGGCCAGGGCCCCACTCCCACTTTAATACATTAACCCAGAAAGATAGAACCTACTCCAAGATTCCCTAAAGCTTTACTCGCTAGACCTTCAATTTCAAGTACACAGCTCTTGATCCTGCCACCAAAGAAAAGAATCAGTACTCTTTAGAGGTTGTAAGTCAAGTTTCCTAGAGCTGGATGTTCTTTACAGATGTGTAACCACTGGCCTAAACCAGTCAATATCCACAGGGCCTACCTCTAATTCATCCAGAGTCCTACTGAAAAAAATTACGTTCATAAAAATGTCTATGTTTCCACACCTCAAGAAAGAGCTACTAACTGATTTTTCACTTTTTTGCAAAAGACCCAATAGATACTTGGCTGGCAGAATAGCCTGGTATTCCAGATAAAGTACTTTTTGAAGTTGCTTTTAATAATGACTCAAGATTCACTTACTGTCTTCCTCTGTTGAGTGGGTTCCTTCAGAAATGTAGATTTCCAACTAGGAAGAAAAAAATATTAAAAGCAAAACATTTAGGGAATTCTAAGATGATGAATGAAGTGGAATGTACAATGGACTCAACAGTCCAGGGAAGAAAGCCCAAATCCTGTTTCCACCATCAAAGACTTGGGAACAAAACCCTCAGATTCTTCCCTAAAACAAGGGCTTAAATGAGGAGGATTTTTAAATTTGGTCACCTGGGAAAGGTCTGCAGGGGGCATTCCATTTTTTAAAATACAACTAATGTAATTTTATACAAATAAGATCTCATATGTTTTACTCATGGAAATCCCTCTCCTGCACTCTAATGCTTACTCCAAAATCATTATCTAAACTTGCTCCCTACCCCTCTCAAGAAAGCTACATTAATAATCTAGTATAGTTTCTTCCATATTTTTCCTCTATACCACCCATAATCTAACTCATATCTCACACACACGTACACCCTAAGGTTGGACATTCCTTTTTATTATTTTACAAAAATGGAATCACAGTATATAGTTCTCAGTATCCTCCTTTTCTCATCCATTTTTATCTTGACAAACTTATTCTCAAGTACAATATAGGTTAAGCTAACCCTCCTGGTTCTGCTGTACTCACTCCCTCATAAGCTATCCTCCAAGAACCAGAACTTTTGAGTCAAACACACAAAATTATTGCAAATCCTATGGGAAATAAATTAAGTTATATGATAAAGACATGTTTAGTTTCCAGAGAAAAATGGAGCATATGAACTAATTCTTTTTGTTTGTTTATTAATCCTCACCCAAGGATATTTTTTCCATGGATTTTTGAGAGTGGAAGGGAGCGGGAGAGATAGAGAGAGAGAAACATCAATGTGAGAGAGACACATCTATTGGTTGCCTCCCACATATGCCCTGACCAGGGGCGGGGAGGGAAACTGCAACCCAGGTAATGCCCTTGACCAGAATCAAACCCACAACCCTTTAGTCTGTGAGCCGTGCTCTAACCAATGAGCCAAAACGGCTAGGGCTGAACTAATTCTTATATACTTATTTACTACCTAGATGTTTTTCATGAGTGAAAAAATTATAGCATATAATGGCTAAAGGAGACCTTAGAGATCATCTAGTCCAGTCTTTTTTGGGGGGAGGGAGGTGCGGGGGGGAACCCCAATAAACAAGGATTTATTTGGAAATTTCTAAACCTGCCTCAAGTGGCACTTTCCAAACCCTAGGCCTACCTTCCTTAACAAGTTCTCCCCACTTCCCCCTGCCCTCCATCAAGCAAGCACACCCACACCTCAGGCCATGCCAGAGAACTTGAGTGCCCCTTCCACTAGAAGGCTTTATAGCCCTGGACCCAAGAGCTAGGGTGGCAGCCCTCTGGCATCCCAGGAGATAATGGCGGCCAGAGCCGCTGGCATAGATTGAAGAAAATAAAGGAGGAGGCACCAAATAGGACTCCCTAAAAAAACCCCACTGTACAAAAAGTGGGTCCCGCATAGGAGAACCTGCTCCCCAAATAATGTAAATACCCAAAGGAAAAGAACAAACCAGTAACAAGGCTGGGCTGGTAGGAATGGCAAAGAACTTCAGTTTAGAAAGGCTAGGAAGACTGTAAGTTGTATCCCTCTTCCTTGTCCAGCTCCCCAGAGCCAGCCAGGAAACTCGCCCCAGAGGGGAGTCTGTAAACAAGCAAAGCCAGGGGCCTTTGGTTTTGAAACCCATCAGTTATAATATCAAAGCAAGGCCTCCAGTAGTCCTACTTGGGCCTGCCTGCAGGGGGCAGAGGCATCCGTTGTGAACCCAATTAAAGCCAAAGCATCAAGTAAGTAATAAGGCTTTGGGGGTCAAGCAATAAGGAATTCTACCACTACATTTATGAAACTAAAGCTGGGAAGTAGGTGACAGGAGATACCCCTCACTCCCTTCTTTATCCTGTGCCTGTGTCTGCAGCCTCAAATGATGGTCTCTTCCAGGCTGAGAAGGAAGGGAGGGATCCCTGTTCAGTTAGGTCAGGCGAATTCCCAGCACCTGTTCCAGTTCCTGCCTTGGCCGCTGCATCTTGACAAAGATATGCCTTCCCAGTGCTTCCTGGGTCCGGGGCTGGTGGTCGGAAGCATCTCATCTCTCAGGATTCCCAATCACATCAGAGATGATCTTGAGATCTCAGTGCTGGGAACGAAGCCACTCCTGGATGGGGGGTCAGTGCTAAAGCTGAGCATGAAATCCCTCTGGGTCTTCAGCTGGTTGATGGACTCAATGGTCTCATGGATCTTGATATCAAGGGAGGCAATCTCCTACTGATTGGTGGTAGAGGCCAGAAAATTGCTCATCTGAGCCTTGAGTGGGTTGGCCACCTCCAAGGGCATAACAAGCTGTCTTCTTCTGGTTAGGGTCCAACCTAACGAAATGGTTGATAACAATGGGTTCTGGGTGCTGCAGCAACCCAGCCAGCTTCATAGGAATCTCGGAGAAATCGTCGACCATAGCTGAGATCTGGCAGAAGTAATGGCTGGAGTTGATATACTCATGCTCATGCTCATCCTGTAGCTGGTGGTGTTTGATATAAAGCCTCAGGGACTGCACTCCCAGCAGCCTTGCCAGCAGAGGTCCAACCTGTACTGGTGAGGCTGATGATCCACATGAGCAAGAGGGTACACTTGACATTGAGATCTCCAGGCCATTTCACCTGGAAGCCATCCGCCTGCTGGGTAGTGGGCATCCGATGCCTCTCCAATAGGTGGTCGTCAGGTCAGTACAGTTCCTTATTAGCTCAATGACGAGGCTCTTAAAGAATGAAGAGAACTTCCTCTTCTGTTTGCTAGGATCATCCAGGAGTTTTCCCTCCTCTCAGAGTTCCCACCTGTCCCCCGCTGGGGTTCCCTACAGTTCCTACACTGTCACCTTCTGCCTTGCTAGGACTGAACATATTGGAAATACAGATCCACAGCTTTCGTTTTCACGGCAGAGGCTTTTTGATGGCCTCCTGGATCTCCATCTGCTTGCTAGCAATGGTCTGGTCCAGCTTCCACTCAAAAGTCAAGAAATCCATGTATACCTGAGACTCTGGGACAAACTCCCAAATTCGTTGAGGTAGAACCTTATCTGCCATCTTCCTCCTCTTTAACCTGCAGTGCTAGCAGGCATTGGGGGCTGGGCCTGGGACACAAGCAGGTATTTTCGGAATGGGTCCATCATGGTAGGTGGCATGCCAGGTCGAAGGGGAGTAGCTATGCCAAATGGGGAACTCGCAAGGGGTTCCACCTACAAGCCAGCCATGGACATCCAGCTCCCTGGTGACATGCCAGGCCACCGGTCCTGCACTACAGGGCCTGCAGAGCCCATGGGATGGAAGGCAGCAGCCCCAGGGGCCCCTCATACCTCCAGCTGGCCCTGGCCTGCTGAGCACTGGTCCTGGGTTGGCTTGCATAATACTAACTCTTATTCTAGACACAAAGTAACAGATATAAAACCACTCCATACTCATTACTTTGATTTAAAATTAAGCATGATTCATTATTCTGAAAAATGGTAAATAAAGGAGAGTCAGCATTTCCTTCCTTCCTTCCTTCCTTCCTTCCTTCCTTCTTTCAGAGAGGAAGGGAGAGGGAGAGAGAGAAATGGAAACATCAATGATAAGAGAGAATCATTGATCGGCTGTCTCCTGCACGCCCCCTACTGGGGATCGAGCCAGCAACTCGGGGATGTGCCTTTAAACAGAATCAAACCTGGGACCCTTCAGTCTGCAGACTGATGCTACCCACTGAGCAACCGGTTAAGGCTACCCTGCTATTTCCATACGAACTATACCCCAGGGCAGCCAAATAGATGCAAGAATAAAAGATTCTAAACTTGAGAGGTTTCTTTTTTTTCCAGCAAAACAAAATAACATAAGGTTTTTTTCTTACAAATAAAGTAACATGTTTTCCTTAAAATCAAAAACAAGAACACTACATTTTAACTAGGTAACACCTATTTTGTCAGAATGTAATTTGCTGCTAACCCACCTTACTTAAAAAAAAAATCTTCTTTGTTGAAAGTATTACATATATTCCCCCTTTCCCCCCATTGACCCCTTCTAGCCCTCCCCCACCACCTAATTTTTTTTATAAGAGGAATATTCATCAATAAGCATTAACTCAGCAAGTACAGAGACTTTAAGGCAGTGGTTCTCAACCTTCCTCACGCCGCGACCCTTTAATACAGCTCCTCCTGTTGTGGTGGC
>NW_006295825.1:2794173-2808890 GCF_000327345.1 Myotis davidii | reverse complement strand
TCACTGCAGTTAGCTACAGAGCAAAACCAGCAGAGTAGGTATACAGGCAGCTATTAATGGGCCACCAGTGGTTTGTCCCACAGTCTCTGAGACACTGAGAGCCCAATAGTGGACTAGACCCTGACAGTTACTAGGCCAGCAGAGTAGTGATTACAGAGGTTGACAGATAAAAAATTCCAACAAGTTTTATCTATGATAACTATACGGGCAACTTACTAACTACATATATACTTTTTAATTTAAATGTTTGATTATAGGAAAGTTAAAATATATATAAAAATAGAACACTATGATGAATCCCATGTACCATTACTGAGTTTCAATAATTAGCCAATCATGTTTCATTTATACCTTCTACCCACTTACTGGTGCCCATATTATTCTGAAACAAGTTCTAGATCATATCACTTCACCTATAAATATCTCAATACTAGTGGCCTGGTGCACAGATTCATGCACATTGGGAGAAAATTAATTAGAAGAAATATTTTAATATTGCTGATATAACAACAAAGACATGAAAACAACAAAAAGATAAAAAACAACAAAAACATGATATAAAAAACATCAATAAAAACAGTGACTGATAAATTGATTAAACTTATTCTAATATCTCCCTGTATACCACATTAAAAGTAAAAACACTTTCAGAGTGCTTGACTAATTTCCCTTGCGATGAAGTATTTACAACTTTAACGTCATACGCTCTTCGAACTCGAGAGAAAGCAACATATAACTCCATTTCGTCGGAGGAATTTAGGGATAGGCAAAACTGACATGTAACACCACATGTGTTACATTCCACCACAACTGTGTTCGCTAACTGCATCCTCATTTACCTCATTTTCGCTATGAAGGCAGTTCCTATCAGTACTGGTAGTACTTGTTGATGACTGTTCTTCATACATTTTCTGTCGACGACGCCGGCTTCTTTCGGCTTCAGAGGTACGTTGTGCCAATCGTTGTTCTTCAGACATATTCTGTAGACGTTGTCGCTTTCTTTCAGCTGCAGAGTTACGTAGTGCCAACCGTTGCTCTTCAGACATCATCTGTCGACGACGCCGGCTTCTTTCAGCTTCAGAGGTACGTTGTGCCAATCGCTGTTCTTCAGACATATTCTGTAGACGACGTCGCTTTCTTTCGGCTGCAGAGGTACGTTGTGCCAATCGTTGTTCTTCAGACATATTCTGTCGACGACGCCGGCTTCTCTCGGCTTCAGAGGTACGTTGTGCCAATCGTTCTTCTTCAGACATATTCTGTAGACGCTGTCGCCTTCTCTCGGATGGAGAAACATATGGTGGCAATTCTTGGTCATCAGGCATATTATATCGACGACGACGCTTTATTTGGGGATTGTCCTCGACAATTAGTCTGACAAGAGTCCTCTTTGTGCCGTCTTTGTTCTGTGCCCCGCTGTGCTTAACAACAGAAGCATAGAGAGCGATGGGCACTGGAGCTGAGACTGGCTCCTGGCTCACAGAAACTGTAGTCGTCTTATCCACTGAATTATCGTCTTCAACTTCAGAATCCTCAATGACATCACTGATTTTCTGCCATGGCTCCAGCTCCTCCTCCTCACATTCCATAAACAGGTCCGCGTCGGCCATGCTCTCGGTGTCCGCCATGCCCTCGTGGTCGCTGCTGGTCGTCTGACCTGGAGAAGGCACCAAAGAAGGCGCCAGAGAAGGCGCTGTCGCCTTAAAGGGACCTGCACTCGGAGAAGGGGGTGGGAGCAGGGGAGGGGACAGGGGAAGAGGGAACTGTTGAAAGCTCATCTCCCTGAGGGTTCGAGGAAACCTCCCTCGGGCCCTGAGGGTGTGAGGAAACCTCCCTCGAGTTCCAGTGATTTGGGATGGATTTCCCCCCACCCCCAGGGGGGCAAGGGGGCCGAGGGAGGGGGTGGGAGGGCCAAGGAATGTGGCTCCGTGTAGGAGCTCTTGAGAGGTTTCTTGTGGCCCTTTTTATGTGACTTTTACCTGGTTTAAAATTTTTGGCACATGAAAAAATATTCAACATTATTAGCTACCAGGGAAATGCATATCAAAACCTCAATGACCTCTCACTTCAACCCAGTAAGATAGCTATAATGAAAAAGACAAGTATTGGTGAGGATGTGGAAAAATCAGAACTGCTTTTGGAAATGTGAAATGGTAGAACAGCTGTGGAAAACAGTCTGGCAGTTCCTCAAAGGTTAACTATAGAGTTACCATATGATCCACTAATTTTACTCCTTAGGTGGAAAACAAATGGGAACATATGACCACACATAAACTTGTACACAAATGTTCATAGCAGATTATTCATAATAGATGAAAAGTGGGAACTGCCCGAATGTCTACCAACTGATAAACAATAAATAGCATGTGGTATACCCACATAATGGAATAGTATAAGGCTATAAAAAGAAATGAAATACTGATACATATTACGACATAGATAAATTCTGAAAATATTTGTTTTTATTTTCTTTATTGATTTTGGAGAGAAAGAGAGAAACATTGATTTGTTGTTCCATTTATTTATGCATTCATTGGATAATTCTTATATGTGCCCTGACTGAGATTGAACTCACAAACTTGGTGTATCGGGATGATGCTCTACCCAAACTGAGCTACCTGGTGAGGGTCTTGAAAAATATTATTTCATGAGAAAGAAGCCAGTCTTAAAAGACCACAAATTATATAATTCCATTTAAATGAAGCATCCAGAATAGGCAAATCTAGAGATAAAAAGTAGATCAGTGGCTGTCTAGGGATGGGGGAGAGTTTGGGAGAAATGGAGAATGCTATCAGTACAGGGTTTCTCACTGGGATGATGATAATGCTCCAAAATTAATAGTGATTTTGCACAATTCAGTGAATATACTAAAAACTATTAAACTGTACACTTTACACAAGTGAATTTTATAATTTGAATAAAATCTCAATAAAACTTATAAAACAACAACAAAAATCTTCCTTACCTTATGTTTAAATGGTAAACACCGCTGAAGTTTTACTCTTAAGCACAGTCCTGTGGAAGGAAAAAAAAAAGCCCCAATTATCCCATCTTACTAGTTCTTGAAAAAGCATACACCTGTGCTTAGGCATCTCCATATAATACAGTAGCTGAAAACAGCTTTGGCTCAATCCATTGTAGGTCTCCACTGAACCTCACACCATGCTAGCAACTTTAATATAGATATAGTTTTACATATTCCTTATGATAATCCAGTAAGCTAAATATTATCAATTCCACTCTACAAATTATGAAACCAAGGTCACAATGTAACTTGCCCAAGGTCAATGAACTAACCAAGTGGCAGAGTTGGGATTGGAACTCAAGACCACTACAAAGCCCAGGACCTTTCTATTATCAATTTGCCTTCAAACAAAAGTCAATTCACTCCTTAAACTCTACTGAATGCCCACAACAGGTCAGGCTACATAAAAATTTAAAAACAAGAGGCACTTAAAAAGGAGCACAAGAAAGCTCTCAAAGTTGCAATCCTAGTCTATGCCTACAAGGTACAAAGTTGATTACCTATAACAAGTTCCTCTGAAGTGCAGTTTATCACCCCAATGCCAAGACACGGTTCTCTAATTTTTTCAGTAAATTAAAAATTTTAATTTGTAAATTAAAACTGGGCTTGGGCCCTAGCCAGTTTGGCTCAGCGGATAGAGCGTTGGCCTGTGGACTCAAAGGTCCCAGGTTCGATTCTGGTCAAGGGCATGTACCTTGGTTACGGGCACATCCCCAGTGGGGAGTGTGCAGGAGGCAGCTGATCGGTGTTTCTCTCTCATCGAGGTTTCTAAACTCTCTATCCCTCTCCCTTCCTCTCTATAGAAAATCAATAAAATAAATTTTTTAAAAATAAATAAATAAAACTGGGCATGGAACAGACCCTCAGTGCCAATGTTCCACTTCTCCCCCACCTCAAAATAAGAAATGAAGCCCTGGCCAAGTGGATCAGTTGGTTGGAGCAACAACCTATACACCAAAAAGGTTGTGGTTTCGACTCCCAGTCAGGGCACATAGCTAGGTTGCAGGTTCGATACTCTGTATACCATAAAGTTACGACACATCATGCTAATTGCTACTTTGGGTCAATATCAGCTAGAATAATTCAGAATTTAAAAATCCTATAAAATGAAAGGGTAATATGCAAATTGACCCTAACCGTGGAACAACCAGGAACGACTGGTCGCTATGATGCACACTGACCACCAGGGGGCAGACGCTCAACACAGGAGCTGGCTCCTGATGGTCAGTGTGCTTCTAGAGGGGAGCACCGCTCAGCCAGAAGCCAGCTCATGGCTGGCCAGCACAACGGCAGTGGCAGGAGCCTCTCCTGACTCCGCAAAAGCGCTAAGGATGTCCGACTAACAGCTTAGGCCCGGGGGGGAGCGGGCCTAAGCCGTTAGTCAGACATCCCCCAAGGGCTCCCGGGTCGCCAGAGGATGTCTGAAGGCCAGCTTAGGCCCAATTCCCCCGGGGAGCAGGCCTAAACCTTCAGTTGGACATCCCCCAAGGGGTCCCGGACTGTGAGAGGGCACAGGCTGGGCTGAGGGGACCCCCCCACACCCCCCTAGTGCACAAATTTTCGTGCACCGGGCCTCTAGTGTATATGTATATATATAAAAGCTTACCAATAAGAGTTGCCAAAGAGCAATGAGGTACTGTTGGCGTGAACCTGATAATAACCAAATAGTCCTCTTCATTTATCTCCTGAACCTCCACACAACTTTCCGTTACCACTTCCAGTTCTTCCAAAGTATTGGGCTTCTCTGGGTCCCGAATAGTTCGAATCAAATCTAAAGAATCATCACAGACAAGGTATTATGTAAAAACATGAATATTCTAAATATGGATGATTTTGCCAGTCTTAGTCAAAAAGCACACTCTTCTTTATATTTAAGGCAAGCAAATACTAGAGCAAGTCCCCATATTTCTGACAGAAATTTCCACTACCACTTTCTTTTTGAGAAAACTTTTCCTGGTTATTAGATCATTTCAGTGTCTTGGATTCAACATTGAAGTGAGAATATAAGAATGGGGAAAGCGTTACAGAAACTCAAGAGGAAGAAATAACTTTAGCTTAGGAGAATTTAACATCAGGACTTATGGAAGTGGAATCTGAATTAGGCCTTTAAAACGGGTAATATTTCAGCGGCTCTCTCTATGGAGCACGTCAAGCCTTTTCCTAGCCCCTTCCTCCCCCCAGGCACATTTTCCTTACCCCTCTCTCCTAAGCTCTAAGGGCCCTTCTTTTGCCTCTGTAACTTGTTCCTTGAGCCCACACAGCTCAGCTGACACACTTCTTCCACAGCTCACTTCTTCTACCTCTGTGACTTTCTAAATAAACTTTTGCTTGTATCTGACAAAAAATAATTTTAAAATAAAAATAAAAATAGGTAACATTTCAATAGTCAATATTTAAGGTGAAAGAAAGTAAAGAAGCAGAAATTTAGTTTGTCTGGAACCCAGCATACCAGTAAATGAAGAGATATGAGAGTTTGGGCCAAACCATGAAGGATCTTTTGGGATCACTATAGACAACAGGATGACTTCAGGAGGTTTTGAACGACGGAGTGACATGGACAGCATTACACTGTCAATTGGTAACTCATCCACTAGCTGATAGGCACAGAACTAAAGAGCAGAGTCAGGGATACCAGGTGAAAAAGTTGGGCCTAAAACAGGCATATAACAATGGTGATAGACAGAGGAAGAATTTGACAACTGGTTAAATGTAGAAGGGAAGGAAAGGGAGAAAAGGAACATGACTCCGATTTTTCTTTTAAATCCTCACCCAAGGATATGTTTATTAATGAGAGAGAGAGAGAGAGAGAGCGAGAGAGAGAGAGAGAGAGAGAGAGCGAGAGAGAGCGAGAGAGAGAGAGAGAGAGAGAGAGCGAGAGAGAGCGAGAGAGAGAGAGAGAGAGAGAGAGAAAGAGAGAGAGAGAGGGAGAGGTATCAGTTGGTTGCCTCTCATATGTGGATTGAACTCGAAACCTATGTATGTGCCCTGATGGGGAATCAAACCTGCAACCTTTTTGATACATGGGAGGATGCCTCAATCAACTGAGCCACCCCACCAGGGCGATGACTCATATTTTAAGTGTAAGTGTCTGGGAGAACACTGATAGAATAAAACTACAGCGAACACAGAAATAAATCTGGGGGCTGGGGCGAATAGTTTTAATTTTATACATGATTTTGCTTCAGAAGCAAACCAGTGGTACATTCCAGTAAGCACGTGCTTGACATAAGGTTTAAGAGAGAGCATCAGGCTAGAGCGGTTGTTGAGCCTATGAAATTCACAAGAAAGAATGAGTAGAACCGTAGTTTTCAACCTTGGCTGAACAATGGTACCACCAGGAATCCTTTAAAAAAAAATAAACCTGATGGAAGAACAAGAGGAGAACCAAGATGGTAGCAAAGGTAACTGTGGTACTTACCGCCTCCCACAACCACATAAAAATTACAACTAAAATACAGAATAACCATCATTCAGAACCACCTGAAAGCTGGCTGAATGGAAGTCCTACAACTAGATTAGTAAAGAAGAAAGCACATAAAGACTGGTAGGAGAGGCAGAAGTAGGGGAATGGGCTGGTCTGACACCTACATGTGGCTTTTTTTTAATGGGGAGGAATAGCTCCGCTGCCTCACGTGAGAAGCAAGGGGTCCCAGCCCACACCAGACCTCCTGCCCAGGGTTCCAGAGCTGGAAAGAGAAGTCCCCGTAACTTCGGGCTGTAAAAACCAGCAAGGATTGTGGCTGAGTGACAACCCACAGGTTGCTGGAGTCCCACACAGTTCCTCTTAAAGGTCTGGCACACAAACTTATATGGTCCTGCTTCCTCTGAGCTCCAGGGAGGAACTGGATTGTCTGGCATCAGGGCAGGAACTCAGGAGCAGCTTTCTCCCAAATGGGGGTGCTCACAGGGGTCATTGTTCCTGTGCTGAGACCTCCCCTATAGTAGAGCTGAGTGGCAGCCCTGAGTTTCCATCAGCCTGGCTCACACTGTTTACTTCATCTTGTTGATTCCCTGAGACTCCACCCCATTCATTTGCAGCCCCACCCAAGCTGCTTGTAGTAAATTTTCCATATGAATGGCCTATCCTGACTTAGTCTTCAGACTTTGCTAAATCTCTCAAACAAGCAGCAGCTGACATCAGTGTGCTCCATACCTATCAATGAGAGGCCCAAGACAGTTTGGCCTCAGCTTGGGCATTTCTGGGCCTTAAACATGTGGCAGCCATATGCTGGACACTCTGTGGCTCCTGCCAGGTGGCAGTGGATGACTTTGCACCTCCCGGGAGACCCCAGAGCCAGTGCACCCGGTGGACAACTTCAGACTATAACAGATTACAATTCTACACAATCACAAGCGACACACTCGAGGGGCAGACTCAGTAAGCACCAAAGCCCCACTGAAGCAAGTCCTGCTCCATAGGGGTGTCTCCCGCCCAGCAGCTCTTCTGCTGTAATCACAGCAGGTCCTCACAGCCAATTGGAGGCAATTCCTCCCAGTGACGCCAACAGAATCAAGGCTCAATTACAAGAGTATGCACACAGCCCACACAGGGGTGCACCTAGAGTGTCCAGCTCAGGTGACTGGGGAGGCTGAGCCACTGATCCCTACAGGACACCTACTACACAAGGCCACTCTACCAATCATAGGAGACACAGCAGCTCTACCTAATACATAAAAACAAACACAGGAAAGCAGCCAAAATGTGGACACAAAGAAACAGGTCACAAATGAAAGAAATGGAAGCAAGCACACTACTGGATACAGAGTGCAAACAATAGTGTAAGGAGCCTCTGGGATAACTCAAGCATACCAACATTTGCATTATGGGGGTACCAGAAGGAGAAGAGAGAGAGCAAGATACTGAAAACCTATTTGAAGCCCAGCCAGCATGGCTCAGTGGTTGAGCATGGACCTCTGAACCAGGAGGTCACAGTTCGATTCTGCATCAGGTCACAAGCCCAGGTTGGGGGCTCAATCCCCAGTATGGGGTGTGAAGGGGGCAGCCAATCAATGATTCTCTTCCATTATTGACTAGAGGTCTGGTGCATGAAATTTGTGCATGGGTAGGGTCCCTAGGCCTGGTTGGCAATCAGGGCCGGCCTATCAGGGCCTTGCTTCCTTCAGCTGCCGGCTGCTGTCCGGGGCCTTCCTTCCCCCAGCTGTCAGCTGCCAGCTAGAGCCTTCCTTTGTTCTGCGCCACCTCCTGGTGGTCAGTGCATGTCATAGCAGGTGTTGAACTCCCAAGGGGACAATTTGCATATTAGCCATTTATTATACAGGATATTTCTATCCCTCTCTCCCTCTTCCTTCCTCCTCTCTGAAATAAAAATATTTTTTAAAAAGAAAATATATATTTGAAGAAATAATGACAGAAAACTTCCCTATCCGGTAAAATAGATTTACAAGTCCAGGAAGCACAGAGAGTCCCAAATAAGAGGAACCCAAAGAGGCCGACACCAAGACACATCATAATTAAAATGCCAAGGGTTAAAGACAAAGAGAGAATCATAAAAGCAGCAAGAAAAAAGCAGCTGCCTATCTACAAGGGAGCATCCATATGATTGTCAGCTGATTTCTCAACAGAAGCTTTGCAGGCCAGAAGGAGTGGCAAGAAATATTCAAAGCAAGGACCTGCAACTAAGATTACTCTACTCAGCAAAGCTATCATATAGAATTGAAGATCAAATAAAGAGCTTCACAGACAAGAAAAAGCTAAAGGACCTAACTGGTTTGGCTCAGTGGATAGAGCGTTGGCCTGTGGACTGAAGGGTCCCAGGTTCGATTCCAGTCAAGGGCATGTACCTTGGTTGCGTGCACATCCCGAGTAGGGGGTGTGCAGGAGGCAGCTGATCGATGTTTCTCTTTCACTGATGTTTCTAACTCTCTATTCCTCTCCCTTTCTCTCTGTAAAAAATCAATAAAATATATAATAAAAAAAAGAAGAAAAAGCTAAAGGAGTTCATCACCACCAAACCAGTATTACACGA
Organism: Myotis davidii; assembly: GCF_000327345.1. NCBI lineage: Eukaryota > Metazoa > Chordata > Mammalia > Chiroptera > Vespertilionidae > Myotis > Myotis davidii. Next base: position 2,799,881 of record NW_006295825.1, on the reverse strand, counting down.
AATATTGAAGGGTATTCTTTAATAGAAAGAAAAATAAAATATGAACAACAAAATGGCAATAAATACATATATCAACAACTGAATCTAAAAATCAAAATAAATAAACAAGAAATCTAATGAACAAATTACACTGATAACATAAAACCAGAGGCATGGAAACACGGAACAGACTGACAAATCTCAGAGGGAAGGGGGGTAGGGGTGGGAAGAGATTAACTAAAGATCTTATATGGATATATGTATTACCTATGGACACAGACAATAGGGTGGTGAAGGCCTGGGGTGGGGTGGGAACTGGGTGAAGGAGGGCTATGGAGGTGAGAAAGGGGAATATTTGTAATACTCTCAACAATAAAGATTAAAAACAAAAAATTAGTATCTGAGCCCTACCACCAGATAGCCTAGGCCAGTGATGGCGAACCTATGACATGTGTGTCAGAGGTGACACGCGAACTCATTTTTTTGGTTGATTTTTCTTTGTTAAATGGCATTTAAATATATAAAATAAATATCAAAAATATAAGTCTTTGTTTTACTATGGTTGCAAATATCAAAAAATTTCTATATGTGACACGACACCAGAGTTAAGTTAGGGTTTTTCAAAATGCTGACATGCCGAGCTCAAAAGGTTCCCCATCACTGGCCTAGGCATTGAGATTTTAAGAAATTCTTCAGGTTATTATATGTAGCCCAGGTTGAAAATCACTAACGTAAGAGACCCAAGGATAGATCTGTGAAAGCACCTAATTTAGCATCAGGAGGAAGAAAAACAAGAAGCAGAGAAGTGAAGACAGGGGTGGTTAACAACATCAAATGCTGCAGAAAAATTCAGGTGGACAAAGAGCTAAAAACAGGTCTTTGTTTGTCACCTAGGAGATCAAATGTAAGAAAGCAGTTTCAGTAAAGATGAAGGCAGAAGCCAGCTTGCAAAAGGGGAAGTGGGTGGGAACTGAAAATGTAGTTCTACAACATTGGCAGGGAAAGGAAGGGCAGAAGAGGGACATTGGGTTTAGAAAAAACTAGAACAATGACAAGGATAAGGGAAACTTGAGTATGTTTTAGAGTCCAAAGAGAAGGATCAAAAAGAGGAATAGAGCCCTAACCGGTTTGGCTCAGTGGATAGAGCGTTGGCCTGCGGACTCAAGGGTCCCAAGTTCGATTCCGGTCAAGGGCATGTACCTTGGTTGCGGCCACATCCCCAGTGGGGAGTGTGCAGGAGGCAGCTGATCGATATTTCTCTCTCATCGATGTTTCTAACTCTCTATCCCTCTCCCTTCCTCTCTGTGAAAAATTAATAAAATATATTTTTTTAAAAAAAAGAGGAAGAGAGACTGAAAATTTGAGGGGATGTGGAGAGACTGGTAAAATAAGCAGAAGGGAGACCAAGGATGTGGGAACCTGGGTTGGCCTTGGGAGAGGATAGATTTCCTTCTAACTCTGAGGCTGTACAGAAAGACACAGAAAAAAAAAAAGAATTATAAAGAGAAATGGTGAAGTAGAAAGGACAGAAGCAGAGAGAGTTCAGAGAATGGGCTTGATGTTCTCAAGACTGAGATTTTGTTCTATTATTTACTAGTATAGCACTCCTGCCATCAGAAATACAGCTGGGGAAAAACACATCAATCATATTTACTTCCTCCATAGCAACTCCTGGGCTTATCACCTGATTAGAAACAGAATTTGAAAATAGAGGCAGGAAAGAGGACACAGCTTCTCCTTCACAAGGCTGTGTCATCACGGAGCTCAGGGAAACAGGGTTTTTTGAAAGGGATTTTGCTGCCCCTCATCCTAGGCCTTTTTCCTAGGCTCGTTTATACAGGATGCAGTATAATCTTTATATGCTACTTAGTCCTGAAATTAAATCTCCCCCTTTATTAAACATCTCCAGTTTTCTAGTAATTTGGGAGATTTGGACTTATTTCTTTTAGAAAGAAAGAAATGATGCTCTCCTCACATTACCCCCTGAATAAAATTCTTCTATGGTTCTGGACTGATATAAAATCTTCATTTATGATATAGACTTTGTCATTAAAGAAACTGTTATACCAAAAAAAAATCATTTATATGTAAACCTTCAGTATCCAATTCCAACCTGTTACCTAAAACAATTTTTGATCCTACCACTTTTAACCACAAACTCTATCCTATCCACCTATCTGCCATTCCCCAAACATGCCATTTTCTCACCCCCATCCTTTTGCTCTAGTTTCTTGTTTAGTATGCCCTCTACCCTTTATATGTCCAGATCCTACTAATTCTTCAAGGCCCAACTCAAGTGATTCTTTCTCCTTAAAGTCTTTCCAGATCCCAAATCAGAAATGGTATCTCCCAATCAGAAATGGTATCTCTTTCCTTTGAATTTCTGTATCTCTCAGGTCTATTGCATTATATATATATAAATATATATCTCCCTGTTTCACATATATATTTATATATATATATTTATGTATATAAATATATATATATACATATGTCCCCCTCAATGTAAGTTTGAAGACAAAAATCATCTCTCTCTCTTCCAAAGTTGTGTCCCCGTGCCCTGCTGTCACTAGCAACTGTAGATAGAGACCTGCAGGACAAAAAAGCATCCATCAGTTTCCTGGAGGTCATTCCACTCCTGTCAATCATCTAGGAAGGTTGATTAGGTCCTGCCTCTGGCAGGACAATGGTAAACTAGACCAGCTCCAGAGGTCATTTCCATCACGAGCTTCCGTCTCCTGGCCTATAATCCTTACTATATTATATTTTTATTCTTATGGTTCTTTCTTTACCCTCAGTCAGCAGAAATCTCTCTACGTTAGTTAGATCCACTCTTTTTAGTTTTCAAAAACAATACTAAAAGAATAGTCATAAGGTCCTTGTGAAGTGGTGGAAAGTGCACTAAAATTTGGAATCAGAAGACATGAGCTCTACCCATTTCCTGTACTAGCAGTGTGACCACCAGGTAGTTGTGTAGCCACTCTAAACTTTTGTTTCCTCACCTGTACAATGAAAATGGCCCCAGGGGTTAAAAAGAGAAGTGTGTGTGTGGTGGTGGTGGTGGTGGTGGTGTGGGTGTGGGGGGGGGGTGTTGTTTTTTTGCATTCCAGGTTTGGCTGTGTTAAGTTCGAAGACTGGCTACGAGGAACCTATCTCGTCGTCTTCTCTTGGGGACCTCTGCCTATTGCCTTTGCAGTACAGAGAAGTGGCTGTGACCTTGGGCCAGTCCCCAACTTGGCAGTCACACACCAGCGCCCTCAATGGTAGCAGGAACGCGTATCAGGGATAGGAAAGAGGCTCAAGGAGCGCACCCAGGCCAGCTTGTTTCCTAAACAAGCACCGTCGGCGCCAGCTCTGCCACTAGGGCGTGGGGCAGACAAGGGAAATGAAGCGCTGAAGACTTCCAGACTTGGCTTGCCCAGGTCTAGGAAGAGCCCAGGTCCTAGAAAGACCCATAATGCCGCGTGACTTAAAACCCCCAAGAAAACGCTTCCCACGCTCACCAGCGGAGCCGGCAAAAGCCCGAGTCGCCCCTCCCAGCCCTCAAGTGAGGCCCTCGTTTACCCACAGCCTCCACGTAGAACGCCAAATACTGCTCTAGATAAAATTAATTACCATAAACCTCTAGCGCTTTCTCTTCCATGATCCGGGGCTGCCGGTCAGCTCCCCGCTCAAAGAGGCCCGAGAGCCACAAGACCCTGCTCAGCGTCGAGGAGAGCAGCCCCGACACCCGCTTCATCATCACGCTCCGCCATCCCTGGCGACTGTCCCACCCGAGCCGCCGTCTTTCCGCGGCGGGCCTCGCGATTTATCAACTTCCTGGTTTCCAAACGGGCCGAGACCAACCTAAGTGTCCAGGGGAGCAGGGAATGGGCGGGTCCGGAGAGAGTAGCGCGGGGGACCAAGGGAAAAGGCGCAAACCCCAAGGACCACAAACCCCATCATGCTTTGCTCGGTTTCCGCGAGACTGGAGAGGAAAGAAAAAAATTCCTCGCCGCACGTGAGGCGCAATGCATGCTGGGACGTATGGGTCGTTTTCTTCGGAAGACAGCTGTGTTCTGGGACATGTAGTCTTCGACGGGGAAGGGCGTCGGCATGTAACGGTCAATTATCCACTACTGATTTCCTCACTCAGCGCCCTCTATAGACTAAGGATGACTAAAGATGAATCCTGAAAAGGTAGGGGAAAGGAGATCTTTTTTTTTTTAATATATTTTATTGATTTTTTACAGAGAGGAAAGGAGAGTGATAGAGAGCCAGAAACATTATGAGAGAGAAACATCGATCAGCTGCCTCCTGCACGCCCCCCACTGGGTATGTGCCCGCAACCAAGGTACATGCCCTTGACCAGAATCCGACCCGGGACCCTTGAGTCCGCAGGCGGACGCTCTATCCACTGAGCCAAACCAGTTCTGGCGGGGAAAGGAGATCTTGATATCTAGTCCTGGAGAAGCGTGTGCATGGAGACTCCTACTGTTATTTCTCCAAGGGAGATTTTACTTCCTTAGGCCGGAAGTGAGTTTCCCTGGCTGCGAAACAGGATGGCCTGGGAGCCCAGTGAAGGATGGTTAGATGTGGCTAGTTTTCTCATCTTACAGGAATTTAGGCCAGCACAACTCCCCACTACAGACTGAATATTTTTGCCAGTTGCCTTCAAAGACAACTAAGAAGAGCTTTCCCTGTGTCTAGTGCATCCAATAGTGACCTTGGAGATCACCATCCTAGAAAGGATATCCTAAGTCCTCTGGCATTCGTGGCCTTGATGGTTGCGAGTAACAAGGTTGATGTTAGAGTCTTATCCATCCATCTCTCCAATCAAATCGCAAACATTTATTGGGTATTTAATTTGCCAGACTTGGTCTGTAGGCGTCAAGGCTTGGACAGGGCCCCTGCCTTCCAGCAGCTAACAGATCTATGAGGGAGCCAACCCCTGATGTTGAGGAATTTGCAGTTAGAAACAAACTAAATCTTTTGTCAAAGGCGATGCCAAGTTTTTTCCTCATCTCTACTGAGAAGAAAGTCAGGATTATCCTGAAGAATTATTCCACAATAAACTATCCCATTTATCTTATCTAGCTGATTTAGTCTTTAGGCTCACCAGACAACCAGTGAATTAAGTCCCAAGAAAATTTTGTTCAGAGTTTAATAATTTCCCTGTTTCACTTCACATACTCCACAGCAATTGAGAGGAGAATCCTAACTTCCTTGCAACCAGATTTAGGACACTGAGGTTTCACTTCTGTGAGGCCTCCTGACTTCAACAAATAGAATTGATGATCTCTTTTACTGTGCTGGCACAGCAAATTATAGCACTGAACCTGCTGAGTAGTTCATTTACATGGCCTGCAGCACCTACTGGGCCAGGAGCTTCTTTATTTCTATGTCTCAGATGTATAGCACGGTGCCAGGCACACAGTAGATGCTCAATACATATTTCTTGAATTAACTAAATGTTGTCCAAAGAATACATGGCAAGGCTTTACTGCAATCTGTTCAGAGACCTGCTTCAGTTTGCAGACACCTTTATCCAGACGACATCTCCTTAAGAAGCCTGTTAGATAAAGCTATGCAGAGCTCAAAGGGCTCTAGCAACCTGAGCAGCCCCTGGCCCCTCCCTTCCTGCCCCTTAGCTCTCTTGGTGGAAGAACTCAGCACTGCGATCCAGGGATCAGATTTGCTGGGGCGGGAGCGGTGAGCCAGCGCCTAAGCCCCGCCCCCAGCGCCTAAGC
>NW_006295825.1:2793918-2794139 GCF_000327345.1 Myotis davidii | reverse complement strand
TTCCTCGGGGGTTGGTAGTGGTCATCCCACTCCTCGCTCCGCTAGGACGATTTGCTCGCGGCGCTTTCTCTCTATAAAGTTGTTGTTGCGGCTTCCGCCGCGGGTGGAGGAAGATGGCGTCGGGTGGTGGTGGCTGTAGCGCTTCGGAAAGACTCCCTCCGCCTTTCCCCGGCCTGGAGCCGGAGTCCGAGGGGGCGGCCGGGGGTTCAGAACCCGAGGCT
>NW_006295825.1:2783694-2793702 GCF_000327345.1 Myotis davidii | reverse complement strand
GCCGTGGCTTGGGGGCGCTAGATGGACGCCGGGACGAAGAGCCTGGCCTCCCGGCCTCTGCGCGGACAGTGAGGAGAAGTGAGGGGTGTGGTGGCTTCTCGGCCGAGGTCCCTGACTGCGAGGAACCGCCGGGACTGGCATTGGGCCCTGACCTGGAGTGACCCCACGGACTCGCGGAGCTGTCTGCCGGTCATTGTCTGCGGGGCTGATTTAAGAGGGCACGGGAAGTGCATGGGCGCAGACTTGCTCTCGCCTACTGCTCCGAGGATGAATATGTTATCTGAAGTGGCCCGGAGAGTGATCCGCTCACGGACCCTTTCCTTCCCTCAACACTTACCTTTAATTACCAAAGGATCTTTCTGGAGCTTGGCTAATTTTATGAGTTAGGTTGAGTCCTCTGATCTCTAGGAAAATCCTGCCAGAAGTCGTTTGGGAAAAAAGGGGGCCTGCCAGAGAAATCTCTGCATATGCCACAAGCTTTGTCTCTTTTAAAGGGATCTCTTAGAGGCCTAAGGATCTTTGTGGGAGCAGATCTGTAAATGTGAGGACGAAATGGCGTTTACCATAGTGATATCCAGGTTTCGAATTAGAGTTCAGAATTGGGGAAAACTAATCTTTGTATGTGAAATGTGGAAATCAGTTATCAGTTCTGGAACTAGTGGAGATGTTTTGGGGTGTTCTGTGAGACTATTGATCCCTACCACTTGGTATAGTTCTTTCCAGGTTGAAAACGTCTTCAGCCTTAGGTCGGTGAGTTTATGCATCTGTCTTAGATATAGCTTCTCCTCAGAATAACTACTCAGTGTATGAGTGACCAAGTAATAAAACAGCTTTATGTTCTTTGTGCAGTGTGTGTTTGAAACAGTTGGAGCTTGTCTCATTTGCCAGTATCACCCCAAGATGTGCCTCCCTGGTATGCAGGTTGTTTTGAGCTAAAAGCAACTTTAGCCTCTGGCTCAAAAGTTTCTGGCTCTGACCGGTTTGGCTCAGTGGATAGAGTGTCGACCTGCAGACTGAAAGGTCCCAGGTTCGATTCTGGTCAGGGGCATGTACCTTGGTTGCGGGCACATCCCCAGTGGGAGGTGTGCAGGAGGCAGCTGATCGATGTTTCTAACTATCTCTCTCCTTTCCTCTCTGTAAAAAAAATCAATAAAATATATTTTGTTAAAAATTTCTGCCCCTACCTAAAATAACTTGAATTAGGGGCCTTCCCCATAGGCGCAGATTATCAGAGATAACCTCTTTTGATTTATGTATTGGGCAGGACAAACCTCTATTTACTAAGCATCTGCTCTTATCATCCTGCAAAGACCCTTTAAGCCCCCAAGACACCTTACCTCATCCATAGCTCAGGATGTCTTATATACCCATGTTCCTTTTTATCTCTGAACTTTATCTGCATGTGTGGTCTCTGACTCTCTCATGTATGCAGGGGTTCCCATACATATTAAATTTGGTTATTTTCTCTTGCTAATATGTCTTGCATATATTTGACCAGCCAAAAGAACCTTGAAGGTAGAGAAAAATTTGTTCCTCCCCAATATCAGAAAAAGGTTAAGTTTCTTGGAAATATCTTCTATGACAATCATTAGAATTTACCCCATATTGTGTCCAGGAATTGAGTCCGTAATTCCAGCTCAAAAAGCATTTGCTGCCCTGGCCAGTGTGGCTCAGTTAGTTAAAGCTTCGTACCATGTACCAAAGAGTCCCAGATTTAATTCCGAGTCAGCACACGTACCCAGGTTGCAAGTTCACGTGTACGGCAACCAATCAATGTGTCTCTCTCACATCGAGGTTTCTCTCTTCCCTCTCCCTTCCTCTCTCTCTAGAATCAATGAAAACATATCCTTGGATGAGGATTCATTTTTAATTAAAAAAAAAAAGAAAGAAAGCATTTGCTGATGCTAATATAACAGCTCAGACTGTTTAGTGAAGTCTCTTATTCTGAGAAATAACTCTTGCTGCGAATTTAGTCTTTCTGTAGCCCATTTAATAAGGATCTTTAGTCTTTTCCTTTAGTAATTCTCCCATACACCATGGTGAATAGCTCCTGGGGTGGTAGATATTTAGACTGACTATCTCAAAATTGAAACTCTGGCACTGAAAGTGATTAATCATATAGACAAATGATGACTTATTTTTTTAAAAAAGGACCCTGGGAGGGTGAGGAGTTATTTTCTAGAGTTACCTTAAAATGTTCAAGAGGCTGTGATTTGATTTAATCAGATTACTGTACAGATGCATCAATACTTCTCTCTTAAAAGACTAAAAATACTTTGCCGAATTTCCAGCTAAGGGGAAAAGGAGGGGGTTAGAATGGCCTTGTACCACATAAAGCATAATTATATTTTAGATTTTGATTCAGGAAAAATGACTTGCTGAGGAAACTAAAATGCTACTTGTAAGCCACTTTTTGAGCTGCCTGTTCTGCTGTTAATCTTCAGGAAGCCAAGACCCCTCCCTATCTGTGAATTTCTACTTAAATAGCCATTAAATACAAGTTATATTTCAATACATGCTTTAGTTGTGAGCCAATGTGAAAAGATAGCACATTGCACTGACTCTGTATCTTAAGGAACAACACTGAAGAAGAAAGTAATTAGGAGCACCGGCGTTGAAGTCTCATTTAAATCCAGGCTCTGTTATTTGCTAGCTTAACCTCGGACAAGGAACTTAATTACTCTGTACAATTCCCTCACCTATAAAATGTGAATAATAATGGCATTTACCTCCACTGTTTTTTATGAAGATTGAATTAGAATATGTACCTGTAAAACATGTAAAACAATTGAGCATTTTGCAAACTGAAATTAAAGAATTAAAAAAGTCCACTAAAATCTAATAATGGATTACAAAGTTAAATTCATTCTAAATGATTAACGTTTTGTCAAAATCAAACTAGTAAAGTTGATTTGCTTGGCTAGAAGTCACCAAAGTAGACATCTTACTGATTTAAGTTTATCTTCATATTGTGTTTTGTTGCATGTTGGAGGCAAAGAGAGGAGCATTAAAGAATTGAAAAGCTAAGGCATATAAAATTTAAAAACTCATTTATGATATGTGTGTAATTTCCTGAATATTGATGTAACAGCTGCTGCTGTTAATCATCCCATCTGTTCTCTTTTACAGCCCAAGAGGCTTTGTTAATACAGTAATAAAAGTGTGATTTGATTTATAATCAAAAGGGCAGCCCATGATAATAATGCATCTAAGAATCTACAAGGAGAAACTGGAGTTAAAAGAATTATTAAAATAAATCTGAAGTCATTGCATTAAGACTGAAAACCAGCATGTGGAAAATCTGATTCTTACGAATATGTAAGACCTTATCTTATGGGCCTCTGAATAAAAAGGTCTAAAATTCTAAATATTTTATCTGAATTTTTTTTGTGGACCTGAATCCAAATATGTATCTTTTTAGTTGAAACATTCTTAGTTCTGGGATAGGATTAATTTTTTCTCTAATAAAACTGGAGACTAAATTGGAACCATTCTTTTGGCTCTCTTCATTTTTTTTTTATTTTTTTTTTATTTCAGAGAGGAAGGAAGAGAGAGAGGGAGAGAAACCCACGATGAGAGAAAACCATGGATCGGCTGCCTCCTGCAAGTCCCCCACTGGGGATCGAACCCACAACCCAGGCATGTGCCCTTGACCAGAATTGAACCTGGGACCTTTCGGTTCGCAGGCCAACGCTCTATCCACTGAGCCAAACTGGCAAGGGCTATATTCACATTTTTGTGAAATATATCTTCAGAACTTTTTCATCTGCATTTCTGAAACTATACTCATTAAAAAATTTCCCCTTGCCCCTCTCCCTCCACTCTCTAGTAACTACCATTTTACCTTCTGTTTCTATGAATTTGACTACTTTAGATAACCTCATATAAGTGGAATCATGCAGTATTTGTCTTTTTGTGACTGGTTTATTTTACTAAGCATAATATCCTCAAGGTTCATTTGTTTTGTAACATCATCAGAATTTCCTTTTTAAGGATGAAGAGTATTCCATCATATCTGTATATATACCACATATTTATCAGTTCATCTTCAGTGGACATTTGGGTTGCTTCTACCTCTTGGCTCTTGTGAATATGAATGTGCAAAAATCTCCTCAAGACTCTGCTTTCCAATTCTTTTGAATATATACCCAGAAATGGGATTGGTGAATAATAGGGTAGTTCTATTTTTAATTTTTTAAAGAACCTCCATGCTGTTTTCCATAGCAGTTGCACCATTTTGCAGTCCCCTCTCAGCTCTTTTTAAAGACCAATTTATTTCCCATTTGAGTGCTTATAGGATAACTTATTTATATCTGGACAGAGTTTGGTAATTTTATTAAAAGCCCTAAGGAGATTGATGGTTAATACCTTAATATTCTGTTCTATGAAATATATAATGACTGTTCCCAAAGGTTTACAATATATAGTAAGTTTCTTGATACTATCCCTTCTCTGTTCTTAACCAGCTGAAAGTTAATCTACACAATAGTAATTTTTAAATTGATTTTAGAGAGAGACAGAGAGGCAGAAACATCAATTTGTTGTTGCACTTATTTATGCATTCATTGGTTGATTCTTAAATGTACCTTGACCAGGGATCAAACCCAAAATTTTTGCATATCAAGACGATGCTCTAACCAACTGAGCTACCTGGCCAGAGCTACATAATAATAATCTTAAACATAGCTTTATTGCTTAAGTTCTTTAGTTAATGTAATAAGATGTGATCATTTACAACTTATATTAGTAAATATAGTCATGGGTAAGTGTTCCTCTAGGGCAGTGGTTCTCAACCTTCCTAATGCCGCGACCCTTTAATATAGTTCCTCATGTTATGGTGACCCCCAATTTCACTGTTACAAATTGAACATAATTGAAGCATAGTAATTAATCACAAAAACAATATGTAATTATATATGTGTTTTCTGATGGTCTTAGGCGACCCCTGTGAAAGGGTCGTTCAACCCCCAAAGGGGTCGCGACCCACAGGTTGATAACCGCTGCTCTAGGGTGTAGTATTTTTTCCTTTATTCTCTCTTTTCTTTCTTTTTGTGTATAGTATTTTCTGTAGGTATATTGTCTCAAACACTTGTTTTTGGAGCTAATATCATCACAGGTAGTCAGATCTGGTTAAATAAAAGTCATAAGTAAATACCACATTTTTCACACAGGTCTGATACAAATATTTTTTTAAAAATCAGCAACTGATGTTACATCCAAAGATTCATTTTAATGCTCAGCCCAAATTGTAGACAAGTTTTACTTTTAAAAAGTTTAGGTTTTCCTGAAGTATATAGATTCTTCGGTTTCTTGATCATAAGTTTATACTAGTAGTTAACCTAGCTTTCAGGATAATGGAGGAAAAGCTAACACACATAGTTACAAAAGCCTTTTGGAGGAAGTAGGGTGTGAGACTTTTAACAATGACTAATAAGAACCTAACTTAAAAAATATTTAAAATTCAAGTTTGGAGCGTATGAGAGACCGCTGATGTCTGGTTTCTATAGGGAGTTGCTGCCCTTTGCTTTCTCAAGTGTTGAGGTATCTGATGAGTGTTCATTTGTGATTTCTTCAGTCGGGAGGGGAGAAAGGAAAAAGAACACTAATTTCTCTCCCTTGGTCCTCAAAACTTCTCAGTACTCTTGAGTAACTGTTGGCATAAATAAATCAGGAGTAGTGAAGTTATTAGAGCAAGTAGCCATGAAGTATTTCATCTCCAGGAAAAGCGTGTTGCTCAACTTTTTCTTATACTTTTGCTTAGTCAAATGGACAGCTGGGCCTTCATTCTGCTTTCAGAGCAGATTTGAACTGGGTTTGCTTTTTCAAGTTAGAAGTTAATGTACCCATTAGTGCTCTGATCCTTCTTCAGTTTTCTAGACCCTTCTAAGTTATAGTAATTTGAGACCTAAAAGTTCAGTAGGAAAATTACACCAGAGAATTCAATAGAAAGTTCAGTAGCTAAATTTTGGCAAGTCATGGTGTGTATGCCCTTTCGCTTTGAGGTCTCTAATGGGCTTGTTCATGGTTTTCCTTACCTAGTTCAATGGTCAGCTTCAGGGTCATTTTCCTCACCCAGCTCCTCCTCTACTATTTTCATTAGTTCCTTTACATCAGATATTCTTTATCTTTTTTGTGTCATGGACCCATCAGCAATCCAGTGAAGCCTATGGATATATTATCAGAATAATGTCTTTAAGTGTATAAAATATGTAAAATTACAAAGGAAACCAATTACACCAAACTGCAATTATCAAAATATTATAACAATTTTGTTTTAGTAACATGTGCTTTTTGATGCTTTAAATAAGATCGAAGGATAGGTCTAATAACTAAACATAATTTTTAAGTAGAGTTGGGCATAAATGATATTTTGAAGTTTATAACAACTATAAAATATCTAATTTCTGTTCAGGTCTCAGATACTGCTATTACTATTATGGCATATTACTTATTTTTATAATTGAAGAAAATGCTGAATTTCAGTTAGAGGTTAATGAAAGTGAAGTTGTTGTTTTATTCCCATCTAAGTTTATAGATCCCTTCTGAATTCTGTATCTCATGGAGCCCAGAATAAGAGCACTACTTTAACTCCTTAAGGCGCAAAAGGGGTAATACTGTGAAATCATTTGAGTTAATCAAATATTTACTCAGTTTGTAAAGTAAGATGCACTTATGCCCAAATCTACCCTGGCCAGGTAGCTCAGTTGGTTAGAGCATCATCCCAATCCACTGAGATTGCCGGTTCCCCAATCAGGGTCAGGGCACATACAAGAATTAACCAATGAATGCATATTTAAGTGACAACAAATTGATAATCTCTCTCTCTTTTTTCCTCCCTCCCTCTCTTTAAAATCAATAAATAAATTAAAACAAACAAAAATCCAATAGATACTCAGTGTCCCAAGCACAGAAGATTTTAGTGCAGTTCATTTGTGCTGTTTTGTAAAACATGGTGTGGGAGAGGAGTTACTGCTTTTAATAGGCAAAATAATTGCCCCCTCCCCAGCATATCCATGTCCTAATCCCAGGACCTGTGAATGTGTTAGTTTACAAAGCAAAAGGGGGTTAAGATTGAAGACAGAAGTAAGGTTGTTAATCAGCTGCCTTTAAAGTAGGGAAATTATCTGGGTCCAGTGTAATCACAAGGATCCTTTAAAAAAGGAAGAGTCAGAGAGTGACTACACTAGACTGACTTCCTTTGGTGGAGGAGGGGAGGCACAGAGAGATACAAAGTTCTTGGCTTTGAAGATAGAAGTGAGCCATAAACCAAGAAATGTGGGCAGCTTCTAAAAGCTAGACCAATAAGGAAATGGATTCTCCCTTAGAACCTCCAGAAAGGAACACAATCTGATGACACCTTGATTTTAGCCCAGTGATACCTATATTGACTTCCACAGAACTAGAAGAAATAAATTTGCATTTTTTAATCTGTTAAATTTGTAATAATTTGTTGCAGCAGCAATAGGAACCTAATACACTGTCCCACTTCACTCTTTTTTCCCCAGAATTAAAGATGGCAAAAAGAGCAGTATTTCATGCTGAGATCTTCCAGGGTAATTTTTAAAGACTTCCCGACTGCCCTGTTATAATCTGGGTATAGCTTCTGGGGTTAACTTATCCCTAAATGTCCTTGCCTTGTTATATTAGTATGATCACACAATTTCATAGATCCATCTTGCCTTACTAAATTATACTAATACTAGAGGCCTGGTGCACAAAATTTGTGCACTGGGGGGAGGGGGTCCCTCAGCCTGCTCTGCACCCTTTCTCAGTCTGGCAGTCGGACATCCTTAGGGTTGCCACGGAGGCAGGAGAGGCTCCCACCACCACTGCTGTGCTCTCCAGCCATGAGCCCAGTTCTTGGCTCAGTGACACTCCCTCTGTGGGAGCACACTGACCACTAGAGGGCAGCTCCTGCGTTGAGCGTCTGCCCCCCTGGTGGTCAGTGCTCATCATAGCAACCGGTCATTCCGCCGTTCAGTCGATTTGCATATTAGCCTTTGATTATACAAGATTCAGAAAATGAGTACTCTATTTCTCCAGATCCAGAAGCAGTGTTACCTTAGCTTTTAATTTTGATTTGACCTATTATGCAGTTGAGTTTTAAAAGTACTACCCTTTTGGGGTCCCTTGAACATAATGCAAGGGTTCTATATGGAGCAAGGAACAGTTGAGCAACAGGAGGAAGACTCACAACTGGTTAACCTAAAGGGAAGTTACCCAGAATCACAGGACTTCTCAGTACTGAATGGCTATGTCAGCTCTGAGGGACAGCAAGTCCAGGTCTGTCCTTTCCCGAGGTTAGAAAATTGCATTAGTAGACCGGGCCTCATGGTTTAAGGCTGGTAATTGGCAAGGAATACCTGTTTGCTCTTAACACAAGTGCTCTCTTGCTGCATGGCAGATCTTTCTAGTGCCTTTCTGAGAATTAGGACTAGGCTATCTATGTGCTCTTATAATTATGAACAGAAGCACTTGAACTTTTTAAACAGCTTATCAGTGGAACCACCTGCTAGAATTAACAGTCAAAGGGAGTCAGCAAGTGTTGGATATCCTAGCCTAGGATCCTATCACTAACAGAAAGAATGCTTCCTTTATTTTACAAAAAGGTGGGGAAGGCAGAAGGAAGAGGCAGGGCTAGGCTTTGGCTTTGTTAGTACATCACAATGGTATGTTAGTACATACCATTTTTATTACAATATAATTTTATCTGCTGCTTGAAATGTAGCCTCCTTCAAATACATGTATATTTTGTGACTTATTGACTACTAAGAGGTTTTTAAAATATGGAGTATAAAGTAAAACTTATTTTTAGTATTGATCTTGCCATTCAATTAATCACTGTGCTTCCTTCTTTTCTCCAAAATGAGTCCTTCCTAAAATTTTAACTGTTGATTCAAAATTAGCTTTTTAATATAAATTATACCTTAATACTGACTTAAAATGAGCCTTTTAATCTTAGACATAGCAAATGAAATGTGTTGTTTTATTGTCCATGTGGGTATTTATTTTGACAACAGGTATCGACATAAGAAATGAGTAAACTGTATGGCCTGCTTGGCTCAGTGGTTGAGTGTTTACCTATGAACCAGGAGGTCATGGTTTGATTCTCTGTCAGGATACATGCCTGGGTTGCAGGCTTGATCCCCAGTGTAGGGTGTGCAGGAGGCAGCTGATTTGCAGTTTCTTTTATACATTTGAAATTAAAGAGGGAGTGTAAGGAAGATGACCTGAAGCTGGGAGAAAGCAAGGCTGGAATTGGATTACAGGATAGTTTTCAAGATTATGTGCTTTCTTGAGGGTGTTTATGCTTTTTTCAAAGGTGAGTTAAGCTAGATGCACTAGAAAAATGGATAGGGCTTGTTTAAAGCAAAGATTAAAAAAAAAAATAAGCCTTTTACTAAAAAAGTTACATGTCTGAGGCATGACTACCCACCATTACCTACCCAGTTAAGAATTTATGATCGGATCACCTGTGAGGTTACTTGCCATAAAACCTCTTTTTCATCCACACAAGTCATTTTTATAGACTGTATACTCTCATGGAAGATTTATTTCCTCTGTGAATGTGGGATACTACCAATAGGGGTCCATTTCTTCTTACTCCTAAAAATAGTTCTGCTCAGCTTCTTTTGAATCTGATTTTACGTAAAACTTGAGATTATTATGCCTCGAAGGCCAACTGTGTCTTGATACTTTTCAACCTGTTAAAAAAGAAATAACAGACTCAAAATGAAGTCATTTGCCCTCACAACAGCAAAACAAGGCTTATTTTCAAGTTCGACCTCTCCCAGAAATGTGATTTTTTTATTATTAACTAGAGGCCCGGTGCACAAAAATTTGTGCACTGGGGGAGGGGGGTCCCTCAGTCCAGCCTGTGCCCTCTCGCAGTCTGGGACCCCTCAGGGGATGACCACCTGCTGGTTTAGGCCCGCTCCCTGGGGGATTGGGCCTATGATGGCAATCAGACATCCCTCTGGCAGCCCAGCAGCCCTTGGGGGATGTCCA
>NW_006295825.1:2777524-2782866 GCF_000327345.1 Myotis davidii | reverse complement strand
AACATAGTGGTTAGACGAGGAGTGGGCAAACTTTTTGACTCGAGGGCCACAGTGAGTTCTTAAACTGGACCAGAGGGCCGGAACCAAAGCATGGGTGGAGTGTTTGTGTGAACTAATATAAATTCAAAGCAAACATCATTACATAAAAGGGTACTGTTTCTTTTAGTTTTATTCATTTCAAACAGGCCGGATCTAGCCCACGGGATGTAGTTTGCCCACAGCTGGGTTAGACAATCATCTATATAATAAAGAGGAAATATGCTAATTTGTCTATGACGGTGTCCCAGTCACGACCAGTCTGTGGGCAGGGCCAGGGGCAGGGACTTCCGCCCCCAGCGCTAACGTCACGCTGCCTGTGTGCGTTCCTCTTCAGCACTGGTATGATGCTGGGGGGGGTGGTGGTGGCTGGGCTTGACAGGGAACCTAAGGCTGTGCCCCCAACCGGCACGAGGGAGAGGGAAGGCTGGGCTTGATGGGGGACCTAAGGCCGCGCCCCCCAACCCGGCTCCAGGCCTGAAGACCTCAGACTGCGCTTCCTGCCCCAGTGCTGGGCCAGGAGACCTCAGGCCATGCCCCCCTCCTGGCAGGGCTTGACGGAGGACTTCAGGCCATGCCCCACGCCCAGCAGGGCTTGACAGGGGATGCCAGGCTGGGGGTCCTGAGGCTGCGCCCCCCCCCACCCAGAGGGGCTTGATGGGGGTGGGGCCAGCCAGGTCTAGGTGTCACCCAATGGGGGTGGGGCCAGCTGGGTCTGGGTCTCCTGCGTTTTCGAAGCACGTGAGGGTGATGGGCATGGACTTCACTCTGGGTCCTGGAGCGCACCCCAGACTCTGACAAGAGGGAGATTTTATATACATTTTACTAATTTTCTTTCATCTCTGACACTTCTATTATAGAGAAAGGGCAAATAGTAATATTAAAATATTTTTTCTCATTAATTCTCTTTTAATGTGCACAAATTTGTGCACTAGGCCACTAGTTTATAATAATAAAAGTGTAATATGAAAATCAACTGAACGGTCAAATATCGGAACAACCTTTCAGACGACCTTTCAGATGAAGTCGGGGCTGCTAGGGCCTACTCTTGCATGAATTTTGTGCATCAGGCCTCTAGTGTACTTTATAAAATGATCCCCTTGATATTTCAAGTACCCACCACCATAAATAGTTATTACAGTATTATTGACTATATTCACTGTGCTGTATTTTACATCCCCATGACTATTTTATAAACTAACTAAAATTTTACTTATAATTTTATAATAATCCCTTCACCTTTTTTACCCAGTCCCCCAACTCCTCTCCCCTCTGGCAACCATGAATCTATTCTCTCTAAGTCTGTTTCATTTGTTTATTTTTTTCATTAGATTCCACATATAAGTGAGATCATTTGATATTTGTCTTTCTCTGACTTCTTTCATTTAGCATAATACCCACTAGGTCCACCCATGCTGTCACCAATTGTTAGAGACAGCTGATTGATGTTTCTCTCTCATCAATGTTTCTAACTCTCTATCACTCTCCCTTTCCTCTCTGTAAAAAATCAATAAAATAAATTTAAAAAAAATTATTTTCATTGCTACTTCATAACTGTAATATTGCTACTGTTATGAATCGTAATGTAAATATCTGATATGCAGGATGGCCTTAGGTGACCCCTGTGAAAGGGTTGTTCGACCACCAAAGGGGTCACGACCCACAGGCTGAGAACCACTGCTCTAAATCCATCCATGCTGTCACATGGTTAAGATTTCATTCTCTTTTATGGCCAAATAATATTCTGTTGTGTATATACCACAACTTTTTATCCACTTGTTTATTGATGGGCATTGGGTTGCTTCCATATCTTGGCTAGTTTAAATAACCCTGTAGTGAACATAGGGGTATATATATTTTTTTGAGTTAGTGTTTTGGGTTTCTTCAGATATATACCCATAAGTGGAATCGGCGGGTTATAAGGCAGCTTTATTTTAAATTTTTTGAAGAGTGGCTGCACCAACAGTGGCCAAGGGTTACCTCAGAAATATGACCTTTGAACAGTCAATCTGAAATTTCCTGATTAGTACTAGTGCAATAATCTTCATGATAAAACCTCTGTCAGGTTTCCTTGCCTCAAAAAGTTGATGGCTCAGTGTTTGAGCATCAACCCATGCACCAAGAGGTCACCAATTCCATTCCTGGTCAGGGCATATGCCCGGGTTGCAGGCTTGATCCTCAGCAGGGAGCATGCAAGAGGCTGTTGATGTTTCTCTCTCATTAATGTTTCTATCTCTCTCTCTAAAAATATATATATATAAAGTTGATGACCTGTGTAGATAGCAGGCTGACAGCTGGGAGCGGAGGCTTGTGGGATGAGCCTGGGTGGAGGGGTGGGAGGTGGAGAGACTGAGCATAAAAGAATAAAAAAGAAAGAAAAAACTCACGGACATGGACAACAGTATGGTAATTGCAGGGGTGAGGTGTGGAGGGAGGAGCATATAGTGGGGATAAATGGTGATGTAGGGAGACTCGACTTGGAGTAGTGGCAGATGATGTATTGTAGAATTGTGCACCCTGTAATCTGTATAATTTATTAACCTCTGACTTCTTTCACTTAGCAATGAACATAGGAATATATATATATTTTTTTTTTTTGACTGAGAATTGAACCATGACCTCTTGGTTCCTAGAATAATGAAAAGTAGGGACCTGAACTAATTTGAACCAATCTGTAATCCAAATCCCACCTTGCTTTCTCTGACCTGCATATAATCTTTCTTACCTTCTCTCTTTAACTCCAAATTTATGAAAAGAAACTGCAAACTGTTATTCTCAGGGGCATTTGAGACTTGTTCCCCCACATATGTCATCAAAAAAAGCACCTCTTTTTCGTTCATAATTTTACCAAATTTAATTTCACTTCATTGATTTGGATTGGCATTGGACAAACTAAGCTTATTTCTTTAGGATTGTTAAAAAGCAAAATTCAACCCAGTAAA
This sequence comes from Myotis davidii, assembly GCF_000327345.1. NCBI lineage: Eukaryota > Metazoa > Chordata > Mammalia > Chiroptera > Vespertilionidae > Myotis > Myotis davidii. Next base: position 2,779,888 of record NW_006295825.1, on the reverse strand, counting down.
CATAAAGATTCAATTGATTTGATTGAATGATCCATGAATCCGGAAGCATCCCATCTAGTAAATAGAGGTACTCCCAGGAGTTATGCAAAATGGAAGAGTATTAATGGCAGGAGGATGGGGAAGGAAGTCATTAGTAAAACAAAAAAAAAAGTATTGCTTTAGGCCAGGTAATCAACTTAAAAAACAAACAAACTGAACTTATTGGGTAATGAAAAGCCAGGCAGGTTTGGATGTTTCTTACAACAGCAAAGTAAAATATAAAACAAATGTGAGCAAAGATAAAGTTTGGGAGGGATACTGTACAGTATGCCCAAGAGAGGGTTAATGTACTTTTGTAAGAAAAGTGTACACCTAAGAAAAGTTAACTTTGCATAGAAAAATGGGCAGAGGACATCAAGATAAGTCACAGAGGTGTTTTAGATGTTCTAGTAAACATGAGAAACCTGGCAAAGATTTTTAAAAAGAGAAAATGCTTAATGTTGCTATAGAAGCAATACTTTTGTACATTGCTGGGGGAAGAGAGAGGTATATAAGCTTGTGCTACGCTTTCTGAAAGGCAGCTTAGCAGAGCCTTGGAAATTTTTATGTCCAATAATTCTACTTAAGAGTCTATCCCGCCTGGCTGGCATGGCTTAGTGGTTGAGCGTCAACCCAGGAACCAAGAGGTCACGGTTCGATTCCCAGTCAGGTCACATGCTCAATGCCCAGTAGGGGATGTGCAGGAAGCAACCGATCGATGATTCTCTCTCATCATTGATGTTTCTTTCTCTCTCCCCCCCCCTCTCCTTTCCTCTTTCTCTAAAAATTAATAAAAATATTTTTTAAAAGAGTCTATCCCAAGGAAATATATATATATGTAGTATATGTATGTGTGTGTGTGTGTGTATGTGTGTGTATGAATATCACTATTTGTAGTGATAAAAAACCTGGAAACTATCTAAATGTCCATCCTTAGGGAAATAATGACTAGCTTGTGGTAAACTCATACAATAGAGAGTTAAGTCACTAAGAGTGGGGATTTTTGTACTATTCTTAATGACATAAAGAATGCTCAAATGCTATTTTAATTCTTTATGCCTGTTTCTCTATTTCTTTTTTTTATTTCAGAGAGGATGGGAGAGGGAGAGAGATAGAAACATCAATGATGAGAAAGAATCATTGATTGGCTGCCTTCTGCATGTCCCCCACTGGGGATCAAGCCTGCAAACCAGGTATGTGCCTTGACCGGAATTGAACCTGGGACCCTTCAGTCTGCAGGCTGACATTCTATTCACTGAGCCAACCGGCTAGGGCTCTCTCTGTTTCTTATATTACAGCAGTCCCTTTAGCATTTCTTACAATTCTGGTTTGGTTGTGACAAACTCCTTTAGCTATTTTTTGGGAGCTCCTTTATAGGTAACAGTTTGCTTTTCTCTTGCTGCCTTTAAGATACACTCTTTGTCGTTAATTTTTGGCATTTTAATTATGTTGTAAATAAATAAGTACTATCAGTAGTAACCTTAAATGTAAATGGATTAATGCTCCAATCAAAAGATATATGGTAACTGAATGGATATGAAAACATGACCCAAATATATGCTATCTACAAGAGACCCATCTCAGAACAAAGACTCACACAGGATGAGAGTGAAGGGATGGGAAAATTTTTTTCCATGCAAATGGAAATGGAAAAAAAAAAAAGCTCAAATAAACTCTTACAATAATTCTTGTAAGCTTGTTTGTTTCTTTTTAAATATATTTTTATTGATTTCAGATAGAAACATCTCCCTCTCAAAAGAGATCAAGTCAGCAAAAGGCTATAACCTTGGTAAACACATATGCACCCAATATAGGAGCACCTAAATATATTTTTTAAAAAACTTCTGGAGGACTTTAAGGGAGAGATCAAAAGAAATACAGTCATAATAGGGGACTTTAAGACCCCCTGGATAGATCTTCCAGACAAAAAATCAACAAGGGCCCATGCAGCGTGGCTCAGTGATTGAGCGTCAGCCTATGAACCAGGAGGTCATGGTTCAATTCCCGGTCAAGGCACATGCTGGGTTGCAGGCTCTATCCCCAATAGGGAGTGTGTAGGGGGCAGCCAATCAATGATTCTCTCTCATCATTAATATTTCTATTTCTCTCCCTCCCTCTCTGAAGTCAATTCAATAAAAATATATTTTTTAAAAAACACCACCATTCTCCTCTGCCTCTCATTCTTACTTCAAACAAAATACCCACCCCCGCCCTAGCTGGTTTGGCTCAGTGGATAGAGTGTTGGCCTGCAGAATGAAGGGCCCCAGGTTTGATTCCAATCAGGGGCACATACCTGGGTTGTGGGCTCGATCCCCAGTGGAGGGGAGGGATGCAGGGGGCAGCCCA
>NW_006295825.1:2765366-2777119 GCF_000327345.1 Myotis davidii | reverse complement strand
CAATTTGCATATTATCTCTTTATTATATAGGACGAATGAGCTACCAATGAGATTAAGAAAGAAATATTAAAACTTCCTGGAAACAGATGAGAATGGACACACAACAACCCAAAATCTATGCAACACAGCAAAAGCGATTCTGAGAGGGAAGTTCATAGCACAACATGCCTACCTCAAAAACAAGAAAAATTATTAATAAACTACCTAACCCTACAACCTACAAAATTAGAAAGAGAACAACAAGAAAAGCCCAGAGTAAGTACAAGGAAGGAAAAAATAAAGATCAGAGCAGAAATAAATTACATAGAGACCAAAAAATAATAATAATACAAAAGATCAATTAAACCAAGAGCTGGTTCTTTGAAAAATGCTTAAATGGTAGGGGCAAAACCAGAATACAAACTTTTATATACATAGATTAGTACATAGAAGAATTACAGAGGAAAGATTAGGGTAGCAAATATAGTAATCCATCTAACTATCTTCAGTTAGCTAAAACTTTATCTAGAACTCAATCCTGAGTGGTTTTTGGAATGGAGTCCCAGAGGATATCTGAGGAGCAGTTTCCTGTTCTCAGGTAGTTGTTACCTAGCTCTTAAGGGTGCACAAGTCTGTTTTCATCACAGTTCTAGTCAAGCAGCTATGGTTTGGGCTCAAAGATGGTCTGATGGAGGGAGAAAGACAGATAATTGTGCTCTAGTTTTCATTGCATATTCCATCCATCTGGTTCTGTCTTTTCGTAGTAGTATAGAGATAGACACATGGCTCCAAAAAATGTTCTTTGTCTTTAAGCTTATAAGTTTCGATGGTAAATCAGAAATAGAAAGCTAGCTTTGCTCATCTCCATATCACAGGAATGGGTTCTTCTAAGTGCTTTTTAAAATGGCTAAATTCCAACCTGTGCCCTTCTGTTGCTTCAGTGCCCCTAGTGAGCTACTATAACTTATGTTTAAATGTATTCATCCTTAATGTATCTTGAGGTTTTAATCTCTCCTTGATTTCTATCTACAGATGACTGGTATCAGTGGGAACTGGATTAAAAAGAAATCAGACGGGAAGGGGGGGCTAGGAGAAAAAGGGGAAGGGATTTACCAGCGGAGGGGTGTGGGGGGCTTAGGAGAGGGTAAAGAGGGGATAAATGGTGATGGAAGGAAACTTGGGGTGGTGAAAACACGATACAACATACAGATGATGTATATTATACCCCTGAAACCTATACTGTACCCCTGAAACCTATATTTTATTAGCTATTGTCACCCCAATTTTAAAAAATCAGATGGCTTTCTATGAGATCCCTCTACTGTACAAGAGAACAAGAATATTTATAGAAAATGTGTATGTAAGAAGGTGATTGGCAGTGTATGAGGCAAAAGGGAAATGTGGGTTTTGTTTTTGCTCTATTATTTCTTGTCTGTGTCTCTGCTTTTTAAGATTGAAGCAGCTAGAAGTCTCTTGACAATTGGTATAACATTTAAGCATACACAACTTAGTGCTCATTAAATTTTATTTGCATAGGAAAAATTCCAGTAGAGGCATTGTTTGCTAATATAAAACTAAATATTGGTAACAATTTCTTTCCCCAAGGGTGGTCCCAGTATTGAGGTGGAGCTGTTTGCGTGGCATATTCAGAGTTCTCAATAGATCTATCATTTCACTTTATTCTTTTGGGTCAGAAATGGCCTGTTTCTGAGGAACTAAATCCCTCTGATTGGTTAAGGAAATGTTTCATAAAAGATTCTAAAAGTCAGGTCTTAACTGATTTAGCCTTAGGGTCTGACTTCAAAACCCTGCGAAACCACACCATGGCTTTTGAAGCCAGATTCCCAGCTTTCTGTTCCTGTCCTACACAATCCAGCTTTGTTTATTCTGGTAACTGGTCTGGGTCTCTCCCCACACTTGTTTGTGGTTGATCACTGAGCTTTTGATAAAGGGCATGGACTGACTGTATTTTCACTATGTACCCACGAAGCTAAGCATGACTGGTTTTTATTCCCCTATTCTGACATGGGTATGGTTGAAAATTGTGTCTACGTAAGTTAAGGATGAAAACATAAGTTATTTTAACAACAGCATTAGGTGTAAAGTGTTAAAACTTCTTTTGTCTCTCCAGAGGGATCAGTAATATTCACACAACTGGGTTCCAATTAACAGTTTAGCCAAGACAACAAAGTAAGCAGGATCAGAGCTTAAATACTGGAATCCACTGGATCCAGTGTGGGGTTCTTGTCACTAGAATGTGCCCCATCAGCATTTGAAAGAATAAAGGTTATCAACTGAGAACGAGAAATCCGCTTGGACAGGTTCTTTTGAAAATTATCTCTGTATACACATACCCGCATCAGTATCATGTGCTTTGGGATAGGGCATTTCAGCAAGGTTATGGTATTAGAAATTAACTCTAAAATGTATCTGTTTATTTCAGCTCTATGATTACGTGGGCAGCACTTACACCACTAATATTGATTTGCTGCTTATTGAACTGGCTGATTAGTGCCCCTATCTTATCCTAAATAACTGTGGGAGTAACTGAACGATGCATTAAAAGTCATTTTCATTGAACTGTACACTTGAAACCTATATAATTTTATTCATCAGTGTCATCCCAATGAATTAAAAATTTTTTTTAAAAAAAAAGAACCAATGAGCTCTAGTTGATTTGGCTCAGTAGATAGAATGTTGACCTTCGGACTGAAGGGTCCCAGGTTCGATTCTGGTCAAGGGCCCATGCCCGGGTTGTGGGCTCAATCCCCAATAGGGAGCATGTAGAAGGCAGCCACTCAGTGATTCTCTCTCATCATTGATCTTTCTATCTCTCGCTCTCCCTCTCCCTTCCTCTCTGAAATCAATAAAAAAATATATTTTTAAAGAAACAAACCCACAGCCCTAGCCAGTTTGGCTCAGTTGGCCTGCGGACTGAAAGGTCCCAGGTTTGATTCTGGTCAAGAGCATGTACCTTGGTTGCAGGTTCTCCGGTCAAGGTGTGTGTGGGAGGCAACCAATTGATGTGTCTCTCTCACATCGATGTTTCCCTCTGTCTCTCCGTCTCCCTTCCACTCTTTCTAAAAATCAATTGGAAAAATATCCTCAGGTGAGGATTAACAACAACAGCAACAAAATTAAAAATATGTATATAATTTTAAAAAAGCAAAAAAACAAATGATCCACAGACTTGAAGGCATGGAACTTGTCTGCAGGCTGCATTTTTCTTTTCTTTAAAAAGAAAAATATACATTTATTTATATATTTTATATATTGAGAGAAAAACATCAATTTCTTGTTTCTCTTATTTATGTATTCACTAGAGGCCAGGTGCATGAATTCACGCATGGGTGGGGTCCTTCAGGGTGGCTTGCAGAGATCGGTCCCAGCTCGCACCTCCAGCCTCACAGCTCCACAGCCCCGCCTGGCACCCCACCTTGACCTGGCGCCACCCCCTCACCTGCTCCACCATCCCACCTGCGGGGCAGTTGATCAGAGCCAGGCCCCCCGCCTGGCTCCCTCAGCGCCTGGGAACTGGGCAGTGGCCCCGCACCCTGCTGCCACCACTGGTCGCCATCTGCAGGGCAATCGGCAGGGTGATCAGGCCCCCGCTCATACCCGCCTTGGCCTGGTGCCACCCACTCACCTGCTCCACCATCCCACCAGGGTCCCACTCTCATTGGGGCCCATTGGGGCTGGCAGTGCCTGCACTGCTGCCAGTGCTATGTCGCCAATACCCACTATGTTCCGCATCGCCCCCTGGTGGTCAGCACTCATCATAGCAAGTGGCCGAACTCCTGGTCGAATGATAGCCTGAGGGGACAATTTGCATATTACACTTTTATTATATAGGATTGGTTGATTCTTGTATGTGCCTTGACCAGGGATCAAACCTGCAACCTTGGGATATCAGGACAATGCTCTAATCAACTAAGTTACCCATCCAGGGCCAGAATAAATATTCTGCTAAAATAAAACCATTCAAAAGTCACTTTATAGGTTTGTTTTTAATGGTACTGTCTTATTCACTGTATCTCTTTTTTTTTTTTTTTAGAGTAAGCCCCAGTATCCAAAGAGAATTACTTCCTTTCCTATCAGCAATGGCTCCAAAGAAAATGGAATCCATGAGGAACAAGATCAAGAACCACAGGATCTCTTTGCAGGCAAGTATGGACTCAGCACTTATACTGGGGATCTTCTAAATTACTGAGCTAAAGTAACCTTCCCCCTTCCTCTAAGAAAAAATACATCTGCATAATTAGGATTGTGAAGGATTCAAAATATATAAAACGCAATCCCTGCCATTAAGATTTTTGCAGGTTTAGGGAATAAAACATAAATATATAGTTTCTTAAGAGTGTCAGTTAGACAAACTATTAAACAGTAATATAAATGTGACCAGAGGAATGATAGACATACTAAGGCATGGCAGCATAGAGTGGTCTGAGATCAGACTAAAGCAGTGGCTTTAGACTTTTATGACCAAGACTCATAGTAAGAAATATATTTTATTGTCATCATCCAAAATACATACTTATTGCCCAGCTGGCATGGCTCAGTGGTTGAGCATTGACCTATGAACCAGGGGTCACAGCTCAATTCTCTGTTAGGGCACATGCCCTGGTTGTGGGCTCGATACCCAGTGGGGGGCATTCTAGAGGCAGCCGATCAGTGGTTCTCTCTGAACATTGATGTTTCTGTCTCTCTTTCTCCCTTCCTCTCTGAAATCAATAAAAATATATTTTAAAATCTACATACATATATACTTACTAGAGGTGATTGGGGCCATCTCGCCCAATCCCGATCGGGGCTGATGGGGGCCAACCCTGGGGGGGAGGAACTGCGGGAGGTTGGCCAGCCGCAGGAGGTTGGCTGTGGGAGCACACTGACCACCCAGCCGACTGGGGGGAGGGACCATGGGAGGTTGGCCTGCCGCAGGAGGTTGGCTGTGGGAGTGCACTGACCACCAGGGGGCAGCTCCTGCGTTGAGCGTCTGCCCCATGGTGGTCAGTGCGTGTCATAGAGACCAGTTGAGTGGTCGTAATAGTCGCTTAGGTTTATATGTGTGTATAGATAGATAGATAGATAGATAGATACATAGATAGAGATATAGATATAGATATATATAGATATAGATATATATAGATATAAATCTGAAACAAGTTTTTTTAAATTTTCCTTACAACTTTCAATACAATCTGAAATTTTTTATTATTTCTCTTGTAATGACATTTGCAACCCATTGGATTGATTTCACAATTCACCAAATGAGACACAATCTGCGGTTTGAAAAACAATGGTATAGAATGGGGATTTCTTAATATTGAAGATTTTAAATTTTCATCCTAGGGCCAATTAAGAGCCATTGGCAGTGTTGAATATGGGCAACATAATGTTTTAGGAAGACTGATCTAGTGGAATTATTATATAAAATGGATTGTAGTGGACAAAGATTAGAAATTTCAGAAGGCATTCACAAATTAGTTCCAGAATGAAATGACAAAGCAAAAATAAGGTGATGGAAATAGGAAGGGAAAGGTAAAAACTTTTCAAAAAAGAAATCAACAAATTCTCGTGTTAGTGATTGGACATACTAGGTATCCAAAAATCAGGGTTGAAACAGAGTTATAGGTTTCAGTCTAAGGACTGAGAAGAAAATGGTACTGTTGAAGAACTATATTCCAAAGAAGAAACTGGCTTTTGAGAGGAAAGTGAGTTAGAGTTTTAGATATTTAAATCTGAAATGCAAAGGGAAGTGCCCAAGGGGGGATTTGAACTGTGGCGCTCTCCCTGGGATAAGAGGGAAGAACTGGAAGAACCTCTTCGTAGAGATTGAAGCTGTCATGGGAATGTGATCCTTAAAGGAGAAAAGAGTGAGGAAGGGGCAAGATGAGAGCATCGAGGGTAAGATTCTGGGAAACTCACATTAGAATTCTGCTAGGAAATTTAAAAGACAAAAGGGAAGAAGAGGTTAGAAGAAGATCTATAAAGATTTAGAAGATTTTCCAGTTTCTTTCATCTCTGAAACTTAAAGTGCACACTATTTAATCATTCTGGGAGTGATTATTTTTTGGATACAGTTTCTGGAAGAGAAATGTAAAATAATGAACTATTTTTAGATATATGACAGGTTGAAAAGAAGGTTTTTCTATCTTTGGGACCTTAACATTTATATGATCTTTCCTTATAAGAAGACCTGAAATCTTAATGTAACTGATAGCCCCAATGGTTGTATTTTATTTACATGAACATATAGAAGATCTTTATTAGGGACATATTTATTACTAATGAGGATTCTGATTTACTTAATTCCCCTGCTACTTTCAAAAGCAGCTAATACCTACCTCACTACTAAGAAAAAATCATAAAATACAGAAAGGAATGCTTACAGTGAGACATTTAGTTTAGGACTTGAGTAACTTCTCAAGATGTTTTAGATATTGACTGAAAATTTAAGTTATATTTTCTACATGATTAGTTTAGTGATGATCAGAGTATCTGTGATTGAGCCCAAAGGCTTTTCCATCACTCTTATCAAGAGTACAGGGGAGAGCCCTAGCCAGTTTGGCTCAGTGGTTAGAGTGTTAACCTTCAGACTGAAGGATCTCGGGTTTGATTCTGGTCAAGGGCACGTACCTCAGTTGCAGGCTTGATCCCCAGCACCCAACATGTGTGGGAGGCAACCAATGGATGTGTCTCTCTCACGTCAATGTCTCTCTCTCTCTCTCTCTCTCTCTCTCTCTCTCTCTCTCTCTCTCTCTCTCTCTCTCTCTCTCTCTCTCTCTCTCTCTCTCTCTCTCTCTCTCTCTCTCTCTCTCTCTCTCTCTCCCTGTTTCTCCCCCTCCCTTCCTCTCTCTCTAAAAAAAATCAATGAAAGAAATATTCTTGGATGAGAATTAACAAAACAAACAAACAAACAAAGAGAAAGCGGGGGGGGGGGGGAATAATACAGAGAAAAAAGCATGTAAGTTTTGACATCTTTGTCACATGAATTTCCATAAAAATGCCACAGCTCTTCAAAGAGCTCTTAGTAGCACTCCAATAAGCCAAGGGTTTTAAATAAGAAGCACCTCCTGTTTCATTTCCAAACACATTTGTTAACTTAATTACTTGTGTGGGGCCTGCATGATGTGAATATCTTAAACATACTTCAGCTGGTTGCTTGTTTCAAAGAATCCTAACTTCTTATGTATACTGTTTTGTTTTGTACTCCCACAGCATCAGATTATGTTACCACTCTTTTCCTGATAGGGACTGGATTCCAACAGTATGACAACTTTATTTGTAGACATGATTCACATTTAATGATTAGGACATTGATCTAGTATTTGGTTACGTCTTATAGACCCCTGTGTCTGGTTTCATTTTAGCTCCAAATGAAAGTCTAGAAAAGAAAAAGAAACCGCTTTCTTTGAATTCCCTAAGGGCTAAAATTGAATACCTAGTGTTCAAGCCAAACCCAAATGGATATTTACTTTGTTTTTTATTAAAAAGAAAAAAAAAATCTGAGCTGTTTAGATTTTGAACTCCTAGCTCCATTGCTCTGAGTTAAAATTGCTTTTTTTAAAAAATGGCCTAAAAAATGTTGATGACTAGAAATGGTGCATAATGCTCTTTTAAAAGTATCCTCTCTAGGTCACTTGGAGAATGAGTTGTTCTGCTCAACTGAAATTTCCCAGATAGACAAAAGCAGCTCTTAAGCACTATTTTGTAAAACTGTTTTGATTAGAAAGATCTATAATAATAAAAGTGTAATATGCTAATTAGACTGGACGACCTTCCAGACTAAGCTGAGGCTGCCGCCACGGCTTTGAAGGCCGAGCCCCTTGAACAGATTTCGTGCATTGGGCCTCTAGTTTTTAGATATTACACGTCTTTTTATCCTCCTTGGACCACATATATTAAACATAACTTAATCTTTGCAAGGTGATCTATAACTATAATGGTGAACAATTCTTAAATTGAGCTAAAAATGCCTGGCCGTGTGGCTCATGGTTGAACCAGGAGGTCAGGGTTTGATTCCAGTCAGGGCACACATGCCTGGGGTTGTAGGCTTGATTCCCATTAGGGGATGTGCAGATGGCAGCCAATCAATGATTCTCTCTCATCATTGATGTTTCTATCTCTCTCTCTCCCTCTCCCTTCTTTTCTCAGAAATCAACATTTTTTTTTAATGTGCTAAAGTAACAGTACCATCATCAGGTGTGGCAAATAGTCCTTTTCATAGGTGTTAGTATGTTTGTATCTTGGGTCCATTTTTTCTAGTTTATAGTTTTTCTTACTCTTCCTTTGATATCATTTTTTTACTGTCAGTATATGTGCCTTTTCAATCATATTGGCTTATAATGTAGGTAACCAAACTTATTCTTCTTTTACGACAATTATAACAAGAATAAATAGGCCCTGACTGGTGTGGCTCAATTGGTTGAGCATTATCCTATACGCCAAAAGGTCACCACTTGGATTCCTGGTCAGGGCACATGCCCGGGTTGCGGGCATGCAAGAGGCAGCTGATCTCATGTTGATGTTTTTCCTTTCGTGTGTGTGTGTGTCTGTGTCCCTCTCCTTTCCTCTCTCTCTAAAAAAAATCAATTAAAACATATATGAGTTTTAAAAAGAATAAATAGGATCCATATAAGATTTTAAAGGAATATTCCTAAGAGTAAAATAAATTGGCATACTTACTTTGGCTGTGTGGTCTTTTTGCTTGATAGCTGGCTCTTGCCTAAATTCTATGTAAGAAGGGGTAGCCAAGTAGTTCTATTTAGAAATGAGAGATGTGGCTCTATTAAGCTTGTGCTAGAAGAATACTTCCCTTACCATCTTCCCCTTTTATACATGTAAAAATTTCATGATTCTTACTCTTAGTCTGAGACCTCTGAGTATTGAGAGTGGTTGCTCTTGTTCTTGTCACAGCCTATAGAACTGAAGTTTAACCATTAAAGACCCATTATTAATCTTCATTATAAAATATTAACTATTTTCAGATGCCACAGTGGAGCTATCACTGGACAGCACACAGAATAATCAGAAGAAGGTGCCAGCCAAAACACTCATATCTCTTCCTCCACAGGAAGCCACAAATTCTTCTAAGCCCCAGCAAAGCTATGAGGAGGTGAGAATCTATGCTATTTGTGTGTGTGTGTGTGTGTGTGTGTGTGTGTGTGTGTGTGTGTGTGTTTAGAACTATGTTGCCATTTGAAGTTGAGTATGAACCCTGAGTAAATATTTAGTGTCTGAAGCTCCCATATTCAAGAGTATAATCTCTTCATTCCCTCCTTAGCCTGACAGAGGCAAGTTTTCCAAAATCTAGCAATTATTCATTATGATCAAAATAAGGTTTTAAGATAATAAATGTAACAAAGACCTTTGAACAGCCTCCCAACTTAAAATTGTGGAAGTTGGTTCATTGGTATTGTTGGGAATGGACAACTGAACACTGATACATAGAAGGATAAATCTTGATGTTATATTGGTACAATATTAATACAGGGTAAAATTAATAGCCTTTTTTATTATAGCCTCATGATTGTTTTCTCTTTAAAAGCTAGAGGAAGAAGAACAGGAAGACCAATTTGATTTGACAGTCGGTATAACTGATCCTGAGAAGATAGGTGAGTGTACTTGGGACTCCTTATGACGTTAGGATGCGGCTGTGGGAAGTATAGTTAGCTAATTTCTAGATAGTCAAGTCCAGAACTGAACTAGCCATTGTAAAGTACTTCCTCGTTATCTTTCCTATAAAATTATACTCCTTACTATGCTTCTAAGGCCAGAAATGTAAGTTACCCAGTACTTTACTTAGGTTTTTCTTGGCTTTAGGCATAAAAATCAGAGACTTCAAATACTATTTTAATCCCCTTTTAAAAATCCAGACATCTCCTCCCACAGAGTTAACTAAACCATTTTATTCCTTTTGAGATAACAAATCCCATTTAAACACCCAAAATGACACATTCTATACTTTGGGGATACTGACTTTGTTTTTCCCTCAAGAAGTTTGAAATTCTTGTTACAGACCATTTATCATGTCCTCTTGCTGTCCTAATGAAGTGGGGAGGTCTGCATCTCTTTATTTTAGGTAAAGAATAAAAGACCCAGGTTGAATCTTGGTCAAATTGAAATTAAATTTTCAAGAAACACAATACTTAACTTTTGCAGAAGTTGGATTTTTAGAATAACCTCCCCATGCCCCAAGCTTGTGAAAGCTATTAGTGAGCAGAGAGCAACAGGCCTCAACTTTCCTTGTTCCAGGTACATCCCTACAGAAGATGCTATACAGAGCCTTGTCCTCCTAACCTCTGGTTAAGTGGAAAAATATAATTTCCAACCTTCTGTCTGTGCTGAATTAGAAATAGGAATTTATAATGTCTAGTTAGACTTTATACCAAAACAATTGGTCATTAAAATGTTGAGTTTTAATTTTCCTAGCCTGTTACACTGGTAAGATATTTATGAGCATCTTATACACTTCGCTTTCCAACAACAGAGGAAATTGAGGACCAATCATAGCTTTCCTGTTAGGTCACAATTAATTCTATAAAGACCTATTTCCAAATAAGGTCACACTCTGAGATACTGGGACTTAGGACTTTCAGTATATCTTTTTCAGGGGGACACAATTCAACCCATTTTTTTAAACATCATATGAATCAGATTTATTTAAATACAAGTCACTGCCCTAACCAGTTTGGCTCAGTGGATAGAGCGTCGGCCTGTGGACTAAAGGGTCCCAGGTTCAATTCCAGTCAAGGGCATGTACCTTGGTTGCAGGCACATCCCCAGTAGGGAACGTGCAGGAGGCAGCTGATCGATGTTTCTAACTCTCTATCCCTCTCCTTTCCTTTCTGTAAAAAATCAATAAAATATATTAAAAATAAATAAATACAAGTCACTTTTGAGGATAAGTCTTCATCGTCTTAGGTTGGTGCCAAGAACCAGCTGCTTAAAGCATTTTCATGTTCAAAGCCCGATCTTATCGAAACGCCTTTTATTGGTGTGAGCTGTTTACTCACCATGAGGTTCTCATTTCCTACATCTATCAGGACATGCTTTTTTTCAGTCTTGGTAATTTGCATATGCCATCTTCAACTTTCTGAAATTATTTAGGAAATTAGCATAAATTTAAAACTGCTGTATTGCTAGCCCATTTCTATATCTTGTGAGTTTTCTATACATGCAAGTATTTCTCTTTCCTCACACATTTCCTCAGTGAGAGCAGATGATATGTAGGCAGTGTCTGAAGATCCTGCTTTGCTACTGTGGGGTATTTTGTGTGTGTTAATCCTCACTGGAGGATATTTTTCCATTGATTTTTAGAGAGAATGGAAGGGACGGGGAGAGACAAATAGAAAAACATAGATGTGAGAGGGACACCTAGACTGGTTGCCTCTCGCATGCACCCCAACCAGGGCCAGGAATTGAGCCTCCAATCAAAGTATGTACCCTTGACCAGAATTGAACCCCGGACCCTTCAGTCCAGGGGCCGACACTCTATCCTCTGAGCCAAACCGGCCAGGGCTGCTACTGTGTTTTATGTATATGTGCACTTAGACTTTTATTAATTGAAGGCAGTAGATTATGGGATTGACCCTTTGGATATTTGACTATGACTACTGGACTATGAATGAAAATTTTAAGACTTTTTCTATAAAGTAAATCTAGATATCTTTTTCCTTTTATCAGTGGTAAGTATCCTTAGTGATATTAGGCAAAGCAGTATGAATGGTTTAGAAGAGAACTAACAGCAATAATCAGTATAAAGTAATTTTTAA
>NW_006295825.1:2749674-2764585 GCF_000327345.1 Myotis davidii | reverse complement strand
ACACTGCTTTGGTTTAAAGAATAATCCTCTACTGCTTTCTTGTTCTCCCACAGGGGATGGTATGAATGCCTATGTAGCCTACAAAGTTACAACACAGGTGAGTCCAAGTGACCCTTCTGATGGCTACCTTAGTAGACTTGGGTGCTTATACCAAGAAGGTCATCATTCAGATTATTTCTGGGTATTTATTTAGTTTCTTTGCCAAAATCTTCCTTCAAGTTTCCTCAAGATGGAGCAAGCCTGCATCCCCTTGGTAATCTCATCCAAACCTTTCCACTTTTCTTCCAGAGAGCTAACATTTCAGTGTGAAACTTTCTAAGTTTTATTAGGATATGCAGTGTATCTGATACAGTCCTGTCCCTCTGAGGAACTATGTGGCTTAGAGCTAGTTTGGTGGACTGCCCCAAACTATCACCTGTTTAAAAATTGTCAGTTCTTCTCAGGTTTCCTATGTGGAACTTATTTTAATGCTTTCCCTAACCTTTTGCTCTTAGGTCTGGTCTTCCTTTTTTATATAATATTAATGCATACAAAACTTACACAATGTTGTATGCACGTTATGAAGCATAAAAAATGAAGCCCTGAATCTACCACCGTTCTTAAGATGAGTACCATTGAATCCCACCTGTGTCTCTCCCTGTCATATTCCTGCCTCACACCTTAGAGGTGACTACTCTTCTGAGTTGTCACTCCTTTATTTAAAAAGTCTTCATTTGTGTATCCCTAAACAATATACTGTTTTGCTCTGTCCTTGAATTTCATAAAAATGGCATCATGCTGAAAATAGTGCTTTCTTTACTAGGATTGTTCCTCAACCCATCCATATTGTGTGTAGCTATAGTTAGTTTTTTGTGTGATTATAACATAAATACTTATCTGTTTTTATGTTGTGAACTAGAGGCCCAGTGCACGAATTCGTGCATGGGTGGGGTCCCTAGGCAATTGGCTGGCAATCAGGGCTGGTTGGGGCCAGACCAATCAGGGCCTGCTGACCAGGGGGCAGGGACAGGGGGAGGGACCCCAGGAGGTTGGCTGCCGGCCCCAAGGAGGAAGCCAGCCTTCAGCCCCCCCTGGGAAAGGGGCTACATCCGCTGCCACCCACCCCTGACTCCCCTGTCCCAGCCCAGGGCCCAAAGGCCACGATGAGGTCAGGAGAGGAGGCAATGGCTGCCCCATCACCACACCGTTCCCCGCCTCCCTCCACACCTCCTTTCCTCGCAGCAGCACTGTGGGCCGATTGGGGCCTACCGGCCAGGGGGAGAGACCTTGGGAGGTTGGCCAGCTGCGGGCGTTTGGCTGTGGGAGTGCACTGACCACCAGGGGGCAGGCGCTTAATGCAGGAGCTTCCCCCTGATGGTCATTGTACATCATAGCCAACTGATTAACGGGTTGTTCTGGTTATTCAGTTGTAATGGTCACTTAGGCTTTTATATAATAGATATTTGGCATATTTGCTATTTTTATAGTTATGAATTATGAACATTTTTGCATAGTCCTCTAGTGTACACATAGAAGAGTTTCTCTAGGGCAGGGGTCCTCAAACTTTTTAAACGGGGGGCCAGTTCACTGTCCCTCAGACCGTTGGAGGGCCGGACTATAGTTTAAAAAAAAACTATGAACAAATTCCTATGCACACTGCGCATATCTTATTTTGAAGTAAAAAAACAACGGGAACAAATACAATATTTGTATTTGCATGTGGCCCGCGGGCTGTAGTTTGAGGACCCCTGCTCTAGGGTATAGAGCCACGAATAGTTCCCCTGGGTCATGCAGATGTTGGAAAGGAATACAGCCTAGTCTTTGCACCAATTTATACTCCCATTGGCTGTGTAAAAGTTCCTGTTGATACACTTTCTTGTTAATCATTGGCAAGGCCAATCTCCTTAAAGTTTGCCTATCTGGTGAGTATTAAATGATCTCTCATTTCATACAGGCCTAGTCTTTTTTACTAGAAGTCTGCTTTATGTTGTCTCTCTACTACTTGTTTCTCTGTCTCCTGTAAATTCTATATCCTGTGACACCTTAGGGGTTAAAGTGTGTACAGCTTAGACATTTCATCTGATCCTCCCCCTTAGAAGCACTGTTTAGTCTATCTTTAGTTTGGCTGCTTTAATTCCAGCAGCTAACATCCTTAATAAGTCAGTGCAGGAAGAATGGGTTATAGGTGACCATAGAATTCTAGCTTTAACATGTTTCCATAGAGCAAGGGTTCTTTTTTTTTTTAAATTATTATTATTAGTTAAGGTATTACAAATGTGTCCTCATCCCCCCCCATTAACCCTCTCCCTCCCCCCCGCATACTCCTGCTCTCATCCCCCTGTTGTCCATGTCCATTGGTTTGGCTTATATACATACAAGTCCTTCGGTTGATTAGAGCAAGGGTTCTTAACCTGGGAATGAAACTGTACACTTGAATTTAATCGGCTGCCTTTTGTAATCCTATATATTTCATGCATTTAAAATCATTATTCTGAGAAGGGCTCTGTAGACTCCAGATAGCCAAAGGTAACTATAGCTCCAAAAATTTAAGAATCTCAGCCTTGGAGAAAGTTATTTACCAGATGGCTGAGACAGGGATCTGGGAAATAAATGCCTTTGATGTCAGCTGGACAATTTTCAAGATACTCCTTCATTCCTTATTTGGAATGAAACTGCCTTCTGTTTTTTCTGTCCCCAAGACGAGCTTACCAATGTTCAGAAGTAAACAGTTTGCAGTGAAAAGAAGATTTAGTGACTTTCTGGGTCTTTATGAGAAGCTGTCAGAGAAACACTCTCAGAATGGCTTCATTGTCCCTCCTCCACCTGAGAAGAGCCTAATAGGTAAGCCTGTGCTCTCTAATCCGCTTGGGTGTTTCCTTTGCATTCTTCTGCAATATATTTTCTACTGAAACTACTTCATGTAACACTGTAGAGTCTTGTGGTTAGAAAAGAAATATTTCCAGTATTTTCCTATAAGGCTCATGAGGTCTAAAGAAATAGCACGTTTTGACATGTTCTCTTTCCTTTGGTATAGTAGAATATCCTAGTGTTAGCTTCCACAGGTAGGGGTGTGTGTGTGTGTATGTGTGTGTGTGTGTGTGTTGGTATCTAGGAGACTTAAATGATTGCTGTTCCTTCCAAATTGAAATGTAA
This sequence comes from Myotis davidii, assembly GCF_000327345.1. Lineage (NCBI taxonomy): Eukaryota > Metazoa > Chordata > Mammalia > Chiroptera > Vespertilionidae > Myotis > Myotis davidii. The sequence goes on along the minus strand of NW_006295825.1, from coordinate 2,761,453 downwards.
ATTGGATGGGGGTTGGGGGAAAGGAACCTTCCCATCATCCTCAGTTGATGTTTGATCTATACTCAGAGTCCCATACCACCACCACCACCACCACCCCTTTTTAGAAAACATAGACTCTGCAAGTCCCAGAGTCTAGATCCTTCAGCACTTCAAGACTAATTTCACAAATGACATGTGTAAAGGACCTTTGGTTAATGCTCATGACATTGAAGTGGCCTTTGATTCTGTTCTGCAGTGCTGTTCTCATTGCCTTTCCTCCTATGGGCTTTCTTACAGGTGTGCTCTTTTCATGATGATTATTAATTACTTTTGCTTTTTAAATTCCATTCCAGGAATGACAAAAGTAAAAGTCGGGAAAGAAGATTCCTCTTCTGCAGAATTTCTTGAAAAACGGAGGGCTGCTCTAGAAAGGTAAGTGCCATACAACCATTTTCCTCAGTAACATGAGGACTAGTGAGAAGCTGAAACCTTAGACTCAACTGTGAGATGTTCACTGGAGTTAGTAGAGATGAGAAACTTGGGTGAATGAAAGATTTACACCTTCATAGTGTGCCTGGCTTTCCCTAAGTCTCGTACCCGCTCAGCTCAGGAACAGACCATCTTCTTTTCTTTCCCCATCCTGAGTGGGCAGGCAGTCCTCCTCTCCTTGGACAGTCAAATATGAATAACTGAGGTCTCTTTCTGACCAGTTATTTCTCTTCCCCTTTTAGAAATGTGGAGAACATGAACTTGAATGTGCTTACAAGCAGAGTTACACTTAAGCGCCTTATCTGAGGACATTTTAAAGCAATGAAAGACATTGTAACCCTGCCGGCACTCTTCTGACACTCAGAACCAGGGAGGCTAGCCTGACTAACCAGATAACTGCTTACCCTATAGGTACCTTCAGAGGATTGTGAACCATCCTACCATGTTACAGGACCCTGATGTCAGGGAGTTCTTGGAAAAAGAAGAGGTTAGTATTGTACAGACTTCATAATTGAATTTCATAATTGATAGCTGTCCCTCGCGAAATGAAACTAGTTCATTCAATGAATATTTGAACATTTAACATGCATATAGGCTAGTACCAGACTATATCCTACTCTGTAAACACCTATGAGTGACAGGTATTTTTCAGCCTTTGAAAGAAAAGAAGCTCTGCCTATAGTCAAAAGCAACTGGTTGTAGAGGTCACACTGCAATCTGGTTTTCTTACTGGATCAACACAGTGATCTATTTGGCAAGTCCTTGGCATGTCTTTCATAGGTTACTACTTGCCTCAAATTGAACACATTTTTTGTGTGCCAGGAGCTGAGGGGCATTGGTTCAAAACCAGTTACCACAAACCACAGAACTGCCATGTAGCAAAAGTATTGATTCAAGTGAACAGTCTTTTTTTTACAGGCTATCTGTAGGCTATTCACGATTGTAAGAAATTGGAGACAGCCCAATTGCTAACAATTGAAGAATTAAGTAAAACATATCAATACAGCAAGTACTTTGTTCTCATCATAAACAAAGTTTACAGAAATGTTTATATATATTTGCTGGAAGCATATCCTATATAATAAAAGGGTAATATGCAAATTGACCCTAACAGCAGAACAACCACTGGACCAGTCACCATGAGGTGCACTGACCACCTCTTGGTCCCTTTCCCTGGCTGGCAGGCTCTGATCGCATGATGGCAACCTACGGCAGGGGCGGGGGCGGCGACTGGGCAGGGACAGTCGACCTCTCTGTCCCTTCCCCCAGCCATCAGGCGCCAATCACCCAATGGAGAACTGGTAACTAGGGATGGTGGGGGGGGCTGGCTGCAGACAGTTGGGGAAGATGGCCTTGATCACAGGCCAGGCCTAGGGACCATACCTGCGCACAAATTTCATGCGTCAGGCCTCTAGTATTAAAATAATGATAAAAAGTGAAACATGAAACAGCATGAAAATACAAGTATAGAAATATATTAGTCGCCCTAACTGGTTTGGCTCAGCAGATAGAGCATCAGCCTGCGGACTCAAGGGTCCCAGGATCAATTCCGGTCAGGGGCATGTACCTTAGTTGTGGGCACATCCCCAGTGGGGAGTGTGCAGGAGGCAGCTGATCAATGTTTCTCTCTCATCGATGTTTCTAACTCTCTATCCCTCTCCCTTCCTCTTTGTAAAAAGTCAAACAAATATATTTAAAAAAAAAAAAGAAGAAACAAATATGTTAGTCATTAAGGATCAAAAGAAACGGTAGAGCCCTAGCCAGTTTGGCTCAGTGGATAGAGTGTCAGCCTGCAGACCAAAGGGTCCGGGTTATATTTTGGTCAAGGGCGTGTACCTTGGTTGCAGGCTTCTCCCTGGCTCAGGCCCTAGTCAGGGTGCGTGCAGGAGGCAACTAATTGATGTGTTTCTATCACATCAATATTTCTCTCTGTCTTTCCCTCCCTCTTCCACTCTCTCTCTAAAAATCAATGGAGCCCTAACCAGTTTGGCTCAGTGGATAGAGTGTCAGCCCAGGGACAGAAGGGTCCCACATTCTATTCCAGTCAAAGGCACATGCCTGGGTTGCAGGCTCAATCCCCAATGGGGGGTGTGCTAGAGGCAGCCGATCCATCAATCTCATCACTGATGTTTCTATCTCACTTTCCCTCTCCCTTCCTCTCTGAAATCAATAAAAATATATATATTTTTTAAAAGCAATGGAAAAATATCCTTGGGCAAGGATTAAAAAAAAGAAACGCTATAATAAAATAATGTATCTCGTAGGAAAGAAAACTAGAAGGAAATAAATAAAAGGACAGGACTATATTTTGTATTTTTCATTTTGTTTTAATTTTTAATTTGCAAAAAGTATCTAGTATTCTAGTAAAGAAAATGCTACTAAGTGTATGGGTCTCCTCCCCCCACCCTACCACCCCCAAAATGTAACTTTTTAATTAAAAGTTCTGTCTGACGCTTTAAATCTTTTCATTCCTCCTCCGATATTCCTAAGTCCATTCTTCCATTTCACCCACTTATCCCACTTCGTTCCCCTAGAGCAGGGTTTGTGTACACTGGACACTGGGGACACTTCAGGTTGGATCCTTCTTTGCATTGTACAGCTCTATCCACTAGATGCCAGTAGCAACCCCCTTCCCAGTTTGAACAACCAAAATTATCTCCAGATATAGCCAGATTGGGGGGAGGGGGCGTGGGGGCGTGGCAAAATAATGCCATATTGAGGATTACTGCCCTAAGTGTCCTAAATCTACTTTTTCATTATGGTATGCTGTATATATAGATTTTTCAGCATCCCTTCATGCCTTAGGAAAGTTCTTAAAGACTGAACCAATCAAATGGTTATAAATATTTGGCTCTTTTTTTTTTTTTTTTTTTTTTTTGCTTAATTAGATCATTGCTAAACATAGCCACAATCTGAATAAATAACATTCCTGTCCTTGTATCTTTAATCACTGGGGAAAATCCAAATAGAATTAGAGCACAACTTCAGAGACTTTCAAGACCTTAAGTCCAGGTGTGTGCAGAGTATGCTAATCCAAAGGAAATTTTGACTTTTGACAAAAGCATACTTGATATTTAAGCACTTCATGCCTGGGTGCGCAGGCAATCTCAACATGAGGTCACCTGGCCCCATAACATTCATACATTGCTTTCTGCATACACTATCAAAAGCAGAAAATGTTGCTGATTCTGTTTAGCATGGTCCTTTGATACTTTTTTTCCTGTACATGCTGGTTATAGATGTGTCTGCCTTTGAAAACAACAATCTACAATTCAAATAATTTGTTTGGCACGTTTGGGGCATGCCATCTGATAGATACTAATTCTTCTGAACCTAAAATAGGGGCAGCAGATAACTTGCCATCCCCGCCTTCTTGGTCTTGTAGCTGCCACGTGCTGTGGGTACCCAGACATTGAGTGGCGCTGGTCTCCTCAAGATGTTCAACAAAGCCACAGATGCAGTTAGCAAAATGACCATCAAGATGAATGAATCAGACATTGTGAGTAGCCCTGTGCTGCCCCCACTCCCTCAGACTTACAGATCGGAAGCCCTGAGGAATCCTGAAATTTCTGAAATTAGAGACTTTCTTTTTAAGATAATTCAGTTCCTTTTTTAAAAACTGCTAAGGAAAGACTGTGCTGTACCTGTGTGAATAGCTTCCATTAAAGCTCTGGGCTTGTGTGTTTCAGTGGTTTGAGGAGAAGCTCCAGGAGGTCGAGTGTGAGGAGCAGCGCTTGCGGAAACTGCATGCTGTTGTAGAAACTCTAGTCAACCATAGGAAAGGTAACAACCCCTGAATGCACTTGAAGCCGGGGGAAATGGATGTCTCCAGTGAGTTGGACATGGGAGGGCATGCTGTTCCCAAGCCTCTCAGCCACTCAAATTGAAATTTTCTGCCCACCTGGTCCTGATGTTCCGATCAAAAAGATATGCCTGCATCTCCTGGCAAGAAACATGACTCAGTCACTGTGGGCCTTGTACTGTCTACCTGGGCAGGGAGCCATCCCAGGTACAGCTAGACCTGGGACGTGGGCTTCTGTTGGTATGATTTGAGTTGGTGGCTTATATCCACAAAATGATATCACAGACTTTAGCTACCTGGTCAAATGAGCAATTTGTAAATGGAGGGAAACCAGGTATGTCTCCTAACCCTTTCTCATTTTTCTCTCGTGAGATTTGCTAAAGGGCTAGTAAATTTTGCCAAGTTTGAATGCTTTCCTTTTCTGCCTTAAGCATGGTGGGTCACCAGAAACCTAAAGAGTCAAAAACCATTAGAATGAGACCATTGCAAGGGTTGGCCCAGGGCCTACTGCTGTGCTAGGAATGGTTTTTACATTTTTAAAGGATGAATTTTTTAAAAAGCACGTAAGACCAAATGTGGCCTGCAAAGCTTAAAATATGTGGCCCTTCACATAAAAAGTTTGTCCTGCTGTAGAATATGCAAGACTGTGCAGCGTGCACAGCATTCACTCTCATGCAGACAGGCTTCTTACCATGAGCTCTAGCACAAACAGAATCGTTCCTTTGGCCTGTTAGCATTAACTGGCCTCTGGCTCTTCAGGAATAGTGGAGCTGCTTTTCCCAGGTAGACCCAGATAGTGAAACTCACGCCAACAGGTGCCTCTCCCCATTCTTGTGGCCATGCTGCATTCCCTCACTTTCTGAATGCAGTTGACTGTGGTGTGACTGGGCAGCATCGCTGAGACACTCCAGGCACCAGCTGACTTGTCCCTTTTCTTTTTTTGTTTTTGTGTCATTTTGTTTTTGACTTGTCCCTTTTCCTTGTGAGGTAAGAGGCTCTGCTGTCTTCCTCCTTCCAGAGCTAGCGCTGAACACGGCCCAGTTTGCCAAGAGTCTAGCCATGCTTGGGAGCTCAGAGGACAACACAGCCTTGTCACGGGCGCTCTCCCAGCTGGCTGAGGTGGAAGAAAAAGTTGAGCAGCTCCACCAAGAACAGGCCAACAGTGACTTCTTCCTCCTTGCCGAGCTCCTGAGTGACTACATTCGCCTCCTGGCCATAGTCCGAGTAAGCTTCTGTTTCCTCTTTCTCCTCCCCTTGACTTCATTTGTCTTCCCTTTGCTCTTCCCCTTCCCAAAAAAGTTTCATTCATTATACTTCAGAATAGCTGAAACTTTTTCTATTCTCAAGAGAGAAGGCATCCTGTCTGAACCAAGAAATCCATTTAACTGTTAGCTGGTTATTGCTAAGTCATTTTGAGGCCCACAGCCAGTTTTTTAAATGCATTAGGAGAAAAGACCACTCTTGAATTCCCAATACGCCCCTCCTTATTATTGAAGCTGGACAGCGTCCTCATGCTCCTTTCTTCAAGCAAGGCTTATGTCATGGCGCCCTGGCGCAGTCATTTCCTCAGTCCTTTGGTCTTTGCCTCCTTAACAGTAAGCAGTGGCTCTGCCCTGGTAAGAGCTCTTGCTGGCTTCCACTTGTCCTCCAATGTGAGCAGTCAGGTAACTACACAGAACCAGCTTGGCATTGCATGGAGGAGTGTGGCCAGGGGCTGAGAGAGCTTGTCACCAGAGCCCTTTGTGTGCTGTGCTGACCACACTGGTAACAACACTGCAACCTGCCCCTCAGGTCAAGCACCTCACCTTTTCTCCTGGTGACCAGGACGCTGGTTCCCCATGACCTCTCGGAGCAGCCCAGGGAGCTTCACTGGGAAGTGGGATTGGCTCTCGCATGACATCCCTGAGACAGAGGAAAGAGCCCTGTAAGGCCTGCGTCTGCCTCTGATCTGAGGGGCCCAGAATGAATGAGCCTCTGAGTTGCTACGGAGCCACCTTCACTCCCCATCCCCCATCTCCCTGCGCAGAGGCTCCTGTGCTGTCAGGAGCCGAGCTGCCAGGGCTCCGTTTCCTCTGTGGGCCTGCTCATTGTCCTGTCACTTTGCGTTTTGGTTTGCTAACCCAGAGTGATAAGAGCTGGAAAGATGACCTGCTTTGGAATTGTTGGAACTGGTCAGACTGCTTAGACTGGAGAGCCATTCCAGGGAAGAGCACTCTCTGGGGAACCTGTCAGAGAGGAGCATTGTTTGGGATCCCTGGAGGGCAGAGCTTGGATATGGTGCCTGGGCAGGGGCAGCCCCTGTGGACAGGGGTGAGCGAGGCCTGGCCTAAAGCTCCAGTTGCTGGGGCAGCAGGCCTCAGAGTGCAGAGCTGCCAGCTGGGTTTTTCCCTGAGACTTCGCCTGCCCTCCTCATGGTCGTGAGCTGGTGGTGAGAATAAAGAGGGAGCAGGTTTCCTCTACCTCTCCCCAAAGCTGGGCTGTACCGCTGTGAGCCCTGAGTCTTACTTGGGTATGAGGTCACCCTTTGCCTAATCCTTTGACTTTGAGCTGTTAAGAAATTTCAAGTGATCCTAGTGGCACTGCTGGGGAAAGTAAATTTGGTGGCATCTCACTCCCTGAGGTTCAAGTTTCGGCAAAGCCCTGTACCTCAAAAACCTCCAGGGAACTTGTTATGCCAGGAAGGGGAGCAAATGGAACAGGGCTGAAAGGCTGGCCACAGGCACACATCTCTCCCCCAGGCTGTGTCTGGAAGCCTGCAAAGCCAGTGGGGATGTGGGATGGTTTGGTTAGGCCAACAGCTGTCGTCTGGAAATCTTGATTGTGGGCAGGTGACTAGAACCAGGGAAAACCATCAAGTGGATTTAGGGAGCTTCTTGGGGCACTTGATAGCCTAGAGCAATTGAGTGTATGGATGGGGCAATAGCACCATGTCCCTGAGGGGGCTTTAAGTGTTTAAAGATCTGTTGAGCTAACCCTGTATTTGGTTGTCAGTTTAAAGGTTGCTTTCTTATGTTGGCCTTCCCTGATATATCTCCCAGGCTAAGCTAGGTCCCCAGTTTATTAAAGTACCTGCTTGTTTTCTCTGTACTCTGCATACTTGTAACTACTTATTGGTGATTATTAACATAATGCCGGCCTTTTCCAGTAGAGTATAAGCTCCATGAAAGGAAAGCCATGTGTGTTTCATTTCCCACTGTGTTGGTAGTTCCTCGCACATGGCAAGCACTCAGGACGAGTGTGTAGGTTCATGGACTGGCTGGCCTGAGGGAGGCGTTCAGCAGCTGTCGTACTGGGCACTGGCCTCAGGCCGCCTCTGGTGCTCCCAGCCATCCCGCCTTGGGAGTGGCACGCAGCAGCATGGCGCTGGCCCTCCGGAGGCTGGGAGAGGAGTCTTACCCAAGCTTCTGCTTTTGACATTAAACTTCAGCTGGGCACTAACACTGGGCTGCGAAACCTGCCCTTGCTCCGGCCCTTCCCTAGCCCCGCCACTGGGAGAGTCCCCAGGCGGAGCCGATGGAGCTCCTGAGGGCTGGTGTGCTCTTCCCCAACACCTCACCCACAGGCGGCCTTCGACCAGCGCATGAAGACGTGGCAGCGCTGGCAGGATGCTCAAGCCGCGCTGCAGAAGAAGCGGGAGGCTGAGGCCCGGCTGCTGTGGGCCAACAAGCCCGACAAGCTGCAGCAGGCCAAGGACGAGATCGTGGAGGTGAGGCCCCGAGCAGCCTGACAGGCTGTTTGCTAGTCCCCTTGCACCCGATGCTGGCAGGCCCCTCAGGTGAGAGAGGTGACTGAGTGTGAAGGACGGTGCTGCTGGCTGGCCCTGAGGCCTGCCCTCTTCCTCTTCCCGTTCACCCAGACTTCAGTCAGTCTCTGCTGGAAGGGTCCTGGCGAGGTCTTGGAAAAGGTAATTCAGCTATGCCCCCCGGTGGGAACAAATTCAGTTCTTTGGGCGCCAGCCTTGTTGGTGAGGACCTGACCAGAGCTCTGCAGTTATGAGCTTTCCCAGATGCAGAATCAGCCTGCAAACCAGGCATCCCTTCCAGCCAGCCCCAAGGCCTTCTGCCAGACTCCTACTTACACGCTAAATCCCCACACGCTATCTGATCTTACCCAGAGGGGCAGACAGACAGAATGACCAATTGAGGTCTCAAATATAGGATTGCTGTCCAAAGACAAAGACTAATAATGATACCATAATGTTAAGTGATCCTTTTTTTCCTCTTTCTTCCCAGTGGGAGTCTCGGGTGACTCAGTATGAAAGGGACTTTGAAAGGATTTCAGCTGTGGTCCGAAAAGAAGTGATACGCTTTGAGGTGAGATAGAAGATCTTATTCTCACAGGTGTGCCGTGCCTGCTTTAGTAGTGGTGTTGGTTTTGTCCAAGTCTGTTGAGTAGAGAGACAGGTGGAGCTGCCAGTAACTTGGCAGTTGTTGTGAAAAGGAGTGGCTGTGTGTGTGTGTGTGTGTGTGTGTGTTTTCATGTTCACGTCTGTGTGTTTGTTCCTAAGGCACTTGTTGCTGCTGAACTAGAACAGTTAGACACAAAATAAAACTTGCAGCTGTCATATACCCTGTGGTCTCCTGTCCTGTCTCCTCCCCTTCCCACCCGCCATACAAAAAACCTCGAAAGACCTTGGCAGAGGCTGTTTGGCTGGAAGTGATAGCTCTTCCAGCTGCTGGCTCCACTTCCTGAGCTTGTGCAGCACTGGTCAGCAGTACCCACCACCATCCTATCGAGAGGGGAAGAAGCACAGTCTGGGTGGTCAGTGTAGAATCCTGTCTCCTATAGAAAGAGAAATCCAAGGACTTCAGAAACCACGTGATCAAGTACCTTGAGACGCTCCTGTACTCACAGCAGCAGGTATGTAAGTTACGCACGACTGCGTGCTCCACAGACCAGCTGCCTGCTTGTGGCTTTGTGACAGGATGGCAAACCCCACATCTCCAGTGGGGGATGTGCAGGAGGCGGCCGATCGATGTTTCTCTCTCATCTATGTTTCTAGCTCTCTATCTCTCTCCCTTCCTCTCTGTAAAAAATCAATAAAAATATATTAAAAAAAAAAAAAGTAGGCCCTGTTGCTCTAACATGGAACATCCAATAGGGTCTTTTGCTAAGCAGGATTGCCCTAATCCTAAAACGAGTTTGTTTTTAAGAACAAACCCCAAGTCTCCTCTCCCTTTAACCCCTTGATACCACCTAACCCAATCCATATGTGGAACAGTGGCCCCCACTGCGAGGAGCTAACCGAGCTGGGCAAAGCTGTGACCTCCACGGGGTGCTTCCTCTGGGGCAGAACCAGGACTGTCTTCAGAGATTATTCTAGGTCTGGAGGGATATTGGGCCGTGTGGCTGGCCATTTCCTCAGCTCCACCTCACCTCAGGCCTCCCTGTGGGGGTGGCTGAGGCTCGTGGGGGAGTGCCATGACTCTGTGCTTACTTCCCTTCCAAGCTCGGGCTCTGCCACTCGATGGGGGCACGTGCTTACTGTCCCCACTTCTTTACAGCTGGCAAAGTACTGGGAAGCCTTCCTTCCTGAGGCAAAGGCCATCTCCTAATGGACCAAGGACACCAGAGCCCACCTGCCCGACGCTGCCTTTTTATACACTGTCCTCCTCCACCTCTGCTGGACCCTGACGCATCCTGCCTAACCTGACTTCTCCCCTTCCACCCTGCCCCACACCAGCTGTCCCGTCATTCTAACCCTTACTGCATTTAGCTTCCATATATATTTTCTTACCTGAGAGAATAGTTTCTTGCTTTAAGCAAAAGACCTATAATAGGTGGTGGAATTATGGGATAGGGTGGAGTATTGATATAAATATATAAATACATATGTATATTTTTCAGGATGTGGTTAGGAACTGGGAATAACGTTTTCTGTTACTCCTGATGGTGCCATGAAAAGATTATGTAATAAAATATTTTAAAATCAGGTCACATGACTCAGACTGTGGTGCTTTTTCCTTTAGGCTGGGGTGCAGTTGGGAAGCAGGTCGGGAGTACTCCTAACCAAGGCGCTGCCCAGGTGGAGTAAGTTTCTCTCGGCAGGAGTTCACAGCTTTGTGCCGCTGCTCCCTAGGGCAGTGGTCGGCAAACCGCGGCTCACGAGCCACATGCGGCTCTTTGGCCCCTTGAGTGTGGCTCTTCCACAAAATTCCCACGTGCGGGCGTGCACGTACAGTGCGATTGAAACTTCATGGCCCATGCGCAGAAGTCCGTTTTCAGCGTGGGCGAGTCTATTTTGAAGAAGTGGCGTTAGAAGAAGTGGGGGGTGGACACATAGAGAGGACAAACGAAAGGAGAGAGACGAAACAGTATACAAGACGAGTGTGGATGGGAGAGTTGGAAGGGGTCGATCTCAGCAAACGTACCTCAATCAGATTGAGGACGTTTTTTAGCAAAGGCCAGTTTAGGAGTACCCTAATTAAGTTAATAACAGTGTACCTACCAGTATAGTTTAAGTTTAAAAAATGTTGCTCTCAAAAGAAATTTCAGTCGTTGTACTGTTGATATTTGGCTCTGTTGACTGAGTTTGCCAACCACTGGCCTAGGGGCTGGGGCTTCCTTTTCTCCATCTACCACAGTGACAGGGCCTCTTAAATCTGTTTCATCCTTATTCCCACTTCTCTAGAGAGGGATTTTAAAGATGTCTCTTACAGTAAGAGGGGAAAACCAATTCTCCTGCAAAGGAGGCAGACTTTCCCTTTTATGCCTACTCTGTTTCCTTCCCTAAGCTGCCCAGGGTGCTCTGAGTCTTGCCTTCTGATAACAAAGTCTTGGGTTCTGAACTCGTTTTTGCCATCCATCAAAAGTCCTGAAAAGTGTAAAGGACCAATAAGGAGTGAACTCTTTATCCCCATAGACAAGAGCCAGGCACTCTGCTTCTAGGTAAGGTCATCAGGAGTTCCTAAACCTTTTGAGGTTCCAAATTTTACTGCCTGTGCCCAAGAGGAAGCATGCCACCGCGAGGGCCCGTGCTGTCAGCAGGAGATGAAGGCCTTCAAAGGCCACCCCCCCCCCAACACACACACACACACACACACACACACACACACACACACCGTGCTGGCCTGGCCAGGGAGGCCCTCAAGAAGATGCGCTGCTGCTCGGCTTCCCCTCAACTGTGTCCACAGCTGCCTCAGCTCGCTGGTCAGAGGGACTGCCAGCCAAGATGCTCTGTAGGCAGGGCGGGCAGACTGCCTATGTGTGAACACTCCTCACCCCACCACCATCAAAGTGCCTCTGCCTGAGGCACTTAGACCTTCTTTGTCCAGTATTTTTTTGTGGGTGGTTAAAGTTTGGGGAGTGGTAGCCTGAGGCAAGAGACTGTGGTAAACGTAAATGCACGGATTTCCAGCACTGATGGGGCGGGGGGAGAGTGCCAGTGCCAGCAAGTTTTTTTTCAACAGGTTGATTTTTTTTTAAGTCACTGCTGGGGTCCAACCCCAGCAGGTCCAGGGGTCCCCAAAGATGTGGACAGAGTCGGCAAAGAAGGAATGACACGGATAC
>NW_006295825.1:2741320-2749402 GCF_000327345.1 Myotis davidii | reverse complement strand
CACTTAGTTAAGAGGTTTTATTCCCTCCCTAACTTCAGGGGAAAATCCCTACCTGGGGAAACAACTTTTCTTGGAGAGGTGACCTTGGTTAAAACACAGCGCCAAGAAGGTGAGCAAACATATTAAAAACAGTATGCCATATACGCCAGGTCCCTTGTAACAGCAAGGATGGACCGGCTCCCGGCAAGTCACTCATTCTCTTTCTACTCCGCTAATATTCTTGTTATCACCTTTGGTTGTATCCTCAGCCTTTCTTATATGCTTACTTTGGCATAGTTATAAAAACATACACATAGAATATTTTGTATCCTGCTCTTATCATTCAACACTGTATATGTTATAAACATTTTGCCTATATTGTTATGTAGCTGCACAAACTTTATTTGTAAGACTGTGTCATTTTAAGGCTTCCTCAGAGTGACTGTACCGTAATTCTGACTCATCCCTTGTTGGATTCTTGGTTTGTTTGGCAACTTTTTACATTTTAGTATAATTTTAAACTTACAGAAAAGTTACAGGACTACCCCAGAGAACACCAATATATTATTCTTTACCCAAATTTCCCAAGTATTTACATTTTACCAGATGCTTTATGATTAAATGACTTGCTGTATCTACTTTTGCATGTATTTTCTGGGTCATTTGAAAGTAAGTTGCGGATGTTGTATCCTTTTACCCCCAAAACTTCAGTATGTATTTCCTTAAGAACATTCTGTCATAATTTATACTATAAGTATAGTTATCAAAATCAGGAAGTTTAACACTGATACAATAACTGTTATCTAACCCATGCTCCATGTCTAAATTTTGTCATTTGTCCCAGTATCTCCCTTATAGCAATTTCCTATTTCTTGGTGCAGGATTATGTGTTACATTTAACTGTACCACATGGTTACATGTGTCTCTGAATCTTGAAGAGTTCCCCAGCTTTTTATTACGTTGGCATTTTTTAAGAATACAGGCCAGGTAGTTTGTAGAATGTTCCTCCATTTGGATTGGTCTCCTGGTTCCACATGACTAGATGAGGGTTTTGTATGTGGGGCAGGAACAGCACAGAAGTGATGTCAGTTGGTCCCATTAATGCTGAAGTTTACTCTGATCACAGGGTTAAGTTGATGTTAGCAGGTTTATCCATTTTAAATTTACTATTTTCCCCTTTGTAATTGAATGAAGAATTATATAATTTGTGGGGAAATACTTTGAGATCATGTAAATATTTTGCTCATTATTCACTGTGATTTTCCCATTCTATAATTTCTTCTACATTTATTGGTTGGCATTCTACTTCTAAAGAAAAGTATATTTTGCCCTGGCCGTGGAGGGTAGATGGGTTAGAGTATTATCCCAATATGCCACGGTTGCAGGTTCAATCCCACATACAAGAATTAACCAATGAATGCATAAATAAATGGAACAACAAATCAGTGTTTTTTTCTTTCTCTTCCTCTCTGCCGGGGCTGCCCGGCAGACCCTGAGCAATGGGTGAGTGATCACTCTGACACACGTTTCTAGGAAAGAGAGGGCTAAGGGACTGCTTGGCTTGAGAAACCAAACTGCCCCATTCGCCTGCCTCTTTAGGCTTTTATTGTAACAACAGCTTGAACTAAAATTAACTATTAGATACTATCAGCAGGGTAAGCATCCTTGAGAAAGCACATGTGTCTGCTGTGTCCTTTAAGCAAGGACGTCTGAAGACTAAGCATAAAGATTTCAGTAAACACATGGCAGTTTAGACTTGTTTGGAAAAGTCAAGGCATGGGCAGCCGCCTTCAGTCAACTCCTGTCCCATGTCTCCCCACATCTCTTAAATCAATAAATTAAGAAAAGTATCTTTCTCCTTACTTATTAATCTGCTTGTTTATCATGTGGATTAATGGATTCCTATTACTCAGTGCGAGTCATTGTTTTTATTTATTTTGATGTTCAATCCATTCCCTATTTCTAGCAGGCTCCTGTGTCTTTTTCACATGTCCCCTTCATTTTCTGAACACTTTCTGGCTTGACAAGATGTTTCAAGCTTATCTTGTATTTTCGCTGCCCCAGCCCTGTTATCAGCCATTTCTCCAGGGAGCCTTGAGTCCCTTTAATGAGAATTATATTTAGAAACCAAGATCTGGGTGCTGAGTGTGCGCATTGCTACTGGAGTGTTGATGCTTGTAGGCCTGGCTTAAAGCAAGGAAATAAATGTAAAGCTGTACAGAAATATATATATATTTGGATTGGTCTCCTGGTTCCACGTGAGTAGGGTTCACACTTCCTCTGCTGCTTCTTGGGTTATTTCCCCTAAGAATCTCTGGGCTTGAGTCCTGAAGATGAGGACTTAGAGCTGGAGGGACCCCAACATTCAATGTTAGTATTCAGAGACAGAATATTGAGAGAAGTCAAAATGATAGGGTCATTTATACATAAATATTTGTAACTTGGAACTCTTTCCAGATTTTTATTCTGAATGCATCTGCATCTGGGAACCCTAAAGAAAATAAAGAATTCCTTTGCAGCTCAGGTTTTAGAAAGGGAGACAAGATAATGGAAATCTGCTGGGGCTAGGCCAGGAACTGGTTGAGAGCATGGTGATGGAAGGAGTGTCCTTTGCTGAGTGTGGTCAGACCCACATATATTGAAGACCATGGATTTTGAGGGGCATCAGGTCACACAGGGGGTGGGATCTTCCATCTGGGGTAACAGGAAGGAAGGGGACACAAATGATGATCCCTCCAAATGCAAAGGACACATTTGCTGCCATTGGCATATGCCTGAGCCGAACTCTTTGTCTTGTGAAACACTGGCTAATATTTTCTGCTCCATATTTGGGTAGAGTCAGACCTGAGCTGAGAGAAAGAGATGAGAACAACTCACCCCTGTACTCTGGCCCCTAGGATGGTGCCTGTGTCATCTGCTAATGGCTTGGATCCAGTTGTGTGGTTTCATGTTGGCTCTCTCCGCCAATCAGTAAACTCTCTGAAGTGGTGTATCTTTTAAAAATATATTTTTAATATGTTTTCATTGATTTCAGAGAGGAAGGGAGAGAGAGAGAGAAACATCAATGATGAGAAAGAACTATCAATCAGCTGCCTCCTGCATGCCCCCTACTGGGGATAGAGCCCCCAACCCAACTGGGCATGTCTATAAAAAACTGTTACCTCCTGGTTCATGGGTCAGCGCTCAACCATTGAGCCACACCGGCTGGGCTGGTACATCTTCTTATAACTCCGTGGCCCTGGCAAAGATTGGGCTCAGAATAGATAACTGTTGAATGTTCCAAATAGATAACGAGTGCCAAATAGATAACTAATGAATGTTCACCAGTTGCACTCTGCCATCTGGCATTCACAGTCTTTTGTGAGAGGACCCCAGCTCAACTTCCATATTTATCTCCTAGCCCTTCCTAACCACGCTGACTCCTCATGGAAACTGATTCCAAATATGCTCTTTCCTTTCTCACTTCGTGTGGCCTAAGGAGCCTTCAGCAGTGGTGGGCTTTGTATCAGAAGTACCTCTCCCAGTTCCCATTTCTTTCCTCAAACTCACAGTTACATCTGTGTAAAGCAGTGCACAATATTGTAGATGGGAGTGTTGGTAGATAGAAATGGAGGGCATTGGCCAATGTGTCAGAAGATTGAGGATTCCCATAGACACTTGTACAAACAAGACCATGAAGATGACTATGCAAAGATGCCCCTTAAAGCATTGTTTACAGTTGTAAAAATTGAAATCAGTTTAAATGTACAGCAGGAAGGGATTCAATGAATTATGGTACATAATACAACTGAATATCACACAGTCATTGGAGATAATTTATAGCTATATTTATTGACAAGGAATACCTATCTTTGAGTGAAAAAAAGTAGGTTATAGAAATACATGTATGGTATGTTCCACGTGTATAAAAAATTTATATATATATGAAGGATTTTGATTGAATTGTTAACCATGGTTGTCTCTAAGGATGGACTTGTTCATGATTTCACATTTTTATACCATTTTATGTTGCTTAGAATTTCTATGTATTTTATAATCATAAAAATTAAAGCTATTTTTATTATGAGAAAATAATCTAATGCATCCCTTGGGGCCTAATTTAGATGTACATTCCCTGGAATCTTTCTTTGATTCACTTTCCACCTCCCCCCAGACTGGCATGGGAGCCCTGCCTCCTTTATAGCTCTTGGCAAAGCACTGTCTTTGTCATCCCCTTAAGCCTTTGGTCTTTCTCACCCTTTGTGAAATGTGATTTCTCAGATGTGCCTCCTGGTCTCTGAATTCCTTAAGATCATGAACTATATCCTCTTGTTCTCATCCTCTGTTCTTACCCATCTGGGTGCCCTTCCCCAACCCCCAAAGGCAGCCTGAGGGGCAATGGCTACCCTCAGGCTCTGGTAATTATTGTATTATGAGCCTACAGGCCCACATCTTGGAGTTTTTTAAGAGATTCCAAAATCAGGCCTGATTTGGGGTTCAGTAGGCTTTGCTGTGGTTGGCAGGACTGGTGCTCAGGTGCCCCAGGTGGGGCCTGCAGGCTGGGAGGTGACAACCACCCACCACATGACTTGCCTCCTTTTTGCCCTCCTTGTCTCTTGTGGAAATGCCCCTCTGGCTGTGATGGCCAGCCCCTCCCCCCAAGGCCCTTCAGAGGAAGCGAGGTGCTCACATCCATAGGATGTACTTTGTCTGGGTCCAGAAAAACCCACAGAAAAACCCTGTTCAATCTAAGATAGGACCTTTCTCTAAAGAAATGTGACCACTGTTTCCAAATGACTGTGCTCTCCTAAGCTCCAGAGCTCTCAGCTTCCTCTTCCATTATGAGTGACAGCAGTGAAGACCCAGGGGCCCATGGGAACATCAGCAACCAGAAAATGATAAGGCACCTGGCAGCCAGGAACATGTGCAGGGTGGGATCCAGAGAGCCCCATACTCCCTCCCCACCCCGGGGCCTAATAATAAGAGTTGCCATGTGTTAAACACCTATTCTGTGCCAGTGTGCCATCATTATCTCCATTCAAAGACTGAGGCTTGAAGTCCTTGAGAAGCTTGCCCAAGGTCACACCCCAGAGCTGCTTGGCAGCTGTGTGCCGTACCATATCCCACAGGATCCACAGGATGGACAAGAGGAACCTAGACATTAACCCACTGAGTGTTTTCTCAAAGACCTTAATCTGTACCATAAGCTTGGGAAGGATAAGTTCCCCACCCAACTCTGTAGGCATCTGAGCTTCTGATCCCTGTGAGATACCCTTTCCCAGACATACAGTGTGTGGCCCAGTCTAGCAGCAGGAGCAGAAGCTGGAAGACAAAGCAGCAGCCTGAGCAAATAGCTGGGGACTTTAACAGCAGAGACTGAAAACTCCACTTGCCGCCCTGGCCATTCATTGGAGCGTTGGCCCATACCCCAAAGGGTCAAAGGTTCGCTTCCCAGTCAAGGACACATACCTGGGTTGCGGGTTTGCTCCCCACCCTTGGTTGGGGTGCCTGCAGGAGGCAGCCAATCATTGTGTCTCTCTCACATCCATGTTTCTCTCTCTTTTTCTCCTCCCTTCCACTCTCTGAAGAGCAATGGAAAGGTTGTCCTTAGATGAGGATGAACAACAATAATGACAAAAATTCCACTTGCCAAGAAATCACAGACAGCACCCAGGGCTAGCGTGGGAGACAAGGAACTTCCATTCAGGCTTTGAGGCCGGGGCTGTGTAGTTCCTCCTGCCCTTTGGCCTGACTTTCCTCTTATCTTCAGGTCCTGGTCCCACAGCTCTCTTCACATAAGCCCCCATGACATGAGGGTACCTGCATGCATCTTTGTTCATTGAACCTAGAGCTGGGCACACCAGAAGGGCTGGTTGGTTGGTTGACTGACATATCACTCCAATGTGTTCTTTGTAGAACTGTAGCACCAGAAACCCCCTCCTTTCCACCCCCCAGAAGCTATGCTGCCTCGGATGCCAGGTGGCTGGGGTCTCTGCCAGCTCCCATGGCTCCAGCCCTAGCTCATGCATTCTGAAACAGCTGAGCTGCCTCTGTTGTCTGGGCAGAGGGGACAGGACTCCTAGGAATAAGGCTGCTGGCTGAAGCCTGGGGGCTGGAGCCTGCCTGTCCCCTGAGGTCACCAGCCTACTCTGAGCCACACTTTGCTTTCAGGGTTGGGCTCAGGCAGGACATGCTTGCCAGAGGAGCCTTCCTAACACAGCCTCTCCAGGGCTCACTTCTCCTCACACCTCAGTTTCCTCACCTATAAAATAAATGAAGCCAAGTAACTCAGTTGGTTAGAGCAGCGGTTGCCAGCAGTGGTCCGTGAGGTCCGAAAGGTTGGGGACCGCTGGGTTAGAGTGTTGTCCTGATATGCCAAGGTTGGGAGTTTGATCCCCGGTCAGAGCACATACAAGAATCAACCAATGAATATGTAAATAAGTGAAACAACAAAGCAATGTCTCTTTCTTTCTCTCTGTTCTTCCTTTCTCCCTCTCTCTAAAATCAATAAACAATTTTTGAAAAAAACATAAAATAGAGGATTAAACATGGAGGCAGAGTAAGTGGATGCTGCACGGACATGCTCCCAGGAACAAGCTGGAATTACAACTAAAATACGGAAAAACTTCCTGAATAATCAACAGAAAACTCATAGGAGAGAGCCCTGATACCCCAGGAATGAAAGTGGAGACCTCACAGAGACTGGTAGGAGGGGCAGAGGCCTAAAAGGGCTGGCCCGGTGCCCAGGACAGCAGCTGAAGTCCCAGAGAGATATCTCAGTAATGGGGGGGTGCTCCCACTGAGAACTCTGGGATCTAATCCCCAAGCTGGGCCCCCCAGTGGAAAGCACCAAAACTGAGACCTGAACCCACTTAACATCTGGCTGTGAAAAGCGGTGGGGTGCTGGCTGCCAGGGGGAGACAACTGAAAATTCAGGCACCCTCTTAAAGGGCTAACGCACAAAATTCCCTGTGGAGCCACCCACCTTGTGCTCCAACAGAAGGAGGGTGAAGTGGACTGGAGCTATAAGAGCAGAAGCCAGGACTGGGGACTCGGAGAATAGAAGTCAGAAGGTAGACACCCCAAGTTTTCTAGGCTGAGTCATTCCCTCACTGCAGTGGAGGACATCTTTCCCACAAACATTTGCCTTGCTTGTGGGGAAAGACAGTTGATACAGCCTATTGGAAAACACCTAGCCCTGAGGCCACTTAAGAGATTAAAAATAATAAGTAGCCTCCAGGCAGAAGCAACTGCCCTACCCTGTTGAAAAAAAACTTGGCCACACCTGAGGATGATTGCCTGGGGGGCAATTCAAGTTGGGATCCTATCAGTCTGTAGGCAGAGGCAGTCTCTAGAGGCTGAGTCTCTGCCTGATCTAATTAGTCAAAAACAGCCTGTAACACTGTCCTCAATAGAGATTCAGAGGTATAGAGGATCTACCTAATACATAGTCACAAACCCAAACAGAAAGCCAAAATGAGGAGTCAAAGAAACAACCCCCAAATGAAAGAACTAGAGAATTCTGCAGAAGCATAGATAAATGAAGCAGAGATAAGAAATTTATCTGAGCCCTAACCGGTTTGACTCAGCAGATAGAGCATCGGCTTGTGGACTCAAGGGTCCCAGGTTCGATTCCAGTCAAGGGCATGTACCTTGGTTGCAGGCACATAACCAGTAGGGAGTATGCAGGAGGCAGCTGATCGATGTTTCTCTTTCATCGATGTTTCCAACTCTCTCTCCCTCTCCCTTCCTCTCTGTAAAAAATCAATAAAAAAAAATATTTTAAAAAGAAACAAGTTCTAATTTAAAAAAAAGAAATTTATCTGAAACAGAGCTCAGAGTCATGATGTTAAAGATGCTCAACAGCATGAAAAAAGATATAATAACTATGAAAAAAATATCGTCTGAGATAAAGAATGACATAATACAAATAACACATTAGAAGGAATACACAGCAGATTAGGGGAAGCTAAGGATCAAATCAGTGAATTAGAAGAGAGAATTGAAAATATCACTCAATCAGAGAACCAAAAAGAAAAAACAATTAAAAAACAGGAGGATACCTATAGTGAGCTGTGGGACAATGTGAAACATAACAATATTAGGATAGTAGCTGTGCCAGAA
>NW_006295825.1:2737314-2741282 GCF_000327345.1 Myotis davidii | reverse complement strand
AAGGGGAGAGAGAGAGAGGAAAAAAAAAACACTTCCCAGAAAAAAAAAAACCAAAAAAAAAAAAGGCGAAAAGAGTTCATCACCACCAAGCCAGCATTACAAGAAATGCTAAAGAGACTGCTGTAATGAGAAGAAACAGAGAGAGAAACCTAGCCATACAGAATTAAAATGGCAATAAATAAGTACCTATCAATAATAACCCTAAATGTAAATGGGTTAAATGCTCCACTCAAAAAGTGTAGGGTATCTGAATGGATACAAAAGCATGACCCAACTATATGCTGTCTACAAGAGACCCACCTCAAAATAAAAGAAACACACAGGATGAGAGTGAAGCGATGGAAAAACATTTCCACACAAATGGAAAAGAAAAAGCTGGAGTAGCAATACTTATATCTGACAAAATAGACTTTAATATGCACCCAATATAGGAGCGCCTAAATGTATAAAAAAAACTTCTAGAGGACTTCAACAGAGAGATCGACAACAATACAGTCATACTAGGGGACTTTAACACCCCTCTGAGTTCACTGGGTAGATCTTCCAGACAAAAACTTAACAAGGAAACAGAGACTCTAAAGGACCCACTGGATCAGATGGATTTAATTGGCATTTATAGAACATATCACCCCAACGCAGCAGAACATACATTCTTCTCAAGTGCACATGGATCATTCACAAAGGTAGACCACATGTTAGGACACAAAACAAGTCTTTACAAATTCAAGAAGACTGAAATCATATCAAGCATCTTCTCAGATCACAGTGGAATGAAATTAGAAATCAACTACAGTAGAAATACCCAAAAACATTTAAACACATGGAGGCTAACTAGCATGTTATTAAACAATGATAGGGTTATCAACGAGATCAAGGAAGAAATTGAAAACTTCCTGGAAACAAATGAAAATGAAAACACAACAACCCAAAATCTCTGGGACACAGCAAAAGCAGTCCTGAGAGGGAAATTCATAGCACTACAGCAGTGATGGCGAACCTTTTGAGCTCAGCGTGTCAGCATTTTGAAAAACCCTAACTTAACTCTGGTGCCGTGTCACATATAGAAATTTTTTGATATTTGCAACCATCAAAAAAATGAGTTCGTGTATCATAGGTTCACCATCACTGCACTACAGGCATACCTCAAAAAACAAGAAAAATCAGCAATAAACTATTTAACCCTACAACTTAAAGAACTACAAAGAGAACAAGAAAAGCGCAGAGTAAGCAGAAGGGAGGAAATAGTAAAGATTAGAGCAGAAATAAATAATACAGAGACTAAAAATAATAATAATAATACAAAAAAATGAATGAAACCAGGAGCTGGTTCTTTGAAAAGATAAACAAAATTGATAAACCATTAGCCAGATTCATCAAGAAACAAAGATAGAGGACACAAATAAATAAAATCAGAAATGAAGTAGAGAAGTAACTACTGACACCACAGAAATACAAAGGATTGTAAGAAAATACTATGAACAACTATATGCCAACAAGCTGGACAATGTGGACGAAACAGACAAATTCCTAGAAAATATAATCTCCCAAAACTGAATTAGAAGGAATCAGAAAACCTGAATAGGCCAATAACAACTAATGAAATAGAAGCAGTAATCAAAAAACTCCCACCAAATAAAAGCCCAGATCCAGACGGCTTCACAGGGGAGTTTTATCAAATATTCAAAGAACTAACACCTCTACTCCTCAAACTATTTCAGAAAATCCAAGAAGAAACACTTCCAAACTCTTTTTACGAGGCGAGCATTATCCTAATTCTAAAACCAGATAAAGATACTACAAAGAAAGAGATTTACAAGCCAATATCCCTGATGAACGTAGATGCTAAAATCCAGAACAAAATAGTAGCAACTCGCATCCAGCAATATATTAAAAAGATCATACACCATGATCAAGTGGGATTTATTCCAGGGATGCAAGGCTGGTACAATATTCGCAAATCAATAAATGTATAAATGTGATACATCACATAAACTGAAAAACAAAAATCACATAATCATATCAATAGATGCAGAGAAGGCATTCGACACAATCCAACACCCCTTTTTTAAAAAAATATTGTTTTTATTGATTTTAGAGACAGGCTGATGCTCTATCCACTGAGCCAAACCACTAGAGCTAACACCCATTTTTAAAAATATATATATTTTATGATTTCAGAGAGGAAGAGAGAGGGACAGAGATAGAAACATCAATGATGAGAGAGAACCATTGATTGGCTGCCAGCCTCCTGCACGCCCCATACTAGGGAACAAGCCTGCAACCCGGGCATATGCCCCTGACCAGAATCGAACCTGGACCTTTCAGTCCGTGGGCTGATGCTCCATCCATTGAGCCAAACCAGCTAAGGCCTAACACCCATTTTTTCTTTTTAATATATTTTTATTGATTTTTTTTACAGAGAGGAAGGGAGAGGGAGAAAGAGATAGAAACATCGATGAGAGAGAACCATTGATTGGCTGCCTCCTGCACAACCCCTACTGGGGATATGCCCACAACCAAGCTACATGACCTTGACTTGCCATATATGAAAAACCTTCAGCCAACAACATGCTCAATGGACAAAAACTAAAACCATTTCCCTTAAGAACAGGAACAAGACAGGGATGCCCACTCTCACCAGTCCTGTTCGACATAGTATTGGAAGTGCCAGCCATAGTCATCAGACAAAAAGAAGAAATAAAAGGCAATCAAATTGGAAAAGAAGTAAAACTGTCATTATTCATAGATGACATGATATTGTACATAGAAAACCCTAAAGACTCCATCAAAAAACTACTAGACTTAATAAATGAATTCGGCAATGTAGCAGGATACAAAATTAACACACAGAAATCTATGGCTTTTTATACACCAATAATGAACTCACAGAAAGAGAAACTTAAAAAACAATCCCATCTACCATTGCAACAAAAAAAATTAAGATGCCTAGGAAAAAAGTTAACTAAGGGAGTAAAAGACCTGTACTCACAAAACTACAGGATGTTGAAAAAAGAGATAGAGAAAAACACAAACAAATGCAAGAATATACCATGTTCATGGATTGGTAGAATCAACATCATTAAAATGTCCATACAACCCAAAGCAATCTATAGATTCAATGCAATCCCCATTAAAACAGCATATTTCACAGACCTAGAACAAACTAAAATTCATATGGAATAAAAAAAAAAAGACCCCAAAAAGGTGCAGAGATCCTGAGAAAGAAAAACAAAGTTGGAGAGATCACAATACCAGATATCAAGCTGTATTACAAAGCCACTATTCTCAAAACTGCCCGGTACTGACACAAGAACAGACACACAGACCAACAGAACAGAACAGAGAACCCAGAAATCAATCCAAGCCATTGTGCTCAATTAATATTTGACAAGGGAGGCAAGAGCATACAATGGAGTCAAGACAGTCTGTTCAATAAGTGGTGTTGGGAAAATTGGACAGATACATGCAAAAAAAAATAAAACTAGACCACCAACTTACACCATACACAAAAGTAAACTCAAAATGGATAAAGGACTTAAATGTAAGATGGGAAACTATAAAAATCTTAGAAGAAGCCATAAGCAGCAAAATAGCAGACTTTTGTCATAGCATTATCTTTACCAATACAGCTTCTAGGGCAATGGAAACTAAAGAGAAAATAAACAAATGGGACTACATCAAAATAAAAAGCTTCTGCATAGCAAAGGAAACCATCAGCAAAACAACAAGAAAGCCCACTGCATGGGAGAAAATATTTGCCAGAGTTATCTCCGATAAGGTTTTTATCTCCAAAATTTACAGGAAACTCATACAACTTAACAAAAGGAAGATAAACAACCCACTCAAAAAATGGGCACGGCACCTAAATAGACACTTTTCGAAAGAAGACAGAAGAAAGGCCAAAAGACATATGAAAACGTGCTCAAAGTCACTAATCATCTGAGAGATGCAAATTAAAACGACAATGC
>NW_006295825.1:2730631-2734583 GCF_000327345.1 Myotis davidii | reverse complement strand
CCTCCTGCACATCTCCTACTGGGGATGTGCCTGCAACCAACGTACATGCCCTTGACCGGAATCGAACCTGGGACCTTTCAGTCCGCAGGCCGATGCTCTATCCACTGAGCCAAACCGGTTTTGGCTGTAATATCTTAATCAATAAAAAATATATTTAAAAAAAAAAAAGGAATACACTTGTCAAGTAAAAATTTAAAAAAAGGAGGAACATGGCCCCCCCCCAAAATAGAACTTATAAAATACACTAGCTCAATAATTTAAACTGTTTTAGCAGCAGAGCTATTTTTAGACATCTACACCAAAGTCCAATATTCAAAACAAAATATCCTTTTATTATTGTTTCAAATGTATAAGATGTACTTTTTTTATTTGCTGTTTTGAGAGAGAGAGAGAGAGAGAGAGAGAGAGAGAGAGAGAGAGTATGCCTTGTTGTTCCACTTATTGATACATTCATTGGTTGATTCTTGGTATGTGCCCTGACTGGGGATCGAACCCACAACCTGGTATATTGGGACAATGCTCTAACCAACTGACCTACCCAGCCAGAACAACATGTACTTTTTTTTTTAAGTCAATCTTTTTTAAAAAACATATTTTTATTGATTTCAGAGAGGAAGGAAGAGGGAGAGAGAAACATCAATGCAAGAGAATTATTGATTGGTTGCCTCCTGCACGCCCCCTACTGGAGATCCAGCCCACAATCTGGGCGTGTGCCCTTGGCTGGAATCGAACCTGGGACCCTTCAGTCCACAGGCCCATGCTCTATCCTCTGAGCAAACCAGCTAGGGCAACATGTACCTATTAAAAAAACAAGCAGTAAATACTTTGAGGCTGTTAGAATGAACAGGATAGTTGCTAATTTACATGAATGTCTGCTTCCAATTTATCCTTTTACTTTATTTGGTTGCACAATATTGAGAATATCAGAAAAATCCTGATCACAGTTAATTAGGCTTTTTTTTTTAAAGCTAACCTTTCAATCTCAAGATTCTAAACGAGGAACAGTAGCCTTTGTTTTTATTGTTTCAAAGTTGAATCAGTAATAATATATAGGATGAATCACGTAATTGCCAACAGTACATGGTTTGGCTTAAGAAACAGCAAATTCATATACTTCAGTCAAATAATAACTAACATTCATTTACTGTGTGGCAAGCCCCACGCTAAGCACTTTAAAAGGATGAGGTCAGTTAATCCACACAACTCTCCCTTGTACCGACAAGGGCCCTGAGGCACAGAGAGAGGGCCATGCTTGCCCACGTGACCAAAGCCAGTCTGGTGGAGCAGCCCAGGCCCAGCCCTGCTCAGGCAGCCCCTGGGGGCTGAGTCCCTGGGCCAGCCCACCGCTGGCCACCGGCCTGGAGGAAATAATCCAGCCTCTGTGCCCGGCAGCCCCCCGGCTCAGGCGCTGTTTGTTTTCTTAACAGGGATAACCAACCCTCCTGAGCGGCCAGGCAGCCCAGCCAAAGCAGGGCCAGTGAAAGGGGCTTTGTGTGATGGCGGCAGGGGGGCGAGGGCTCATGCTGGGGCAGGAACAGGGATCCAGCCCACCTGTGACCCACCCAGCCACCAGCTCCCCCACACTGGGGTCCTGTCAGGGGGGACACTGCCACCCCAGGCCTTCCTGCTCTGTGCTCAGGCCTTGATCCTCATCTCCAGGCTGCACGTCTGCACAGTGGCGTGAGAGGGGCCCAGCAACCTGACAGGACTGCTGTGGGAGTCAAGAGACCGGCGTCTACAATGTGGGCCCCACGTCAGCATCGCCGGGCACTTAGGAGGCTCCATGCCAGGCCCAGGCACTCAGAAAGCAGGTCAGGGCCCTCTGAGACCTGCCAGGCCTCATGGCCGCCGCCGCTGCTGAAGCTGGAGAACCACTGCTCTACAATCTGATCTGGAAACACCCAGCCAAGAAAATGCGACCAACCAGTATTTTTAACCAACTTTCCCCCAGAAACTTGGACATGAAATTCATATGTTAGAGAGTGACAGAACAAAGGCAAGGATTCGTCCAACTCTTTCTAAAAATGGAAGCCACTTTGAAGGGCTCCACGCCCATCATACAGAGCCTGGCACACTGAGCTGGCCAGTGCTTCAAGCGCACAGAAAGTAAACTCTCCTCTGAACGTAGTAACTGCTTTGGGGTTTCCATCATCGCCTTTCAGGAAACTATTTTCCATAACTTGTTCTGTCTCCCCAAAGACATCTTAAGTGGGTCTGGGTTTTCTCCATGCATCTTCGCTTCAGAGCCATGGAATGCTGTGCAATTTTACAAATGAGTCGTATCAAGTCTCTCTGTGTATAAATGGTGATGGAAAAAAAGTAACATAAATTTTAATTGTAACTAGTGATAAAAATCCAGGGATTTGAGGCTTTTCAGGAAATTAAGCAAATACCAAGGTGGACAACAATCTATAGAGAAAGACAGAGAGAGGGAGAGAGCGAGATCTAACTCTAAAGGCATGAAGAACATTCCCGTTGTTATCCCCATGCTGGCCTTCCTCTAAGAACCCCCTGGCAACCCTGCTCCCTCCTGCCTCTCTCTCAGGCCTTCCGTCCTCTCCCTAGCCTTTCCCCAACACCCCTCTCCTCTATTCATTCGTATAGTCTTTCCGTCAACAATTAGTTTTTGAGTGTTTACTACATGCTTGGCACCATGGCAACAAAATCTCACAGACCAACCAGGTCCCTGGCCCGATGGTGCTCCGAGTCTGGGAAACCAGGGAGGCATACAATAAACAGTAGCTACATTTTGGAATACGTGCATAGACAGGATGATATGATAAGGTGATCAGGAAGGAAGGCCTCTTTGAGAGGTGAGTTTTAGGCTAAATATTGGAAGTTTAAGCTAAACCCATCAATCAGGTGACGAGTCAGGGCAAGTGCTCCAGGGAAATGAATCAGCAAGTGCAACGGCTGAGGCAGGGAAGAGCTCATTAGGTTTAAAGAACTGGAAGATGGTCACTGTGCATGGAGAGGAGATGAAAGGAGAGACAGAGGCTGAGCTGGGTCATTAGAGCTCTGCAGATTGTAGTGGGGAGAGTGGGTTTTGTTCTAAGAGGAGTGGGAAGCCTTTGGAAGGTTTGAAGCAGATGCCTTGATAGTTTGTGCTGCTAAGTAGAGAATGGACTAAGTATGAAGGGAGGCATGGGAAAATGGGGATCCATTTGGAGACTAGCAGTTTTCTAGGGGTTAGAAATAGAGATAGAGGGGCAAACTCATTAGGATGGATGACCAAGAAGTTTAGAGGTATGGGGGTCCCAGGGGAAGACTTCTGACAGGAGGACAAGCAGAACAGGGTCCCTGTGTTACAGAATAGCAAGAAGCTAAGAAAATTTCAGGACAAGCGGAATAGGGAATAGGGGAACTAAGACAATTAAATAGTTTGCAGCCACTTAGTAAATCCTATCTTCCCTAAACCAAGGATACTTAAGAGTAAATGGTTTGCACTTCAGCCCAACCAGAGGGTAAATAGCTTAAATCACCCTACTCAGGGAGACAGATAACAGAAATCCAATTAGTGCCATTTGCCAACCACACCCAAGGACAAATTAAAAGAATAAATCTCATTTTGGTACATCAGCATAAAGCTGATGAATGTTCTATCGATTCTCCCCTAAGTGCCCAGCCTTTAAAACCCCTGCAAATGAAGGTTCCCTGCAGGGAGCACACTCCTGCCCCTTCCCCCACAGGCATGTGTCCCCTAACCTCTAAGGGACCCCATGAGACTTGTAACCAAGGGAACAATGGGCAGCCGGCAGCTCGTCCTGAGCTAACCCCCTAACCCTGTCTCCAAGGCCCCCTTTTCTCTGACTTCCCAGTGAGCCACAGCACCCAGCACAGGCTCTCCTGTTGCTTCTTCTATGTCCTTCCTTGTTTTACTGTCCTAAGTACATTTTTGCTGTGGTCAATACATTCTTGTTTGCTTTTCTACATGTTGTCTATTGATTGAAAT
>NW_006295825.1:2728780-2730499 GCF_000327345.1 Myotis davidii | reverse complement strand
ATATGTACCTTGGTTGCGGGCACATCTCTAGTAGGAGGTGTGCAAGAGGCAGCTGATCGATATTTCTCTCTCATCGATGTTTCTAACTCTCTATCCCTCTCCCTTCCTCCCTGTAAAATATCAATAAAATATATTTTTTTTAAAAAAAGAAAACAAGAACTAAGGTCTCCTGGTCTCGCTGGTAACACCTGAATGACCTGGAGTGTAAGGGGGGAAATGAAACCCAGCACTTCTCCTCCTATTGGGCTGTTTCCCTTCCAGGGAGTTTCAGCTTCCTGATTCTAGGGCCCTTGTGAGGATGGAATCTGGGGGAAGAAAGTGTGGCACATAGTATTGGGGAGGCTTGCTTTTCCCATTTGGGGGCCTTTGTGGGGGCAGAGCTGGGAATGGAGAGTTTCTGCTCCAGCTCAGAAGCACCTCTATACTAGCGGGGGATGGAGTGAGCCAGTGGCTCCCCAACCTCGCTCCCTAAGATAGGCACTCTGCTTCCTCCTTCCCACCACAGGCCTCCTGCTAGGTATGAACTCTCTCAGGGGGGCCATCCCTGCCTCCACCACCCACCCAGGCCTTTGTATGGGGCGTCCGTGGAGTGGACTCTGCCGAATGGAACAGCTCCCTTGTGTTTGGGCGGGGAGGGGGGGGGGCCCTAGAGATGGGAGCAGAGATCCTTCTATCACAGGGGGTGAGAGAGTTATGGATTAGGTCCTGCCACATACCCAGGCAGACCCTGCCCAGAGCAGTGGGAAGAGCAGCCTAGGCCACCCATCTTTCCAGAGTCCCTCTTCTCCACCTACTGCCCTGTACACCAACCACCCAAATATGCCTCCAGGACAAGCCCACAGGCTGCTGTTTTTTCAACACTTACTCTGCTGATGGCTTCACAGGGATCATATCACTCAATTTTCATACACTA
This sequence comes from Myotis davidii, assembly GCF_000327345.1. Lineage (NCBI taxonomy): Eukaryota > Metazoa > Chordata > Mammalia > Chiroptera > Vespertilionidae > Myotis > Myotis davidii. The sequence continues at coordinate 2,729,586 of NW_006295825.1, read as the reverse complement.
TCCTGGGAGAGGCATATTATCCTAATTTTGCAGATGAGCACAGGTCTACACATTTGGGAAATCCAAGCTGACCCCCAAAGCAGAGACCTTAAACTGCCTCTTCCTGGCAAACTGGGCCTGAAGCAAAATGAATGGAATTAAAACATAAAAACAAACTCAAAACCACTAATGAATAAAGGGGCTTGTGGATGCTGGGGGAGGGGCCCATCAAAACCAGATGGGGGCTTTGTCCCATAGAGCATCCTCCAGAGGTGGCAGGTGAGAGCTCTTGTCAGGGCGCATACAAGAAGCAACCCATGAATGCATAAGTCAGTGGAACAACAAATCGATGTCTCTTTCTCTCTAAAAATCAATCAACTTAAAAAACAAAACAAAACAATCCAGATGGGGTCCAAGCCTTGCCCAGGCGCGACCACTCTCACAGGGGCCAAGTTGAAGGTGGGGGGAATGGGTTGGGGGCAGCCTGGGATAGGTGTGAGGAACGCAAGGAATGTCCCTGTTGGCCCCCAAGGTAGGCGCCCGGCTCCCTCCGTGCCCAGTGCCCACAGGTTCTAGTCTTTAGTAAGGTGTTCAACAAAGAGCAGGTGAAATGTTGGCTCACCGCACTTCTGACAGTCGGTGGGCGCTCAGTGAATGTGGACAAACGGATGCCTCTTGGCCAAATTGTCCCCACCGGCCCTGCAACCCCACACGGCTCTGGGGGCGGTTCTCTGCTCCCGTCACGCTGCTCGGCGCCTAATCGGTCCCTCGCCAGACCCGGCGGAGCGAGGATACGCCCGGGGCGGGGCCACATGGGGCTCTGCTTT
>NW_006295825.1:2726677-2727202 GCF_000327345.1 Myotis davidii | reverse complement strand
TTCTGTTTTTTCAACACTTACTCTGCTGATGGCTTCACAGGGATCATATCACTCAATTTTCATACACTATCCTGGGAGAGGCATATTATCCTAATTTTGCAGATGAGCACAGGTCTACACATTTGGGAAATCCAAGCTGACCCCCAAAGCAGAGACCTTAAACTGCCTCTTCCTGGCAAACTGGGCCTGAAGCAAAATGAATGGAATTAAAACATAAAAACAAACTCAAAACCACTAATGAATAAAGGGGCTTGTGGATGCTGGGGGAGGGGCCCATCAAAACCAGATGGGGGCTTTGTCCCATAGAGCATCCTCCAGAGGTGGCAGGTGAGAGCTCTTGTCAGCGCATACAAGAGAAGCAACCCATGAATGCATAAGTCAGTGGAACAACAAATCGATGTCTCTTTCTCTCTAAAAATCAATCAACTTAAAAAACAAAACAAAACAATCCAGATGGGGTCCAAGCCTTGCCCAGGCGCGACCACTCTCACAGGGGCCAAGTTGAAGGTGGGGGGACTGGGCTGG
>NW_006295825.1:2725965-2726295 GCF_000327345.1 Myotis davidii | reverse complement strand
CCCGCACAACTCCGGCTCCGAGCTCCGCGCGAGCAGGGCAGAGAGAGGCTGGGGCGCGGATGCTGGAAGTTCACATTCCGTCCGTGGGCCCGGAGGCCGAGGCGCCCAGGCAGAGCCCAGAGAAAAGCCACATGGTGAGTGGGAGCAATGGGTTGGAAGGAGCGCGGGGACCCGCCGGTGCCGAGCGCAATGGGGATGCCGCGCGCAATGGGGATCCCGCGCCCCGAACTGGGAGGTCCTAGAGCGGCCGACGGCCACGGGGCGCTTGGATTTGCCAGTCCTGCGGACGGCGGTCCGGACTCACGAGGAGCGGAGAGCAGGTCCTCGCCC
>NW_006295825.1:2723265-2725642 GCF_000327345.1 Myotis davidii | reverse complement strand
CGGTCCCCGGAGGGCTCAGGTCCTGGGCGCTGGCCTCCCCGCGGGCTGCGGACCGACCAGAGGGGCAGGTCTCAGCCGGGACTGTCCTGCCCCTGCGCCCACCCCCGGGCGGCCGCGGCTGTTGGGTCCTCTCTCGCCCCTGCCCAACCACATTCACCCGTGTCCATCCTAGGGTAGAGCCTGAAGTTTTGGGGATACGGAGGGGGTGGGGGATGGGAGGGGGCTTTTGCTAGGGAGAAGTGAGCTTAAGGGCTCAGTGGGGACACTGTGATCGCGCCGCAGATGAAGAAACTGTACAAGGTGCCCGAATTCCCCTCGAAACGCCTGCCCCACTGGAGGACCAGAGGATTGGAGCAGCGGCGGCAGGGCTTGGAGGCCTATATCCAGGTGGGCATGGGTCTCACTGTTGCCCCCAGCCTGCTGGACCAGGTGTGACCCCGAGACGTGTGAGGGCATGGGGTGCGGGGGGACGCACGTCTTGGGCATGATTTTTTCTATCCTAAACCTCAATTTCTTGAGCAGTAATTTCAGAATGAAAATTAATTGAATTTAGTTGAATTTGGACTTTCATTGAACTGGGGTCACCTGCTGCTAGTTCCTTTCCCTCCGGGGGGAGATCCTGCACTGCCCTCCTGAGGAGGGCGTGGGCCTTTCCCTCCTCCCCACACAGGGGTGCGATTCCAGGCCAGGGAGGCTCGTGGGCACAGACCTGTGGGCCCAGGGCCGTGTTGGGAAGGGCCCGAGCTGTCTTGAACTTTGTGATCATTTTGGCAGGACTCCTGTGCCGTCAGTTTGCACTGGGCTGTGTCTGACGGGTGTCCCGTGTGCTCCTCTCCAGGGCATCTTGCACCTGAACCGGGATGTGCCCAAGGAGCTGCTGGAGTTCCTGAGTCTTCGGCACTTCCCCACAGACCCCAAGGCCAGCAGCTGGGGGTGAGGGAGGCCTCCATGGGCCTGGCTTGGCACGAGAGGCCCCAGTGTGGGGGAGGGCGGGGGGGCTCTGCAGCAGGCAGGTGAAGGCTTCCGGGCCTGTTCTCTCACATCTGCCAGGGGTGACATGACCACCTTCATCTGTTAGCTCTCTTGACCCTGGCAGGGGGCCGTTTTCTTGCCTTGACTGTAACTGAAGCCGCGACTGATCAGTCCGCAGGCGGACACGCTATCCACGAAGACAAACCAGCCAGGGCAAGGGGCCATTTTCTGTACAGCCTCGGTTACCCACCGGAACTGGGCTTGTTACAAATAGAAGCAGTGGCCCCCTGGGAGGTGAAGCTCTGGTCTTCCGTTGCTCCACCCCTTCCTCATGCTCCCCTGAGCATCCCCAGGCAGTTCAAACTCTTTCTTCTTTTCAGAGCCCTGGGGGAGTTCCTGCCTAGTGACAGCAGGCAAGTTAAAGACTCTTTCTGCACCCGCTGCCCCCTGGTGGCCATAGGCCGTGAGGCTGGCCTGTGGCCCCTGGCTTGCCTTGCCCGTCCTACTGGCCCAGGTTTTCCTGTGGGCGCTCCTGACACCACTGCCCACTCACCTTTTTCCTTGTGGATTGTTAGTGATCTCAATTCCCAGTCTTCACCTGATAGGACATTTTGCCCCACCTCACTCTCCACTGCTTAAGACCCTTTCTCCTCCTAGCTCGCAGCTGTACCACAGGCCGGTCATCAGCTTCTGCGTGGACCCCTACATTTGTATCTCATCCCCAGGTGAGGGGGTGCCTCCGACCTATAACCCAGATTGAGGGCGCAGGAATCTGGGTGGGAGTGGGGGTGAGCTTGTCATTTCTCAGCTCCCAGGACCCCTTGCGGACCATGCCTGCCCTGCTGTGCCCTGTGCGTTCCCCTCTGGAAGCAGACACGGTGCAGCCGACGTGGCTCCCTGGTCTGCATCCCCATCAGCCTGGCTTATGTGAACAGAATGTGAACTGGGGATGCCCAGATCTCATTTCAGGTGACCAGCTGTTAACTGCTGCCTGTCAGGGGCTCAGGGAGCTGCGGGCCTGAGGCCATGGCCGTCCCACACCTATTCCCCTTCCTCCTGTTTTACCAGAGCCTCTGCCCAACGTGGTGGTGAATGGCGTGCTCCAGGGCTTCTACAGCTTCAGCACCAGCACAGCTGACACCCAGCCAGAGCTTCCCTGTCACCCTGCACCTTTGCCACCAATGCCTTGACCAAGCCAGAGGCCTTTGGACCACCTGCCAGGACAGTTACGTGCCTGTCCTTGAGCCCTATAGGGGACAGGGGTGGGGTCCCCCTTGGCTTGGACCCAGGACCTACCCACCTCAGGCCCAGAACCCAACTGCACCAGTGGCTGGGGTGATAGACCTGCACTCTGGGTAGGGACAACAGAGGATGAGGATAAAGGGAGAAGTCAATTTAGGAGGTA
>NW_006295825.1:2719660-2723116 GCF_000327345.1 Myotis davidii | reverse complement strand
GGGGAGGGAGGTGGGGACACACAGAGGTAGCTGGCAAAGTTTAGAAGCAAGAAGCAAAAGCTCAACAGTTTGTTGTAGCATCTGGGGAAAGGGTTCAGGCTGGAGCCCAAGGAGGGGACAAGCAGCCACTGCCTCAGAGTCCAGGCTGAGCCGCAGACTTGAACAGAGATGCTGCGGGCCCAAGAACCAAGCCCACACACAGGTTATAAAAAAACCCACCTTATTGTTTTAATTGGTCAGTGATGGTAGAAGTTTGTTACAAAACTGGGCCTGTGGAATGTGAGGGGCGGGTCCGCTCTGTCAGACATCCGCACTAGGGCTGGTGCAGCAGAGCCCTGTGGGGGGCTGTCTTCACCCCCAGAGAGGGCAACAGGCCCAAACACAGTTGCTCAAGAGGAAGCTGTCCCTGGGGCCCTACTCCTTGGCAATGGCAAAGGGCTTTTCCACCTCGATCTTGCCACAGTCTGCAATGATCACATCCTTCAGGGGCTTGTCCCGACCATCCGTCTTGGTGCTCTCCACCTTCCGTACTACTTCCTGGGGAGAAAGGGCAGAGGCAGGGTGGGTCAGGAGATCTGCCACTCAAGGGAGACAGGTCCCAGTGCATGGCCAGGGAGGACTGAGTCTCATGTGACGAACAGCCTACAAACCTCAAGGCACCAACATCCTAGAATCCTGGCCAGGTGTCAGCCCAGGACAGGGAGAGCCCAGTTCTGACAAGAGGATGCAGCAATTTGATCCTCTGAAGCAAGATCCAGGTTGAGCGGAGAGTGAGGAGGTGGCTGGGGAGTGGGTACCAAGGGCCCTTACACCTCTGGGTGCCGCCACATCCCACTCTCAGCAATGGTATGGGGAGGTCCCTGCCGTGGTACAACCCCAACAAGGCCTGGCGGGCCTCGAAGGATTCAGGACTTGGGAGCACAGAGAGGCAGGCTAGTCTTAAATCCCCCCAGGTTTACAGACACGAACACTCGTCTGAATCTGTGGGTTCCCCTGTGGGAAAGGGATAAAATACAGGTTGCCCTGCCCCAAAGGTCTGTCCTATTCCTGGCGAGGGTTGCCCACGTTTAGCCCCCATCTCCAAAACTCACCATGCCCTCTAGAACTTTGCCAAACACCACATGCTTGCCATCCAGCCAGGCTGTCTTGACTGTTGTGATAAAGAACTGGGAGCCATTGGTGTCTTTGCCAGCATTGGCCATGCTCACCCAGCCGGGCCCATAGTGTTTCAACTTGAAGTTCTCATCAGGGAAGCGTTCACCGTAGATGCTCTTACCTGGGAAGAAAGACAGAGCAGGTCAGGGAACCTGGGTTGGCACAAACTCAGCAGATCTTTGGGGCCTCAGCTTGTCCTGTGTCAGGCCAGGCTCAAGTAGAGTACAGGAGTATTGAGAGCTGTCTTCTTCCTACCCTCTGGCCTTTGGAGCTAAACCATGCTGACCGACCAAGTGGGGCACGAGGCCAGGCTGATTTAGGGACTAGCTCACATGAATGATTACTCTGAGAAGGTAGTTTACGGCTTTTCAATAAGGCACGTTAACAACTAGCCTTGGCGATGGCCCCGGCCTGCACGGCAGGATCTGGGTGGAGAGGGACTGCAGGATACAGGGGCAGGAGAGGTAAGAACCCTCCAGAAGAGGAATGTCATGGCTGACCAGCGTTTCGTCCAGAGAGCACAAAAGACTCGGAAGCAGCTGCCATTTGGATTCTGGAAAGTCTAGAGCAGTGGCCGGCAAACTGCGGCTCGCGAGCCACATGCGGCTCTTTGGCCCCTTGAGTGTGGCTCTTCCTAAGCCTTAGGAGTACCCTAATTAAGTTAATAACAGTGTACCTACCTATATAGTTTAAGTTTAAAAAATTTGGCTCTCAAAAGAAATTTCAATCGTTGTACTGTTGATATTAGGCTCTGTTGACTAATGAGTTTGCCGACCACTGGTCTAGAGCAAGCATGTCAAACTCAAAGGTTAACACGGGTCAAATAAGGTTTAAGTTTATGTGGGCCACAAAAAACCAAAAATTTCATTTTTCATAGAAATGTGGGTTTATTTTGAAAAGTATAGTAGAGAAACAACAAGAGCAATGATAAAATTAATGTTTTCTTCCTGACCCGGCATCTCTTCTCTGCTACTATCTCTCCTACTTTGGGGGAAATCTTGTTCACAGTGATTACTTTCAAAACTGACCCAAGGTAATTCTGTATCTGACAGGAGACTGAAATTTCGTAATTGTAAATAACTGCTCACACCATTATACTGGCTGGGCTGCAAAAATATTCGATGTGGGCCACACGCGAGTTTGACATGCTTGGTCTAGAGCAGTGATGGCAAACCTATGATGCATGTCAGAGGTGACACGCAAACTCATTTTTTTGGTTGATTTTTCTGTTAAATGGCATTTAAATATATAAAATAAACATCAAAAATATAAGTCTTTGTTTTACTATGGTTGCAAATATCAAGAAATTTCAATCGTTGTACTGTTGATATTTGGCTCTGTTGACTAATGAGTTTGCCGACCACTGGTCTAGAGCAAGCATGTCAAACTCAAAGGTTAACACGGGTCAAATATGTAACACGGCACCAGAGTTAAGTTAGGGTTTTTCAAAATGCTGACACGCCGAGCTCAAAAGGTTCGTCATCACCGATCTAGAGCCTCTTATTGAATGAACAGAAAATAAAAGGTGGCAATGAATATATGTAAGTGTCCCTCCATAAGGGGCCAGGAGACATGACAAAGGGGGCCGAGAGCAGACAGTTTCAGAGATCCTAAGATATAGGGGAAATACTACCTCTTCCATCTCCTAGAGATTCACACTGTGAACTAGTGAACCAGAGGCCCCGAGAAACCCAGCAATAAAGTAAATTTCATTTTGTTTTACTCAATACTTTCAAAACCTTTTTTTCCTCTTTAATAAAACTATCTTCACCCTGTGGTTCCACAGCATGGAACCAGGTGGGGAAATTTCCTAGACTGATGCTAATCGGGGAGATACAAGCGTGGCAAGTTTGCGGTCGACGGGCCCCACGTTTGACATGCTTGGTAACAGGTTGGAAAAGACTGAAAGCCAAGAACTAGACTGGCGGGTGGGGGTGGGCATGTCCCAGCCTGTGTCCCACTTCTCAGTCCCACACCCACATGAACTGGTCTCTCCCACTGCTGTGCAATGACTCCTGGCTGGGCTGCCAGCTAAAGCCTCCCCATGTGAGAATCCTCTGTAAATCAGAATTTCAATTGCTGCTGCTATCCAGACAATCCACAAATCCACATCCCCCGCTCCAAGCACTTTCCCAAGATACGAGGAGTTCCAAACTTAAAGGGACAGTTCTGCGTGTTAACCTCAACATACTTAGGAATCTCTCCCTCTGGACATCAGTTAATTTATTTGCCAACTTTTCCTCTGCTTACTGTTGTTGTCCCCTGCTACCCCATCATTTGTTCATTCTTTTACTATTCCTG
>NW_006295825.1:2716721-2719627 GCF_000327345.1 Myotis davidii | reverse complement strand
CTGCTGCTCCCATGGCAAAATCGGCTACTCCTTAGAGTGGTAAGTAACCATGCCAGAGAACCGTGGCAAGCATTTTATACATAAAAACCTCCTTCTATGAGGCAGGATCCAATAACCATATTTCAAAGGTGAAGAAATTGAGGTACAGAGAGGTTAAAGGTACCCAAGCTAGGAAGCAGCAGAGCTGCAACTCGAACCAGAGGGTCTGGTCCTGGAATCTCTGCCCTTGCCCATAAGGCCATCCTGCCTGGGTTCCAGCCCACATCGCCCCACAGGCACAGCTACACCGGCCCCCTGACCAGCCTGAGTCCTGCTGCCATACTACTTTCCCTCAAACTCCGTTGAGACCATTCTTTCCCACCCCCACCCCCCCACTCAGGTTTTCAGCGGAGCCTCCAGGTAGGACAAAGCGGTGTGCTCTACGTTCCCTGACCCCACCTTTGGCAAAGTTCCTGCTGCCGAACACAGCGGGGCCCACAACTTAATCGTGCCTCTTCTCTGCCCAGCCAGGACCCTGCTCAAATCTGTCCTCACATCCACAAGGCCATTTCCCGATAACCTTGGCCCCAAGCGACTCCCTCCATGCAGGCCTCGGCACCTGTCAGCACTCCGGCAATGGCTGACGTTACCTACCACATACTGGGAACTTACACTCAGGATCTCACCCAACCCTCACAGCATCATAACTCTTACCACTCGTATTTTACACAAGAGGAAACTAAAGCTCAGACAACTCACTTGCAAGAAGGTGGCAGACACCGGGCCACACCCAACTGTATCTGCCTCCAGGAACACATCACTTTGGATTGTGTCTGCCTGGCCATCTCCACTGCTACCTGCTGCCGGCTTCTGACATCTTGTACTGTTTGCATGGCTTGCCTGCCCGGCTTTCTCCTAATTATTTCCACCGAGATGGTAACTTGAGGACAGAGCCTGAGTCCTAACGGCTGGATTAGGGCCAGTTTATGAGTGTTCAGGTATTGGAAATGAAAGGGAATTGCTGCCGCACTGATGTTTGTGTCCTCAGCACCCGCCAGAGCCTGGCCCAACAGACGCTCACTAATGGGGTGAGCTGCAGGTGCAGCCTGAGGGAGGAGCAGGCTATTCACCCAAGAATGGTGAGACCTGTGGGTTAGTCCAGGGTGTCTGTCTGTCCTGTTCACAAGCAATGCAGAGGAGAGACCCAGTCAGCTCTTGCCAAATGGTCTCTGGTAGGAGACTGCCAAGAAAAGCAACTTTGGCCCTAACCGGTTTGGCTCAATGGATAGAGCGTTGGCCTGCGGACTCAAGGGTCCCAGGTTCGATCCCTGTCAAGGGCATGTACCTTGGTTGGGGGCACATCCCCAGTAGGGGGTGTGCAGGAGGCAGCTGATCGATGTTTCTAACTCTCTATTCCTCTCCCTATCTCTGTGTAAAATCAATATAAAATATATTTTAAAAAAAAGAAAGAAAAGCGACTCTGCCCACCCTCGCTGGGGCTCCCGAGGTTGCCCACACGGGCGTTGCACGCCTGACCTGGCATCACCTACTCCTGTGTTTGACTTTGCTCTCCTCCCACCACAAGGTACTGCGAAAAGTCACCAAGGCTGTAGGCCTAGACCAGCAAGTCTACCTCTTATGCCCACCTGACCCCCCACTACTCCCTCTTCTTTGTACTGGGTGCCCTGTACGGCTGGTCTCCATGCAGGTGACAGGCCTGCCTCCGGAGCTGGGGAAGGAAGGGACCCCAGCCCTCTGCCCACAGGACCCGGGTTACCTCCAGTGCCGTCTCCCCGAGTGAAGTCTCCACCCTGGATCATGAAGTCCTTGATCACACGATGGAATTTGCTGTCTTTGTAGCCAAATCCTTTCTAGGAAAAGGGATGAGAAGGTGAGGAGGTGGCACGAGGCACCAGGCAGACATGAAACAGACCCTGCAGGAACCCAGCCCACAACGACTCCTGCTCATAGAAGAGACATCACCGCTGGCCAGTCACCATTCAACGTGCTGCGGAGCCAGCAGTGACCACAAGCAGGCTCGGAGCACAGAGCCCAGAGGGGCTACTTCCGCCTTCTGCCTTTCCCAGGCTTCATGTAGTTCCGCTTCACACAATGCCTCTGCTGTTTCCCTCTCGTTTTTTCCTAATTATAAGAAGGGATGCAAGAAAACTGACCCCCAGAAAAGGTTACCTGCTGACCCAATGAAAAGTTGGAATATAAACTTTCTTAAGTGGGGCACTCTTGTTTTCTTAAAACCTGGGAAACTCTGGGCCCCTACTCTTAAGAGAAAGCTTGGTGCTGCGGCCACAAACTATAGTTTCCACAGACACGCCTTCTTTGGTTATTGCAATGCCTGAGAGAGAAATTTTCTCAAAAAGAAAAATCCATGCCCAGTGGGTGTGGCTCCGAGTTAAGTTAGGGTTTTTCAAAATGCTGATCACTGTTTGTTTCCCAGTCAGGGCACATGCCTGGGTTGTGGACTTGATGCCCAGTAGGGGGCATGTAGGAGGCAGGCGATCAACGATGCTCTCTCATCATTGATGTTTCTCTCCCTCTCCTCTCTGAAATCAATAAAAATGTGCTGAGAAATAAAATAAATTTTAAAAAGAAAAACCCAGATTTCTGGACTCATTTTTAAAAACTCAAGACATAATACTGGGCTCCCCTTGCCAACACGGCAACAGCTAGTTGGTACTGAGAGCCACGCTCTGCGCTGTTTGCTGCCAGCGTTACTTTCCAACGTCAGTCGGTCTGAATCTGACTCCCTCTGCTGTAGCCACTTACCTCTCCCGTAGCTAAGGCCACGAAATTATCCACTGTTTTTGGAACAGTCTTTCCAAAGAGACCTATGACCACCCGGCCGATGTCTTCATCGCCAATCCGCAGGTCGAAGTACACCTGGGGGAAAAGAGCCTTTTGTGTTTAGC
>NW_006295825.1:2706677-2716682 GCF_000327345.1 Myotis davidii | reverse complement strand
GGAAAGAAGGGCCCAAGAAGCTACCCTGGGGATGGCAGAGAAAACAGCCTTGTTTTAAAGCAGCGTTTCTGCATTTGCTTTTGGTGGTGACAAAACCCCATGAGAATCTAATGAAAATTCCAGGCGCATTTCCCAGGAAACCCATTTACACTTTCCTTAGACTACAGGGTAACAATCTTCCCAGGCTCTATAACATCAGGAAACAAAACACAAAACAACAGCGATAAAAAAAAAAAAAAAAGCAACCACGCGAGTTTAAACTATACTGCTGTGCTTTGTAATTGGTTAAAATTTGACCTAAAAAGATAAAGGATTCACGATTTGGCAGCCGTGATCTCTCACCACTTCGCCAGCACCGCGGGGTATTTGCAAATGGACTTCTCAGGGGCTGCGGGTGCGGCCCCAGCTGGGCACCCCCGGACCAACGCCTGGGTCAGGCCAGGGGGTCGGGGAGGGTGTCGGGTCTGTCTCTCGTCTGAATGCGGGAGGACCATCCAGGCGTCACCAGACCACAGCCGGGGACCAGGCGCTGAGCCTGAGCCCAGGATGCCCAGGCCGACCCCAGGCGGCGGAGGGCGGGCCCCGCCGGGCAGGGCTGGGGAAGGGAAGCCGGACCTTGACGGTGACTTTGGGCCCCTTCTTCTTCTCATCGGCCGTGGAAGGTCCCGGCAACAGAAGGAAGACGACGGAGCCCACGATCAGGGCGGCGACGAAGAGAAGCTTCATGTTCCGCTCCGAGAGGCGTAGCATCCACGGGGAGAAGGGAGCACGGCCAGGGCAGCCGAGGGCCGGAAGCAGGTGAGGGATCGGGCGGCGTGGGCCCCGGCGCCTCCACCGAGCGCGGCCGCGGGGGAGGCCGGGGCCTCTGCAGGCCTCCTAGGAGGAGGGGGGCTTCATTTCCCCCCTTCGGATCGGCGCCTGATAGTAGCTCCCCTTGTGGGCGGGGCCCGGCTCCCGGTGGGGCGGGCGAAGACGCGGGCTCGTGGGTGGCTGCCACGTTACTGCGGCCTCATTGGCTCCCCAGCTCTCTCATGCCCACCTACAGGAAAAGGAGCCGCAGAAGGCGTTGCCCCCTCAAAGAGCGCGGGGATTGGGTTTCTGAAGAAACTACAAAACCCAGCATGCAGAGCGGCATGTCACGCGGCCGGGCCGCTCTGACTTTGCGGAAATGTAACTCTTGGGGTAACAGGGGCCCGAGGCGGTCACAATTGTCCGTATTGGGCCAGTCAACCGCATTATTGGGTTAGGGTGTGGTAGTTTCCACGTGTGCGCGTACCCAGAGTATGACTTCTACAGCTCCGTGCAAAACTTGCTTCAAAACCCACTTTTGGCCCTAATCGGTTTGGCTCAGTGGATAAAGCGTCGGCCTGCGGACTGAAAGGGCCCAGGTTCGATTCCGGTCGAGGGCATGTACCTTGGTTGCGGGCACATAAAACCCACTTTTGACTTTATCCTGTCACTTTACTACTCAATTTTCTCTCCTCTAATCTTGCTGTGCTTGTTGCTGTATGAGTCAATGCGCACTCTGTCACATACACTCTGTGTGGTTTTTTCTTCTTTTTTTATGTTAATCCGTATTCGAGGATATTCTTTTTTTTTTAAAATATATTTTATTGATTTATTACAGAGAGGAAGGGAGAGAGATAGAGAGCTAGAAACATTGATGAGAGGGAAACATCGATCAGCTGCCTCCTGCACATCTACTGGGGATGTGCCTGCAACCCAGGTACATGCCCTTGACCGGAATCGAACCCGGAGCCAAACCGGTTTCGGCGAGGATATTCTTTCCATTGATTTTTAGAAAGAGAGGAGGGCATGGGGGAGAGAGAGAAACATCGAAATGAGACACACGATTGGTTGCCCACGAATGGGGCCGGGGATTGAACCTGCAACCGAGGTACGTGTCCTTGACCGGAATTGAACCCGGGGTCCTTCAGTCTGCAAGCCGAATCTCTAACCACTGAGCAAACTAACTAGGGCTTTTAAAAAAAGATTTTAAATTGATTTTTAAAGAGAGAAAAACATTATTGTGAGAGTAATACATGGATCTAGTGTGGTTTTCAGCTTTCTTTTCTTAAAAATATATTTTTATAGATTTCAGAGAGGAAGGGAGGGAGAGAGAGGAACATCAATAATGAGAATCATTGATTGGCTGCCTTCTGCACGCCCCCCACTGGAGATGGAGCCTGCAACCCAGGCATGTGCCCTTGACTGGAATTGAACCCGGGACTTTTCAGTCCGCAGGCCCATGCTCTGTCCACTGAGCCAAACCAGCTAGGGCTCAACTAACTTTCTTTACCTATTTTCCCAAGTAACTACATTTTTTTGTGTGTGAGCAATGATTATATTGCACTTATTTTGTGTATACTGTAGCTCCCCCAAACCTGCTGCAGGGCTGTGCTCAACAAGTTATGGTTGACATAGTGTCACATTAGCACCCAGTGGGGAAATAATACATGCCAAGGCCTGAGTTTTAGTCTCCCTTTTTGAGAAGCCTTCAGAAACGTCAGGGATGGTTGTTGGATGCCTTTCCATCCCTAGCTCAGGTAGTCACACTCACTTGGTGTTCAGTCTACAACATACATACTTCAGTACCATAAATCTTACACACCAAAGTACATCTTTCCAAAACGTGCACCTATGATGTTATTAAACATCTTTAAAACTAATTTTCAAAGTTTAATTATAAAAATTCCTGGTCTTCACAGCCCAGATTGCAGGTAGGCATGACTGTTTCTATAGCTAAACTCTGCAGTTGGGTCTCTATGAGGTGCTGACCTCAGTTTCAGGTTATGCATGGCCACTGGCGTAAGTTTAACTTGTCCTTCCTTACACTGGCTGCAGAGCTTCAACAGACAAATCTCACATAAACACAAATAACATTTGCTATTTTCTAATCTTCACACCTTAATCCAGACCACCTCAATCAGGTGGAGGTTCTTCTAGATAAAATCATTCCACTGACCAAGATGATGATCTAAACTCCCTTCCCCTTAATTCTGTGGGAATTAATTTTCCACACTCATAGATCTTATGCTGCTACCGAATCAACTGAGAAAAATGCTCACCAAACTATGTTTTCAAAGTAGCCTTCTCAACATGAAATGCTAAAATGGCATAAGAACAGCCTTCTCCCCCCACCTTTTCCACCACTTTTGAAAGAAAAAAATATGCTTGGTGGGTAAAATAGTCTCAATGCAAAGTTTTTCTCTCATAAAGATCTGAAATTTTTTTTTCTGTTTTTACTTGCCTGCCAGTGGAAAAAACCCCAAATCCTTACATAGTAATTGAATAGTGAAAAGAAACAAAGAAAAAAACAGAAAAATTGCAACCAATCATGCCCAGATTGGCAGTTGTTTTTGTGGCCAATATACGCCCTTGTGAGTTTATATTGCATATCCCAGTTATACCTTCTGTCTGTATAGATGTTACATTAGTGGAGAATTATAAAGCTCTATTCAAACCTGTTCCATAGAGCAGATCCTAACTTCCTGGTGTTCCACTACCTAAGAACCATGGGAATATTGGAACTAGTATGTCAATGGTGAATGTCCGAATTCTGCCAGGATTATTTATATATTTTAGATTTTTAATTGATTTTTAGAGAGGAAGGGAGGGAAAGGGAAACAACAATATACCCATTCTTTTTTTAAAACAAATATTTTTACTGATTTCAGAGAGGAAGGAAGAGGGAGAGAGAGAGATAGAAACATCCATGATGAGAATCATGGATCGGCTGTCTCTTGCAAGCCCCCTACTGGGGATGGAGCCCGAAACCTGGGCATGTGCCCTTGACCAGAATCAAACCTGGGACCTTTCAGTTCGTAGGCCGACGCTCTATCCACTGAGCCAAACCGGCTAGGGCAGGCATATTCATTTTTAAAGTGACCCAGAAGAGAAGGCAATGTTTAGCCCAAATGAATGAAGACTGTCAAAGTATCAGACATTATTTTCATTCACTGGAGGCTTGAATCCTATCAAAGTTAGACCTAGCCAGATTCTTAAGTTACAAGTGAGCCAGGGGAGATAAAAACTAGACAAATCAACCAACCAAACAAAATTAGCCAAGAAAGGTAAGACATTTTATTTTACATACAAAAAGGGTGCAAACTGAGTCCTTTCCTCCCCAAACTGGGGAGGAGGTATACTTAAAGATCACATTTGTGTTTTCCATGGTGCCCTAGGAAATGGGCTACTCTGAGATAACTTATCAAGACCCATTTTCCCATTTTCTCCAAAGAAGGCTAGTTCCTCTGCAGAGGAATTTTTCCTAATGATGTTACAAATCTCTCTCCTGGAGGAATAATTTCAAATACACTTGAAATTGACATTCATGTTTAAAAATACTACAAGTTTCATTTTCACAGCTGAGCTTTGTGACCAGTGCCAGGGTTTATGAAACATTACACATCGAAAACAACAGGTAAAAAAAGAAAAAAAGAAAAAAGAAAAAAGGCATTTAACAATGATTAGACACATCCACACATCAATTAAAACTGATTTCCACAACTGATTTGTACATTATCTAGTCTCAAAAAATTGCAATCAACATCCCAAAATCTTTTTAAAAGTACAATGGGCAAAGATGAGTGAAACAAACAATAATATAATAAATTAGAGCATGTAATATATCCAATGGGCATTGATGAATCAACATTATTTTCCATTGGGGGGGGACACACTTCTATTTTTGGTTTCTATCTCTATCTTTTCTGCTGTTCATTATTTATTCTTCTGCTTGATAAATGGGACTCATTCCCAGAACCAACTTGCTGTGACACTAATTTGAGAAGCTCACTTGTTACTTGTTTACTTCCTAGAATATTCAGGAACACATGATCCCTGTAGCCTGGGCTGAGTTTTTATGGAAGTGAAATACACACAAATGAGCACACAGACACAAGCATACAAATACAACCACACACAACCATCCGTAAATATATTTCCCCCAAAGAAATGGCTCATCTTTCCTGAGACATTCCTAACAAATTGATAAGCCTCTTAAAAAAGCTTTCGGTGCAAGGGCTGGCCTGGGATTTGGTCTGGAACTCGTGAAGAGGAACACTGAAAAGGTCTCAGCTGCCCTGAAAGAGGGGTGTGTGGGGAAGGGGCACTCAGGACAGCTGTCCTCTCGTGTGTGTTATGGGATGTCTGCATTGCACCCCCCTTTACTACCATGAATAGCCCTCTGCGCTGAGACTTTGAAGGTGGTGATGGCACTGGAAAGATGATTGTGAGAAGTAAAGAAGGAAACTAATAAAAGAAATTGTCCACCAATCTGAGGTTTCTGAATAACATCAAGTTTGGTGATCACACTAGAAATATATGGAGTACACATTCATTTTCTCCTTTGTAAGCTGATCTACAAATACTGGAGTGGACTTCCTGGTTGCTTTTTGAGGAAATACGTCAACTACTACAGTCTATATCCAGGGAATCTACTTACTATTTTGAATACAATGAAGAAACCTACTCTTTTTCACTTAGTCACCTGCAAAAGGAGTTAGGGGGAAAACATGTTAAGACTGCTTGATTGATGAGACTTCCAAGATTTGTGGCTAAAAAATTGCTCAAAACTCTGCAAGCCCTCAGAAGGGCCAAGGTTTCCTCATAATTCATATACAACACCCCCACCAAAAAAAATTAAAATAAAAAAATCCCACAAGAAAACAAAACCATAGAAATCCCATTTTGATTCCCACCAATCCACTATGGGGAAGACTGAGAATCACTGTCCATCAACCTCTAGAAGGGACTTGCCTGGAGCCCTGGTGTCGGCAAAAGCAAGAACCCCAGAGACAAGTGCCTGTTATTTACATGGCCAGTGCAGATGGTGTGCCTAGTTATCCTGGCTCCCTAAGGGTTTCTGGAACTTGCCCACCTTGGGATAATGGCAGGGATGGTGGCAGTGACCTGGCGAAAGCAATGTTGGCTATGGCGCTGCAAGCTTCCACCCAGGCTGAGACACTCGCCCTACCGTGGTAGCTCTGACACTGGAGGTAACGCCTGGGCAACTCACTGGGAGCAGATCGCGGGCTTAAATATGAATATGGAAGAGGTGACTGGGACACAAGAGGCATGTGGGCGGAGGAGAGTTGCATCAGAAGAATGATCAAGTTCTTTTGAGAAGATGCTGCCATGGAAGTACTTATTTTTGAAAAATGCATGCTCACTGGGAGGGGTACAGAGTTATGTCTTTTGCATAAAAAGTTAAGGCTATGATCCGTAGTAACCACTCTGACATAACATCACCACCACTGCCTATTTCTAACATTGAAAGTGATTACTAACACTGAGAATCGACACGGAACATGTACTACCAGTGTACATTTCCAGTGCAGAGACGGAAGTTTAGAGGCGGTGGACACCTCTTCTGGCTAATGGTAGGGGCTGTTTCTACGTAGTCGGAGTTCACTGAGAATTAACAGGCATTCATCACTTCTACAGCAAACCCCAGGATCCTGCTGTCTCCTATTGCCCCTGCATTCCAAAGTAAAATGGAGCTTTAATTGGAGCCCAACCTAGTCACCTGACTTGTACCTCTCTAGATCCTGTTTACTCCTAGACAGACCCAAAATAGCAGGAGAGTGTTAATAAAGGCCGTCCTGAAAGCACACTGCTGCTGGCACACTCTGCCCACCCCTGCAGAGCTGTCTGGAGTGAGATCACTGGGAAACACCAAGGTGTGCAGAATAAGTGATTAACCCTTACTTGCTTAGACTTCACAGACACAAGTCATGCTCTGGTCACAAGGGAAGGACCCTTTTTGCCTGTCCTGCTAGCCTCAATCTGCTCAGGATGCAATGCCTGAAGGCATGCAAGGCTTAGGAGAACTCCCAATGGTATAATATGATGGATTTTGTATGAACAGATGCTGTTAGTACTTAATGCTAACTCAGAAACAATCGCATCAATTCCAAAGGAATTGGCACCATGGCTGTGAAATGAAGAAATCTCAACAACTACAGAGCAAGTGGATTTGGGTAGGTGGTGGGCGCATGGAGTGCCCAACCCCAAGGACCTGGCTGAAGCATACAGCTAAGCAACTATAGCAACAGAGCGAAGGAGGGAGCCCTAATGTGCTGTTGGGGATAGAACGGATGGCTAAAAGGTACTCATCTAAAAAATTTTTGAAAGAAAATCACAATTTCTCAGGGGTGTGGGACCGCCTTGCAGTGCCAATGGTCCTGGATCACCATTGCCCTGCATGCCAGAGGGGCCTGGGGCCTTCATCTTTGTTATGGAAATCAAATATCTAGCAAGGGATTTGTGGAGGGCAGAGTGAAAACAATGCATTAGGAAGGACCCCCCCACCCCAATTGCTCAGATTCAACCCCTCAAGAGCTAGCCTTAAAAAAAGTCACAAACCCAGCTGCAAGGGGGCTTGCCCTACAGCCAAGCTGGTCACTGCCTTTGCTTTTTTTGTGGAAGCAGGGGGTGGGGAGGCACTTAGTAGGGTATGGAGTGCCAAGAGGCTCTAGGCTCTGCCACCCTTTCCCCTTGCCCTCCCTTAAGAGGCAAGGCTTTTTCTATACAGGTTTGAGGAAGTTTCTATACAGAAAGTTAGAGTTGCCCAAATACCAACTGAGAAACTATGTAAGTTTCAGTGATTACACCTTAACCACTAGATAATGTCAAGGAAACAAATCCCAGTATTTGAAATCCTTGTGGGGAAAGGGTGTGGTTCTGTCTCTCCCAGCCACTGTTTTGTATACAGGGAAAATTCTTTTAAAGAAATGGAAAATTACAATCTTTATATAAGCTAAGCAGGTTTGAAGCCAGGGGAATGATATTTCCTGGCAAGGCCTGATGGAACAGAGGAAGCCTAGTAACTCTGTTTCATGCTACTATTTCTGTTCCATTCATCAAGGGACTTGTCAGGAAATGCCAACTACCAGAAAGTATCCCCACACCCTCCAGTCCAAAAGACAGCCCTACACCTCAAGTCAGGGGCAATGATTTCTGTTCCCAAAACCACCAGAATAAGTCATCAGCCACTGTCCTCCATGCTTAGCTCTCTACTCCCAAATAGAAGACCCCGTTCCCTGATGTAAACAATCTCTTCTCCTCTATGGCATCTGGGACAAGAGGTCACTGTTTGGGTAAGCTGCTGAACTCAAATGAAAACTGAGCATGAAAAGATGAACTCTGTACATTAATACTTTTTTAAAGCAATCAATGAGGAACCAAGACTCTTCATGGCAGTATGTCATGTGACTACACGATGTGGGGGGTGGGGTGGCGGAGAGCATACTGGGGAGAACACGCCCTAGATGCAAGGCCATCTTATTTGGAAGGAGTCTATGTCTAATTGAGAAGATAATTTCAGAGCTTTCATTTCAGTCTCCTTTCCCCTGGAATCCTCCAGCACCAATTAATCTCCCCCTCCTGCTACTCCAGCCCCACGTACTGAGTCCTAAGCCTGCTGCTGTGGACCTGCTAGGGGAAAATCTGCAGGTGCTTGGTTTCTGATAAGGCAGGTCAGCCCAAATGTCTGACTCAGCTCCTGGGGCAGACAGTACATACCGATTTTATTTCCTGGCCCTATGATGCCAAATCCTGAGTTTCCTTTGGCAGTTGGAAGGCAGATTCATTTTCCTCTCTTTTTGTCCACTAGTGGTAATATGGTGGTAGCTGTTTCATCACTAATTGTGTTCCCCAAAATCGATAAGGAAGTTACATGGCTATCTAGTTGGAAATCCCTGGCAGTGGAGGAAACAGATGTTTCAGTTTGTTTTTAAATTATCTCCTTCTCTGGGATGAAATATCTCCTGGTCATAGTCTGGCTTGGCTGGCTCATCCCATGTGTCGTAGAGGTTAGGTTGTCCAAACTGCAGGCTGATAAGGTCAAGAGGCTCTGGTAGGACATTCTTCAGTAGCTGAGAAGATGAATGAAAATTCAAGTATGTTTTCTTGCCAACCTGAGTGTTTACTCAGAATGACATAGAGTTTGGCTTCTTCTCTTCTGGGTGCTGCTGACCCAACTCTTTCCATTGAGATGTCCTCTGGACCCATGTTCTTTCTGAATGGCTTGGCTGGCCCCATCCCCCTCAAAACAGAAAAAAAGTAAAACTCCCAATATAATCAGACACAATATGCATCTGCCATTTTTTTTTGTTAAAAAAAAAACCAACAAAAACACAAAAAAACCAATAAACTAAAAGTGCAATAAAGTCAGTTTTTTTCCTTTGCTCAGAACAATTTGCATTGTTCTACTACTGACTGGAGAATAGAGTTCACACTTGTCAAGAAAGCTAAGAACGCCAACACACGGGGACAGTAGACTGCAGATTTCTCACAGCTTGTGTCCTACAGTGTAACCTCATAAGAGGGAGGGAGGGAGTAAACTGTACCCATGGCCAGCTGAGGATGGAGGCTGGGCAGGCACAGAGGAAGAGGGAGCCAGATATCCCTGGAAGGTGGAGAGGGTTCCTCTCCAGCTCAGGCCTGCCATCTTCCTCCTACCTTCTTGGCCACAAGCCCAGCCTCTAGAGTTCCTTCGGCAGACAAAGCCTTCAACTCACTAGCTTTAGTGCTGGAGAAGGTTGAGGGTGGGGCAAGGACCGGGAGTAAACTAAGGGGCGGGAAGAGAATAGTAGTCCTTGAGTTTTTGTGAATGACACCTTCACTGTAAACAATAGGAAGGAGAGTCAACCAAGTGGCCCTGAGGGCAAGCAGTGGAGGAGCAGCAGCTCTGGGACCTGCTCAGAGCCTCAGGCAGGTGGGGACAGCCACTGACCCCCTGGGCCCTGGCTGCCCACACTGGCTCCTTCTGGGGGCATCTCTTTTCTTCTTTTTGGTTTGGATCTCCACCCTCCCCTGCAGAGGAGTCCTTTCCAATGAGAAATGGCAGGAGCTGCAGGTGCAATCGAGTCAGAGTCCCCAGGACCTGAGGACTCCTGGGAGGCACTGGTCACTTATGGCGCTGAGCAGTCTTCTTCCTTTTCCTCTTAAAGAAACAGCAGCACCTGGGGCACAAGGAACATTGCAAGTCAGTGTGAGAGC
>NW_006295825.1:2692571-2706340 GCF_000327345.1 Myotis davidii | reverse complement strand
TCCCTCCTGGGCAACAGCCGTAGCCCTGGCACATCTCTAAGCATGAGTATCCTCTCCTTACTCCTGCCTTTGGAATAGGAAGCACCTCTTGTTCAGATAGTGACTAATCCAGAAGGGAGTGATGAGGGCTGTGGCATGGCTGGTGCAAAATAGGTCCTTTCTAGGACGCTAACACATGGGAAATGAGAAGGTGGTGAATGAGTCAAAGATGCCTGATGCTGGAGAGTAACTTTGGAAGTATAATTCAGATTTGCTGAACCCTTGAAAGAAAAGCTTTTCTGAGAAAACTGTCTTTGAGTTGCTTGCCTATCCTTCCAGGCTTAATGCCAGGAATTCTATCTAATAAAGAGGGAATATGCTAATTAACCCCCATGCCATCACAAAGATGGTGGCGCCAATAAGCGTATCATAAGGCACGCGTATCATAAGGCAAGCGTATCATAAGGCCAATAAGGAGGGAATATGCTAACTGACTGCCCCGTCCTCAAAGATGGCAGCGGCCACAGCCACAAGATGGCGGCGCCCAGTCCCCTCAGCCCCCCAGCCACCTAGGGCCAGCCCGAGGCTCAGGTAACCAGGGCCAGCCAAGGCTTGCGCTGCCGGCAGTGGCAGCAGCAGAGGTGTGATGGGGCATTGCCTTCCCCTGGTCACCGGGCCACCTCCTGCCCCTGAGGGTTCTGGGACTGTGAGAGGGGGCAGGCCAGGCTGAGGGACACCGCCCCCCTCCAGTGCATGAATTTTCATGCACCGGGCCTCTAGTATTCATATAAAAACAAAGAATTGTTGCTTACTTCCTAAACCCCCAGTTCACCACTTTAGCTAAGATTCTCTCCTTTTCAGCCAGACCCCTTCGTAATTTCCTATACCCATTGGACTAGTTATTAAAAAGTCGAACATTTCTTAGAATGTTAAAATAGACATTTATACAGACAATAATGGGTTTTATATCTGAATGAATCAAACATGGATTTTGGAAATAAGAGCACCTCAAGAGGGTCTTAAGATTTTTTAAGAGTATTAATGTCACTTGTAAAGTACTATTAACAGGTATGAATACAGTTACTAAACAAAGTGTTTATTTGGAGACTGAATACATTCTTTTAAATAAAAATGAGAACACTTTTGATTGTTTAAAACAGTCCTTGCCCTAACGGGTTTGGCTCAGTGGATAGAGTGTCAGCCTGCGGACTGAAGGGTCCCAGGTTCGATTCCAGTCAAGGGCATGTACCTTGGTTGCAGGCACATCCCCAGTAGGGGGTGTGCAGGAGGCAGCTGATCGATGTTTCTCTCTCATCAATGTTTCTAACTCTCTATCCCTCTCCCTTCCTCTCTGTAGAAATCAATAAAATATATTTTAAAAAAACAAACAAAAACAAAAACAGTCCTCAATGACATCCCTGAGGAAGGATTCAAGAAAATGATCTTTTTCTGTACACATACGATTTTGAAAAAAGACATTTTCCAAGTTGAATGTCCTGAGATTAATATTAAACAAGGCAAATTAAATCTCATGGGAACACCAATATTTAAATATATTTACCTGTTCCCTATTAACCACGACTTTCAGAGGGACCACTAACGTCTAAGCCAATCTCTATTCTTACTCCTTTTAGAGGATATTAAGATGATGATTTTGTGTTTTTAAGCAAAAGCCATCATAAGAAAAGTTTGAAATACTGTTTTAGTCCATTTCGAGTGACGGGTCTTTTCTTTTACCCCCTCCAAGGCAAGGCATAAAAATTGCCTGTTTATAAGCGTATCATAACCTGATGTGCAATGCTGTTCACCTAATTGGAGGAGAGTGTGAGCTATGGTTTAGAACCCCAGAATAATTTTTGCTGGTTACTGTAGTTAAAGCTTAAGCAGTAGCAGAAGCTTTTAATAATTCTACCCACAAGGAAACAGACCCTACAATCTGCTCAACTCTTTGGTTTCTGTGGTAACTACCGGCAACAGGGCCCATTAAACTTGGTCAAATCCAGACCAAACCCAAATGGACACCATACAGATGTCTTACTATCAGAAGAGAATGAAGGCAAGGAATGAGCCCTTCTTGGGTCTTGGGTTTGCTTCCAGTTGCTTCTTTGATTGGATAATCAGAAGATCTTAATATGCTAGAGTGAAACATGCTGGAGTGAAAGTCGATCCATTTTCCATATTCACAAGCCACCAAGTGCTCTTCCTTTAGGCCTCTGAACCACTTATTTTGCCTTTTCGATGAGCCTTCCAAGTGCTCATAGAAAAGGCTGCCTCCTGAGCAACAGCCATAGCCCTGGCACATCCCTGACCTGGGGTATTCCCTCCTACTCCTGCCTTTGGAATAGGTAACACCTCTTGCTCAGGTAGTGACTGCTCCAGAAGGGGGTGATGAGAGCTGTGGCATGGCTTGTGTAAAAGGTATGTTCTCTTACTATGTCCTGCTTTCTCCCTTCACTTATTCCTTTGCTATGCTTCTCGTGCTTGAACTTGCTGTACTTGTACACTCTTGCCTTGCTCTAATAGCTGGCTCAGGTCCCGCAGTGTCCATGAAGTCTTCCTTGACCATCCTGTCCACAGTGACCTCTCAAGGGACAATGACATAAGTACCCTGGAGAATCAGTTGTCCTTTCAAGTATGTATGTCTTATCTCTCTAGCAAGATAGTACCTAAGCTCTTTGGGAAAGGCCTTGGGACCTCCTAGAGTTCCAAGCACTGAGTTGGATGAGCATACAGTAGGCCTTATATTTGCAGTCAGAATCACATGACTGATATCTCACAGAGAAAAACAGACAAAAGCAGTCATATCACACAGACTTATGTTAAATAAACAGGCCCAATGTACTCCTCGATGCTGTAAGACTACGAATTCTATCTTCATAAAATCCAGTTGTTACCTTTAATACATCCCTGTCCCTGAGAAACCCTGTAGGCCACTTGGCTTAGGGTTCAGAAAACAATGTTCAACTCAGTCACAGAAGACAAATAGAGGCCAGCAGGCCATTATCACCACACAGAATATGGTCCCATGCATGCAGACAATGTGGGAGAGTACAATTCCAGACCGCAAGAAACCACCTAGTTCAGGAGGACCTGGAGGGTCACAGGCAGTGTCCAGGAAGAGAGCTGGGGAAGGGGCTCTGTCTTATAGCAAGAATGCGCCTCACCAAACGTGGATGGATTCTTTAGGGGTTCCCTTCCTATACACCTCATGTTGTTCCTAAGAATGCATTTGAGAAACCTGGAAAAGAGAGGCTCCAATATCTCATTAGCCAAATCAGCCCCTGGCCCACTATACTCTCTTATAGGAAGAGAGGACAACAAAAAAGGAAAAAAGGACAATAAATGAAAAACACACAAACAAAATAACAATGACAAAATATCCATCTCGTCCCATGGAGCTCTCTTTTTTTGAGAGACATATTCTACAATGGAAGAACCAGCTAAATGAAAAAGAGAAGTCACAGATTTTTCCAAAGCAGTTCATTTTCAGGTAGAGACCATGCTGTAGAATGTGAGATTATCCAGCAACAATTGTCCTTGGAGTTGTGAAGAATAATATTAAACAACTGACACAGTAACTCTGTCCTCCTACCTCTGTCCCTCTCTGAATGATAACATCTGGGTGTATTAATTTGAGAAAAAATTCATTCAATTAAAAAGTAATTTTGAATACTGTGGGATAGATATTGTTTTGACAGGAGGAGGCAGCAATTAGATGGGTTTGAAAGGAAAGAAGGAATAGATTAATTCCTAGATACAGGCCTGCCCCGTTCCCACCTTGCGGATCTAGTTCCCCAGTCTGGGTGGTTATGGCAAAGGTGGCATATGGAAGCCATTCAGTGTTCTTAAGGCATTTTGTTTGGCTTTGCCAATCCAGCTCAGTCTGGTCCACTCCCCTAGCATGTGGACTGGAGAGAGGGACTCACCACAGGTTGAGCATTTTCAGGCAGCTACAGAGTGTATAAAGAGAAAAAACACAGAAAGGAAGAGAGAGAAAGAGATATTAGTCCACAGACGTGAGATAGAAGCGACTCCCTGTGAGCCATGCAAACATGCAGTATGTTGTGTCTGTGTTTAGTTGCTTCCTCTGTCAAGGTAGGCCCAGGCCACTTGGTCCCCACACTAGAGTGGAGGGGGCAGGTGCCTGATAGAAGCATCATGATGGCAGCTGGATCTCAGTGAGGGGTAAAACAAAACAGAAAGAGAGTTGATGGGTGCCCCAGAGTGGGCTTTCCTGGGCATGTTCCAGGACGGTAATGGAGCAAATGATCCTGCTTGTAAGAATTCAATCGAGCACCAAAGCCAAGCCAAATGGTTCCCACATGAAGTGTTAGTGTGCAATTTGTTAAGCTAACCTCCCGACTATTCTGAGGCTTTTACAAGTCTAACATGCCTGACCAAAGCGTCAGCAGTTAGCTCCTCTTCTCAAGGGGAGACAGGCTTAAGAGACACTTATTTTATTAGGAGAGGACTCAGAGTGAGGAGGATCACTGCTCTGGATGAAGGTATAACTGCAGAAAAGGGCCTAAATCTCATTCTTATTAATTTTCAGGGGAAATGAAGCCCATATTTGCTAATTTACAGCAGAAGTCAGTGGATAACCAGAAATCCCAGCATTCTTACTGTAACAAAAGTCAACCAAAAAGCTGCCTTGCCTTACTACCCTTCTAATCATACTTAAACTAGGGCATGTGTCCTGTAGCTAGCAAAAAGGGACGTTAGATGTTCATTTGTATATGGAACAAAAATTAAGACCCTCTAAGTTCTCTTCTCCTTTACACAAAACAAGCTGGGCAAGGAACCCCAAACTAAAAGCTTGGAAGTGAGGGTTTCACATAGTCTCCCCAGTACCCTAGTTAAATCTCAATTTGGGCAATATCCTCTTTTTTTTTTTTTTTTACAACTAGGCTGCAAGGACAAATGGCATCACAGCTGCCTATATTGAGGGGCTGTCTGGGACACCTTGTGCTACTCTAGCTGTGACCTCTTCCTGTGAAAATGATCAATTAGGTGGACACATGGCTTGCTGGCCTGGCCCCCCCCCCACACAAATAGAAGACCAAGAAGAAAAACATATGGCTGTGCCCTGAAAGTTCACTGGTGAAGATGGATTGATAGCTCATGAAATCACTAGGGCCGTGGTCAGCAAACCACGGCTCGCGAGCCACATGTGGCTCTTTGGCCCCTTGAGTGTGGCTCTTCCATAAAATACCAACTTCTGTACATGGGCCACGAAGTTCCAATCGCACTGTACGTGCGCGCCTGCATGTGGTATTTTGTGGAAGAGCCACACTCAAGGGGCCAAAGAGCTGCCTGTGGCTCACGAGCTGCAGTTTGCGGACCACTATTCTATAACATCCACAAAAAGATTGAGCTTAGCCCAAGAACTATTAATTCCTTCTTACTCTAAAATCTTAGAGAAAGTATCTGAGAGGAACTGAATTCAACTGTCACTTTTCTTCACTAAACAATTACAAACCCCTTCTCTAGGCCAACCCCTTTGTTAGATACTATTACAATGACTAAGGCATAATTTATTCTACTAGAGCCATGGTCAGCAAACCGCAGCTCGTGAGCCACATGTGGCTCTTTGGTATTCAATTGATAAATGAATAAAGAGCAGAGCCACACACAAGGGGCCAAAGAGCCGCGGTTTGCCGAGCCACAGTTTGCTGACCACTGCACTAGGGGAATCAGCACACAAAATGCCCTAAATTATAAGCTTTTGGATGACATTTGGTTAAATACAATTGCTCCCCTCTGGTCTCCCCATCTTTAAGGCCGAAACCTGAAACGGGTAGCAAAGAGACACAATGGTTCCTTTTTGCTAAATGGGGAGACATTAAACTCTCTTTACATCCTAGAGTTTAGATTACACCAGAACAGAATACACAAAATTGGAATCTCTTTATGAATGACCCCCTATCTTACATACAGGACACAAACACCACACTCACATACACAATTAGTGTATACATTTACTGAAATGAAATGAGATGAATGGGTTCAAAAGATAAACCTGTATAGGGCACATTATAAGATTAAAGCCCATTCTATCTTGATATTCAAAATGTTATTAAAAGCAGAGCTAAATTTCTAGTCTTCAAAATAGTAGCCACGGCAGTGAGTTGGAAGTGAAGTGGGGGTGGGAATGGGTACAGCCATCTTTCAAGCCCAGACAATGTTGGATCAGACCACACCTAGTGCAGTGGTTCCTAACCCTGACTAAACATTCAAATCACCTCAACTTTACAAATTCCTAATACTTGGCCCATATTCCAGATAAATTAAATCAGAATCTCTAGGGTCAGGATTCAGAAATTTGTCCAAAGTACACCCAAGGTTGAAAACCCATAGGGAAGGAATAAACACACTGTCTAGTTAGCAGAAGAAAGTTCTGTTATGGAAACTGAAAAACTGGGAATACCATTAGTATCTCCGAAGTCCCTGAAGATGGGAGCATGTTTCCTTACTGAAATAGTCTCTTCCTGGCATTAGAAACTCCCCTGCCCTCCTATGTATGTGGCAGGGCCTTATATAAACCAGGAGAGGAGCACCAGAAGCTGCCCACAGTCAGCAGGGACTCGACAGGAGACAGTTTAAGTCATCCTCACTTGCTTTTTATCTACTGGGTAGGAATCCTCGGGACCTGCTTTAAGAAAAGGATCTCCTGGAAGCAAAGCGAGCCAAGCCTGTAGATGGGGCAGTAAAGGATTGGGCAGGAGGGACAACCACGCAAAGTGTGTCTGGAAGGAAGAAGAATGCTGGTCTTGGAGGCTCAAGAGACCACTTAGGATGCAATATCACTGTACCGAACAGGACGCTGGGGTAGCCTGAATGTTCTCAAAGGATTTACAAGAAAAATTATCCAAATCAGGCTCGGCAGCAGTAACTGATTTGTAAAGGACTTTTCTCTTCCTACCTCGTGTCTTCTTGAAGGTTAAACCTGGATTTGAATTTGGGATGGGGCAAGAAGATAAAGTGATAGGATTGCTGCTTTTGTAGTAGAATCAGCAGTTATTTCGCCTTCTACCCCATATTCTAAGAGTTTAAACACAGACCATGCAGAGAGCACCAAGGGCTGTGGTATGGACAGGGCGAGACATTCACATGCAAGAGCATCAGAAAAGGGGGTGGGGGAATCTCCTCACTCTTTTGGGATTAGTGTGATTTCCTTTCCTTCTCAAGATCCTTCCCACATAGGTACAGAGACTATTTTCCTTGCCTGACTTATCTGAGTCTCTCTGAATCCAGAATCATTTAAGTGAGAACAAAATCGCCCTGAAACCCTTGCTCCAGGGCTATATATGCAGAGTGGTTAGCCAAGAACCAGAAGTTTTATGCTGTTCAGCACAGCCCATGGTTGAGATAAGCATTTTTCTGTGTCCTACAGGGAGTAAGAAGATCCAGGGCACCAAGAGGCTCATGACTACTCTCTATTATAGGTCTTCTATCATGATTCTTTTCGTTCACTATGTCTTTTGCCTCATGTGGACTAGAGAAATATGACTGTCTTCCGGAAATCACAACTAAAGAAGGGCAGCAGCAGCAGCCTTACAATACCATGCAAAAATAAAATGGTCAAAAGAAAATAGCTATGGACACAAGCATGAGGAATTCAGTCTGAGATGAGCAGCACACAGAGAGGAAGAGACAGGTAAAAGATTTTTCAATCTATGACTCGAGAGCCCCCTTGAAAGATGAACATACTTAGCTTCCTCCACTACTTCCACCTCAGCGTGAGCTGTGATTGGTGCATTGGAGTGGGCTCCTGTGGGGTCATCGACATTCAGCTCTCCATTGGTTGAGCTAACCACCTGAAACAGAAAGACAGAGTGTGACAGACACCACGACAATAGGAGCCTCCTGCCAGTGCCAGAGAGAGTCACTAAGGGAGATCTGGTCTCTTGCTTAGGAATTAGTCAGGCAGTGTCTGGAATGTTTGTTTTCCTAGGTTGAGGGCCAACTGTCCTAAGTTAGGAAAGGTTCCCAGATCTTATCATGTGAGGACACAAAATTCAATGATGTAAACATATAATGATGATAACTTCCATATGAATGCCTACTCTGTGTCAAGGACACTACTAGATTTTGTGTTTGTGTGTGTGTGTGTGTAATTTTAATCCTTACAAAAATCCTATGCAATAGGTCATATTACTCTCTTTAATTCTATTCCTCTTATTATGCTATAATTATATATAGATTCAGTGATGATGTTAAAAAATTCTACAAAGGAGATTAATAGTGGGCATCAGAAACTATAAGCAATCACACTTTCCTTCAAAAATTTCTTCATGGCTTTGACCATCAGTTTGAAGTTACTCAAATAAAAAGATTGCCACGTCCTCTCTGGTGAGAGGGCAGACGATAAGGAAACGTTCCCCTGGAAGACCAGTCTTATTTCAACCACCTTTATTTCAGGTTCAGTGTCATCCCAGGTCTCACTGATGGTCCCCGAATTGTAACTGAAGGCTCTCCTGTCATCTGGTTAATGTGGACCCGATCAGGCTTCTCTTGCTTGTGCAGTTGCTTCTGTCACCTGGTTTCATTTCCAACACATGATTCCTGCTTATGTGGGTGCTGGGGAGTGGAAAAGGGGACCCCGCTGCACAAACCACTCTGTTGTTAAAGATCTTGGCTGAAATATGGGAGAGAACCACAAAATAGAATAAACGGTTCGGATATCATATGCCTTTGGGTAAGTAACTTCATTTACTTGAGACTGTTTCTTACAGTTTGATGTGAGAATTATACAAGAAAATGTATAAGACAGTGTCTGATATAATACCTGGTGCACAATAATGGAGGCAGCATAGCACAGTAATGGGCTCTAGGTTTAGTTGGCCCTGGGTTTGAACCCTAGCTCCATCACTTACTTACTTGCTGTGGGCCCTGGGGCAAGATCCTCAATCTTTCTGTGCCTGAGCTTCCTAATCTGTAAAACGGGGAAACAATGCTGCTTACCTAATTGGGTTACTGTGTAGACAATCCACAGAAAGTGCTTAGCCCAGTGCCATGGTACATAGCAATGGCCCAATAAATATTTGTATTACTGTTATTCTCCCTTTATAAATGTTTATTCTAATCTACTTCTACCTCTGGGGTCCTTACCAGCAATTAATTCGTAAAAATTTCATACATAGTCATAAAGAGGAAGGTGGGAGGTGGAGTCTTTAGGGTATTTATTCAAAGAAAAAAGAGCAGACAAGGTGAATACTACTTATTAGTAGTCTATGCCCACCATTATGACTAAATCAACAATATTTATTGTCATTAATAATACATGCTTTTAAAAAATTAAAACAATGTTGTATGGTTAAAGAAACCTACATCATTAAATTTGGACTTACCCAAGGGAGACCCCACATTTCTGCTACGGATCCAATTTAGCATCTCTGCTTAATGGAACCATCGATATTATTTATCTCCTGACATGTATATGTCTATATATATATAGAATCCTAGGCAACCGGCTGACCTTCGACCATCCAACCAGTAGCTATGATGTGCACTGACCACCAGCGGGCAGATGCTCAACGCAGGAGCAGAAACCACAGGCATGGGAACATGGAAGAGATGATGAATCTCAGAGGGAAGGGGGAAGGGGGGAGGGCGGGAAGAGATTAACCAAAGATCTTATATGCATACTAGAGGCCTGGTGCATAAATTTGTACACCTATGGGATCCCTTGGCCTGGTCTGCACCCTCTCACAATCCGGGACCCCTTAGGGGATGTTGTAGAGCCGATTTCAATCCCACAGGCTAGGTTGAGGGACCCAACCGGTGCACAAATCTGTGCACCGGGCCTCTAGTGATATAATAAATACTACATGACATTATCTATGTAGTATTCTTGCAAAAAAAAAGTTTTATCTGTATCTAAGTATGATGGAACAAACTGACAAATCCAAAATGTGGGACCATTCTATAGGACAAAAAGACTGGGCTCTTCAAAAAAGAAAGACGGGTGACTATTACAGATTAAAAGAGGAGATTAAGAATTCAAAAACCAAGAAATTGAAAGAGACTGAAGAGGCATAACAACCAAATGCAAGGACAAACCTTGATAAAATCTGAAACACAGTAGAATTAATTTTGGGGACAATTGGGGGAAATGTGACATGTACTATACATTAGATATTATGGAATTATTAATTTTCTTGGCTATAAAATGGTGTTAGCGTTACACAAGAGAATGTTTCTGTTCTTAGGAGATGTAGGTTGAAATATTCTGAGATAAAATGTAATGTTTACATTTAAATCGTTTAGTGAACACTCCCCTGCCTCCTTCAACCCCTCATACAGAATTAAAGCAAATATGACAACATCTTAATCATTTGTTAATCTAGGTTAAGGACATAAACAAGCTCATTCCATCCTCTACACCCTGCAACTTTTCTGTAAATTTCAAAATAAAAAGTTGGGGGGAAAACCAACAAAAACAAAAGTTTGAGGAGAGAGGGTTTACAGACTGGAGAACCACAGCTCCTCAAGCTAATGTTGCTCCGTTCGTTTCCTCAGCCTACATCTGCTTCGTGTGGGCACATTCTGGCTGCACACTAACGATAGTGCTGTAAATTCATTCTGTGAGCACAAAGGTTAAAGGAGAAATCATAGTAAGTTTCTTTTCTTTCTTTTTTCTAAAAAATATATATATTTTATTGATTTATCACAGAGAGGAAGGGAGAGAGATAGAGAGTTAGAAACATCGACGAGAGAGAAACATCGATCAGCCGCCTCCTGCACACCTCCCACTGGGCATGTGCCACAACCAAGGCACATGCCCCTGACCGGAATCGAACCTGGGACCTCCCAGTCCGCAGGCCGATGCTCCATCCACTAAGCCAAACCGGTTACGGCCACAGTAAGTTTCTTAAAGAACAACTCAGCAACTAGACAAGATGTGAAGTAAAACGTCTTGGCCTCTACTAACATGAACAAAGTGGGAATAAGCACCACCCTGTGATTTACCTGGTGACTTTGGGTCATGGTGCTTGCTCATGGCGTTTCACATGTCTCATACTCTCCAATTTCTCCTTGCTATGAAGGCCCACAAGCAATGTCCTCAGGCAATCGAAGGGAGAGGTTATCCTCACTTTACAGACTAGACAGTTGTCTGTATCAATGAGAACTTGGTCTCAAATCAATCAGGCACAAATGGGAACCTTAGTACCAGTTGTCTAGCCTTAAACCTAACTGCCCTTTAGGAATCAATCTGAGCCTCAGAGCATCCACAGAATTATTTCAAGATGGAGCTACAGTTCGTTAAACCACTGAACTGCTGCCTATATGTGCAGTGGAAAAAACGCTAGTGTAGGTGACCGAAGAGCTGGATTCAGGCTTAGCTCTACCACAATATCCTCTGTGAGCCTTGCTTTTTAACGGTTAGACTATGTCAATAATATTGGTACTATCAACTTCATAATTACTAAGCTAAGCACAATGATATAGAGCAAAAACAATTTGAAAAATTATAACCTTTTGAATATAGTGAATTAGTACTTTAAACAATATCATTTTTATATTTTTTCAATTGAATTTTTTAAGTAAGCTATTTCTTTAAAAAAAATAAGTTTTTGTTGTTGTTGTTGTTTAATCCTCACCCGAGGATATTTTTCCATTGATTTTTAGAGAGAATGGAAGAGAGAGGGAAAGACAGAGAAAAATATCGATTTGAGAGAAACACATCAATTGGCTGCCTCCTGCACGAGCCCCGACCAGGGTCCAGGCCGGTGAGGAGCCTGCAACTGAGGTATGTGCCCTGGAATTGAACCTGGCACCCTTTGCTTCGCAGGCTGATACTCTATCCACTGAGTATAACATAAAAAAAAATGTTTTTATTGATTTCAGAGTGGAAGAGAGAGAGGGAGAGAGAGAAATGTCAATGATGAAAAACAATCATCCACCAGCTACCTCTTGCATGTTCTCTACTGGGGATTGAACCCACAACCTGGCATGTGCCCTGACCTGGAAATTGAAGCAGTGACCTCATGCTTCCTGGGTCGATGCCCAAACGCTGAGCCACACCCGGCTGGGCTAAACTTTATTTCTGTATGTGGAATAATGACATTTATTTTGCTGTAATTGCTATTAAAATTAATCCCACATTTCCTGCCTATATCACACAAGAACAAAGTAATTAATATCTATGGGATTAATATCTATGAAAGAGACTAAGGTGAAGTACTATTTTGACTTTAGTCCTTAATATTGGTAATATCTCTTTGGGGAGTCTAAAAAATTTGAGTTATTACTCCCATTTTTTTTTGAAATATTAATGTGAAAAAAAATCAGAGCTGTGCATCAAAGGAAGAAGTGCTTTAACTGATAATCAACATTTCAATCCTATTTCTCACAACTAACCTATTTGGCAATTCTCTATTTAGTTTTCCTATCTATAATACTGACCTTAACAAGAATTGTAAATAATTAAAAATTATAAAGATATAAGCAAATAAATAATGATTAAATGTTAAATGTCATTCTTAAGTCTCAGGCTCTTCTTTGGTCCCACATACGGTATGTATAGATATTTCCTATATGTTTTAATTTAAACAACTTTAGAGTCATCTTTTTGAAAGAGAAAAATATACTGTCTTCTTGAATTTGGGCCTCTACATATGGAACAACTATGGAAATATTGGGAGGATGGGGCCATAGGGGACTGCCTATTAAATAAGTTGGAATGGGAGTGTCCGTGTGCTTCATCAGAGCAAACTTCCCAGAGTTCTGCACTCCCTACTGGGTAGGTCATGGCATCTGCAGGTCATCAAGGTTAGGCTAAGCATGATTTTCTGGTATTAGAAACAAGCCAGCAATAAACATTCTAGAGCTGCACTGTCTAATACAGTAGCTACTAGCCACATGTGACTACTGAGTACTTAAAATGTGGCTAGTCCAAATTAAGATGTTTGTTCTTAATCTGGATGTAAGAGTAAACTATATGCCAGATTTCAAAAACTTAGTTTTAAAAAGGTAAAATATTTCTAATATTTTTAATATTGACTACAAGTTGAACTATTTTAGATATACTGGATTAAATGTATTATTAAAGTTAGTTTCCCATGTTTCTTTTTACTTTAAAAAATATATCTTTTTATTGATTTCAGAGAGGAAGGGAGGAGGAGAGATGGAAAGATCAATGATGAGAAAGAATCACTGATTGGCTGCCTCCTCCATGTGTCCTACTGGGGATGGAGCCCGCAATCCTGGCATGTGCCCTTGACCGGAATCGAATCCGGGACCCTTCAGTCCTCCGACTGATGCTCTATCCACTAAGCCAAACCAGCTAGGGCAGTGGTTGGCAAACCACGGCTCACGAGCCACATGCGGCTCTTTGGCCCTATGGCATGGGCCACGAAGTTTCAAACGCACTGTACGTGCGTGCCCGCATGTGGTATTTTGTGAAAGAGCCACTCTCAAGGGGCCAGTTTGCCAACCACTGAGCTAGGACTCTTTTCACTTTTTAAATGTGATTACTAGGAAATTTTAAATTATAAAAGTGACTCATATTTCTTTTAACAGCCAAAACAGCTGTCTCTTTCCCCCTTTCTTGATAGCTGACTCTTGTTTTTTACCTACATATCTCTGAACAATATACATCTTAATTAATAATTTTTGGCATTATATTCACTTTTTCCATCCATCTATTCTCCTATTATAATTTATCCTATAATTTTGATTAGATCAATTGTTAGTGTTTGCATTATGACTATTAAAAGCTATTTGCAAGTGTGCTATAAAGTATTCCTATATAATTTCTTGTTTTCCTTGAAGTTAATTATCTTTTA
>NW_006295825.1:2686860-2692314 GCF_000327345.1 Myotis davidii | reverse complement strand
TAAATTTTATTTTTACTTAGATTTTATACATTAGTTGTTAATCACTAATTCTAACCAAACTGTCATTTATCTAAACACTTACTTTCAAAATATTCTGACATAGAATCCTAGTCGATTCATCATTTAAAAAAAAATATTTCTTTCTTTATTTCAGAGAGGAAGGGAGAAGGAGAGATAGAAACATCAATGATGAGAGAGAATCATTGATCGGCTGCCTCCTGCACACCCCCCACTGGGGATCGAGCCCGCAACCCAGGCATGTGCCCTTGGCTGGAATCGAACCTGGGACCCTTCAGTCCACAGGCTGACGCTCTATCCACTGAGCCAAGTCAGCTAGGGCTGATTCATCATTTTGGTAAAACTGCTCACAAAGCCTTGTCTGGGACAGGCTATCCTATCCTGGGACCTCCTGACTTTACCATTATACTGGTGAGTCCCTTCTCTTCTGTGTTAGATCACTCTCTCTTTTTATTTTTTTATAATGTTGACTTAAGTGTGAAATACACATCTCAAGTATTTTTATTTATTTACTAGTGGCCCGGTGCACGTTGAAAGGAAATTAATTAGAAGAACTATTTTAATATTGCTATTTGCCCTTTCTCTATAATAGAAGTGTCAACCAAATTCATGAGTGACAATGACAGATCAAAACACACATGTGCGATTGGCGCCAGTGAGAGCTTTATATGTATCACACATGCACAAGTCAACGTAGCCTTTTATATACATAGAATAAACTTGCTTAATTAGACCTGCTTTCTGATTTAGCTAAACTTTTTCCAGCCCAGTGCAGCACCCCTTAGCATATTAGGCTTTTGTTATATAGGATAAAATTGCTTAATAAGACTTGCTTTCTGATTTAGCTAAACTTGTTCCAGCCCAGTGAAGAACCCCATCTTCTCTTTCAGGTAATTATCAGCAACACAGCAGTAAGTATCAACATGAAGCAGATTATTATTGATCAGATGAGCAGGGAGAGCAAAGGGTAAAATATCTAACTGCAGCAGTGTTTGACTATATTCTGCGCAGTGAGAAAACCTTAAGTCATTTTCAAGGTCCACCATTTCTTACTTCTTTCAGTTGGGTCAAGTTTCTAAGCTTTCTAAATCTCCATTTCCCGGCTAATGAAAAGAAAATAGGATTCTACTGAGTCTCCTATCTACCTACTCCAGGACTTCTGTGAGGATCAAATGAGACGAGGCATGGGAAAACACTTCACAGACATTTGGTTAAAGTGTAAAATCTTTCCACCTGGCTATAAAGCAAGTTGTGTTCCTGGGCTGAAGAGACTCCAAGGAGGCTAGTTGCTAGGGAGAGGCAGCTGGGCACTGGTAAGTGATGTCATTAGCCAGTGCCCACAGCCTCCATTTCCGGGCTGGGCTGGGCTGTGAGCTGCATTTTGTGCCATGGGGTCTCGACAGCATTGGCTGCGATTTGGTGGGGTGTTGCTCCAGGGTGATGGCGGGGCCTGTGTCTCACTTGGGGGAAGCTGGGTGTTGCTTTGTGGGTGCCAGGTCCATGCTGCCGTTTATTGTTAAATGACCTGTTGCTAAGGAGAGGAAGCCGAGTGCTGCTACATGACTCATTACCCGGTGTCCACAGTTTCCGGGCTAGGCTGGGAGCTGCAATTTGTGCCATGGGGTCTCGACAGTGTTGGCTGCTATTTGGTGGGCTGTTGCTCTGGGATGGTGGTGGGGACTGTGTCCCACTTGGGGGAAGCCGAGCGTTGCTTTGTGGGTGCCAGGTCCGCAGTGCCATTTCTCTGTAAATGACCAGTGTGCATCACAGCAGCTCCTGCCTTGAGCGTCTGCCCCCAGTGTGTGTCATAGCGACTGGTCAGATGAGCAGACAATTTGCGTGTTAGCCTTTTATATATATAGATTTATTTTTTAATCCCCACCTGAGGATATTTTTTCATTGATTTTAGAGAGCGTGGAAGAGAGAGGGAAAGATAGAAATACTGATGTGAGAGAACACACTGACTGATTGCCTCCTGCACATGCCCTGACCAGGGCCCGGACAGGGAAGGAACCTGAAACTGAGGTACCCTTAACCAGAATTGAACCTGGGACCCTTTGGTCCACAGACCAACACTCTACCCACTGAGCCAAACCAGCTGTGTCTGTGTTAGATCTCTTGTTTCCTGGATCCCATGTATTTATTCCTCTTTCTTGGTCTACTCATTTTCATAATACACATCCTTGTGTAGCTTTATAAAAAAGGGTGCATGAGAAGTAAAATTTTTGAGACCACAGATTTCTGCAAACATCTTTATTCTATATTCTAACCAGACTGACAGTTTGGCTGAGTACAGAATTCTAGGTTGAAAATAATTTTTCCCTCAGAATTCAAAGGCATCGTTCTTTGGTTTCCAGTACTGCCATTCAGAAATTTGAAGCTATACTAAATCCTGATCCTTTCTCTGCATATGACTGTTTTCTCTTTCTGGAATCTTTTTTTAAAAATATATATTTTATTGATTTTTTACAGAGAGGAAGGGAGAGTGATAGAGAGTTAGAAACATTGATCAGCTGCCTCCTGCACATCTCCTACTGGGGATGTGCCTGCAACCCAGGTACATGCCCTTGACCGGAATCGAACCCGGGACCCTTGAGTCCGCAGGCCGACACTCTATCCACCGAGGCAAACCGGTTTTGGCTCTTTCTGGAATCTTGAAGGATTTTCTCTTTGTCCTTGGTGTTCTGAAATTTCACAACAATGTACCTTGGTATGGTTCTGTTACCCATTTATGGTGGGCAATCAGTGGGTCCCTTTGATCTGGAAACAAGTCTATGAATTCTGGGAAATTATTTTGTTAATGATTTCCTCCCCTCCACTTTCTCTGTTTTACTCGCTCTGGGAACTCCCACTATATAGAAATTGGACTTCCTGGACTCTCTTTAAATCTTTTATTGTTTTGTACTATTTTCACCTCTCTGTCTCTTTGCTCTACTTTCTGGGAGACTTCTTCACAACTTCATCTTCCAAACTATTGAGTATAAGTTCTTTGTTTATTATGTTTTTAATTTCCAAGAGCTCTTTTTTTTTTATTGCTCTGAGAATATTCCTTTTAAACATAGCATCTTGTCCTTGCTTCACAGTTGCAGTATCTTCTGTTTCTGAGGATATTAATAATAAGGAATATATTTATTTATTTATTTATTTTTTGCTTTTGTTTACTTTGGTCTATATCACATTAAAGGCTTTCCTCAGAAGTCGAATAATCCTTGATTGTCTGCTCATATATAAAAATGGGAGATTGCAACGTTAACTGGCACTCTAAGTACAGGGGTGGGACTTCTAAAATATGGCTCTCACTGCAGAATGACTTGGCTGGGCCATTTCAGTAGGGAAACCATTTTGTTAACATGCTCAGATATTTTCTTTTGGGCTGGTCAGATTCCTCAGAGCCAACTCAATCTCCTGCCTGGAAGGTATACACCTGGCTCCCAGCATTCTG
The DNA here is from genome assembly GCF_000327345.1 of Myotis davidii. NCBI lineage: Eukaryota > Metazoa > Chordata > Mammalia > Chiroptera > Vespertilionidae > Myotis > Myotis davidii. The sequence goes on along the minus strand of NW_006295825.1, from coordinate 2,688,854 downwards.
AAGGACTCAAAGGGGAAATAAGGCAGTCAGTATGCATACATTCATTTAATCTCCGTTTTTTATCAGGCTGGTATTCTGCCCCCAGATGTGCCTCAAACCCCCTAATCCAGAGACCCTTTATTTGCCTTTTTAAAGAATAAATCTTTGAAGAACATAAAAGAATACATATTTGGTCTTTGCTGAGGGAAGAGAAGAGCACCTAGGGACCTCTGGCTTCTAAAACTGACTTTTAACCAGTCTTCATTATTTTACTACATGCCCCTCCACACCCACCTGCCCCTTACAGAAGGCCAACTTCTGAGCCTTCTGGGGATTCCCCAGTGTAAACAGGTTCTCAGCTTTCCCTTCTCCTGGCACGGATTCAGTTTTCTTGAGAATCCTAAGCCATTTAATAACTGCCCATCTGCCTTCCAGCTTCTAACATTTTGTTGCTATTGCCTCCTCTTCTGTTTTCTCCGTTTTTAGATGAATTTATGCCTTTAAAAATTGCTTTATCATTCTGTTAGTGTGTTTCAGGAGAAGTGAGAGTAGATCTGTGTGTTTAATCCATCATTTTAACCTAAATGTTCCTAAGAGGATTTAAGAGGGCCAAAGCTATCTGCTAATTTCCTGTGTCCTAACTTTAGTGACTCAACTCTATGTAAAAGCATATTCTAGACAATCAAGCCTATCAAGATGCATTTCTATGTGCAAAAGGTTTATCTACCCCTCTATAAGAATTTCTATTTGGTAGCTCTGGGTTTATTTGTGTGCCCCAATTGGTGGTGTCACTTAATATGAGAAAAACAATTTGGTTAAGATTATTAATACAGTGACATAAGAAAAGTTAGAGATACAAGTACTTCTTAAGTACTAGAGAGAATAGAGATTCAAAACAGTCCAAATGAAGTCAGAAATAATTCTCCAAGACTGCATGTATTCCAGGAGGAAAAATAAATAGCCCAACTGCGAGGGCACTGACTCAGAAATAGCTGACTTGGACTTATTAACATTCTCAGGTTATGCACTAAGGCACATATTATCATAGAATGAGCTACATATGCAGTCCTCTACCCCCCAAATACTTAACTTTATGCATTTCAAGCCTTTACACTTCATCAACTTGACACTAAACAACTTCTACCTTGACCTTATTTTTATGGTTTATCATGAGTGGATTAAAGTTGTATAACTAGTTTAAGCAGAAATCAGTATCAGAAACCATATAGATGTTCCTTAGTCAATGATAATAACCAGCAATCATCTTAACAAGTGACTTTTAAAAGTCCACAAATGCAGAAAGTCAGTACACTGATATTCAGTTACCTATTCAAGCACCCTCAACCTTGCTGTAAGTTTCCATTCTAAAGGAACCAAGCCAACATTCTACTAGTCAAGCTAGGAAGGCCAGGGAAAGGCAATAAAGGCAGTAAGTACCTGCACTGATCCCCCATGGCGATCTGCAGCCAAGTGAGACGTCAGGTACGAGGTATTGGTCTGCCGGCTGGGCTGGATTTCCCACTCTCCTCGGCGCTCTGATGATGCAGTCTGCTCAGGCATTAGGAAGCATGAGAGCAACATAGGGAAGGAAAGGTGAAGCAACAGCAAGCAATAACAAAATCAAGTACATTAGTGTTCTTGTTTTGGATTTTAAATGAACAACTGCTGCAAAGCACTGGGGTAAAGTTAGCTTGACTACATTCATTTCAGCCTAATAAGTCAATACATGACAGTCTATTGATAGTCTAGTTGAACTCACCATTCTCACCCAGTCACAGAAAAAAAAAATCACCAAAGGAGGAAAAAAATAAATAAATCAAAAGCTGAAATCAGAAGAGAACCAAGATGGCGGCATAGGTTAACGCTGGAGTTTGCTGCCTTGAACAACCATTTCAAAAGTGAAACTAAAAGACAGAACGGACACCATCCAGAACCACAGGAACACTGGCTGAGTGGAATTCCTACAACTAGGAGGAAAGAGTAACGCATACGGACACTCAGAGGAGGCGCAGTGC
>NW_006295825.1:2677774-2685436 GCF_000327345.1 Myotis davidii | reverse complement strand
TGCCAAGAACCTACAACCAAGATTACTTTATCCAGCAAAGCTATCATTCAGAAGTGAAGGTCAGATAAAGAGCTTCACAGATAAGGAAAAGCTAAAGGAGTTCATCACCACCAAACCAGGATTATATGAAATGCTGAAAGGTATCCTATAAGAAGAGGAAGAGGAAGAAAAAGGTAAAGATACAAATTATGAACAACAAATACGCATCTATCAACAAGTGAATCTAAGAATCAAGTGAATAAATAATCTGATGAACAGAATGTACTGGTGATTATAATAGAATCAGGGACATAGAAAGGGAATGGACTGACTATTCTTGTGGGGGGAAGGGGTGTGGGAGATGCGGGAAGATACTGGACAAAAATCGTGCACCTATGGATGAGAACAGTGGGTGGGGAGTGAGGGCAGGGGTGGGGCGGGAAGTGGGAGGAGGGGAATTATGGGGGGAAAAAAGAGGAACAAATGTAATAATCTGAACAATAAAGATTTAATTAAATAATAATAAAAAAAAGCTGAAATCACCATCTTTTAGCTTCCCTATTAGTAATATTTCAGTAGCCACTAAGCAGACCAAATTCAGAATGTTAAGACTATTGAACAAAGGAATAATCATACTTATAATTTCACTGACTAAAGAACAATCTAAATAGACGACAGTCAATACAGAAAATTCCTAGCATTAGGAATCAAGATAATATGCCGTTTCTTAAATAGGGAGCCCACTACTCTCAACACAAACCTCCATGAGACTTCAACCCAGACAAAATGAGCAGTGGCAGTGGCTGGAACATGCTTTCTTAGCTAGAAGAATGAACAAAGCATCTCTTTAAAAAGCAGGTTCACACATCAAGAATATAAAATGATGGGGCGGGGGTGTGGGGAAGGCTACAGTGTTTTCCTGATTCCTTTAGTTAATAGTCTCTAGTCTGGAATTAGAAAAAGTTTAGTTAGATATGAATTATTGCACTATTAAGAATTTCTCCTAGAAAGCTAAAGGCAGATCTTTTCCCAGCAAAATGAAGCTTGTTGGGTTCTGCATTCACCTTTGGTATCATTCAGATTCTCTTCACCTGCTTTTTAGATTTCACAGTATTTTGATCTTGCTCATATGTGATTTTTGTTCTGAACAATCTGTTCAGGTGCCTCTTCCCCTGTGCCAGATGGCTGAGGAGATGTTAACATCATGATGCTCAGCTGTATCAGTCCTAAGGCTCTACAAAAATGAAAAATGAGGAGTTGGAGAGGCTGCAATGAGGAATAAGAAATCAAATTTTAATTGCTGCTGATGTAAACAGCAGCAGGGGCTGAGATATGATGTTGCTGCTCTGCATGAAACCAGTAAGAATTCTATAAATCTTAGAAATGTTCAAAGCTATAAATGTTGTACTCTATAAAAAAGCAAAGGAAGAGTGACAAAGTAGTGGTTTAAGGCTCCATGTTCACTCTCCCCTTTCTGTTGTCAAGAGTTAAAGCTCACCTATAAGTCACCAAAAGGCTTTTATTACTATTTTTAAAGCCTCACATACAAGCTATAACTTACTCATCTTCTTTGCTGATGGAACATGAAGTCATATGGGTAACAGTATATAAAGGATCCTGACCGTGATGTTTTTTTAAAAAAAATATTTTATTGATTTTTTACAGAAAGGAAGGGAGAGGGATAGAGAGTTAGAAACATCAATGAGACAGAAACATTGATCAGCTGCCTCCTGCACACTCCCTACTGGGGATGTGCCTGCAACCAAGGTACACACCCTTGACCAGAATCGAACCTGGGACCCTTGAGTCCGCAGGCTGACGCTCTATCCACTGAGCCAAACCGGTCAGGGCCTGACCGTGATTTTTAAAAAATATATATTTTATTGATTTTTTACAGAGAGGAAGGGAGAGGGAGAGAGAGTTAGAAACATCAGTGAAAGAGAAACATCGATCAGCTGCCTCCTGCACACTCCCCACTGGCTATGTGCCCGCAAACAAGGTACACGCCCTTGACCAGAATCGAACCTGGGACCCTTGAGTCCGCAGTCTGATGCTCTATCCACTGAGCTAAACCAGCTAGGGCCTGGCCATGATTTCTGATGTTCCTCAGGGAATGAGCATATTCTCTAAGAAGGCAGCTGTATTAATCTGCTTGTTATATACTCATATAAAAAAGGGGTTTAGTTTTATACTGCTTCACATTCGAGAGAATCAAAAGCTACCCAAAATACACCTACCTCCTCCAATTATTTCTATCAACAGAGGTTCAGATGTTTCATTTTCCAAAATAAGACTGGTTTATAACACATCAACTATTTTATATAACTTACTGGTAGTACCCATATCCTCAGAGAATTTAGTCTCATTTATTCTCACTACTAGAGCTTTGGGGATAAATCTGTTCTTCTAATATTATAAGTAATATCTCTAACTAATATCTATTAGTAATAGCTTCTTCAGTTCTCTCTACAACTTTTTTTTTTTGTAATACTGAAGAATACTAAAACGTCTAAACTACTATACAGAACTGTCAGTTCTCAAAAAAATTTAAATGCTTAAAAATATCAAGACATTTATAATCTATTGGGTGTTGTTTTGAGTTCTATGATACATGTTCAATGCAATTACTTCTCTCATGAATGCTTTGTTTTGCCTTTTATTTTATTTTTTAAATGTTTTTATTGATTTTAGAGAGAGGAAGTGAGAGGGAGAGAGAGATAGAAACATCAATGATGAGAATCACCGATCAACTGCCTCCTGAACACTCCCCATTGGAGACCAAGCCATCAACCCGGGCATGTGCCCTTAACCAGAATGGAACCTGGGACCCTTCATTCTGCAGGCTGACACTCTATCCACTGAGCCAAACTGCCTAGGGCTCAAATTCTTATTGGAGACAAAGATGCTATTCTGAAGCAAAGGCAGGCAAAACAACTTTCTCCTGTGTAGCAAACAAATCACTCAATCCTATTCTTTATATAAAGGTATTTTGAAAAATTAATTTTTATTACATTCACAAAGAATTGTATCTATTTCACTTTACTGCTCCCATAATATGTTAAAAGTTGCCATCTACACAGAACATTTTGGCCTCCCTTACCAGTCTTCTAGACCTTATTTTATAGTCTTCAACTATAATAAACAAGAATAGAGACTGAACAGTACCAAAGGTTAGCAACAAATATACTAGATTATATATTCTCTCTTACCACACTTCCAAGATAAAAATTTTTTTTAATGTAGTGGGAGTAAGCTGAGAAAAAAAGAATGGGGCAGGAAGAACGGCAAAGGAAGCCCCTTAATAAATTTTGGGAATATAATAAACCTTAGATATGAAATGAAAAAAAGTAGGCAAGGTGCCCTAACCGGTTTGGCTCAGTGGACAGAGCGTCGGCCTGTGGACTGAAGGGTCCCAGGTTCGATTCCGGTCAAGGGCATGTACCTTGGTTGTGGGCACATCCCCGGTGCGGGGGTGTGCAGGAGGCAGCTGATTGATGTTTTTCTCTCATCGATGTTTCTAACTCTCTATCCTTCTCCCTTCCTCTCTGTAAAAAATCAATAAAATATATTTAGAAAAAAAGTTGGCAAGGTTATTTAAATACATACTTTAACAAAAATTTCCTTCTATTAAGCTTCTTCTATTAAGGAAATGATGAAAATGCTTAAAGTTCTGAAAGAGCAGGAAGCCTGTACATCCTAGTGAATGCAATATTTAAAAAAAATTTTTTTTTATTGATTTCAGAGAGGAAGGGAGAGAGAGAGAGAGAAACACCAATGATGAGAGAGAATCATTGGTCGGCTGCCTCCTGCACGCCCCACACTGGGGATCAAGCCTGCAAGCCGGGCATATGCCCTGACTGGGAATTAAGCCGTGATCTCCTGTTCCTAGGGTGATGCTCAATGACCACTGAGCCATGCCGGCTGGGCTAGTTAATGCAACATTCTATCCTATATAATAAAAGCCTATATACTAAGTGACAGATCGTCCAGTTGGCTGTTCAACCAATCAAAGTGTAATATGCTAATGACATGCTAAGGCCACTCAACCACTCACTATGATGTGCACTGACCAATAGGGGGCAGACAATACACTAGCCACTATGATGTGCACTGACCACCAACCAGTAGGTTAGCTTGCTGCTGGGGTCCGGCTGATCAGGATTGAGTGAGACCGGCCAGATACGCCCTGGAGCCCTCCCGTGGCCCCTCGCTGGCTGGTTAATTCATTCTAAGTATTTTATTCTTTTTGTGCTATTGTAAATGGAAATTTCTTACTTTCATTTTCCTACTGTTAATTGCTATCGTAGAGAAACTAGAGGCCTGGTTCACAAAAATTTGTGCACTGGGTGAGAGGGGGTCCCTCGGCCTGGCCTGTGCCCTCACGCAATCTGGGACCCCTCAGGGGATGTCAGAGAGCCCAGTTTCAGCCTGATCCCACAGGCCAGGCCGAGGGACCCCACTGGTGCATGAATTCGTGTACTGGGCCTCTAGTACACGAATTTAACATATTTTCCTATGCCACCACTGGGATCTTTCTGACTGGATCTAGCTTTTAGAAACATTTATTCTATACAACCTCATGATTTAATTAGTTTTCTAGCCAGTTAAAATGAATGTTCAAAAAATGTTCTGAAGCATCTGATATTAAAATAGTTTTTTTAAAAAACAATCTTAAAAAATAAGTTTTTATTGATTTCAGAGAGAGGAAAGGAGAGAGAGAAACATCAACGATGAGAGAGAATCATCAACTGGCTGCCTTCTGCACTCCCACTACTGGGGATCGAGCCTGCAACCCCCAGCATGTACCCTGGGTTGACATTCAACCACTGTTGGATTTGTCTTTTAAAACTATTTTAATAGCTCAGCCGATGTGGCTCAGTAGTTGAGCATTGAACCATGAACCAGGAGGTCACGGTTTGATTCCCAGTCAGGGCACAAGCCTGGGTTGCAGGCTCGATTTGGGATCTATTAGTGCACCTAGGAACCAAAGAGTACTCAAGTCAATATACCTACAACCAGCAAAGTAATTTCTCCCTGAAAATTCTCGTTGTGATGGAGAGCTAACACAAATGCCTGAGCTTATTTTGCAGCAAGAACCTGCTGTTTTTTTATAAACCCTTTCCCTTGAGCATATAATCCAGCCCTGTTCTGGCTACCAAGTGAGGCAGAATACCTCTTTGTAGAAATAGAAAACATATAGGAAGAAAAGTTTCAAATTTATTTTTCATGGGAAATTAAATAAAAGTCTATATTTTAAACAAATATCTGATTTAATTAATTTCTGCTCCTCATTTGATAGATCTATTCATTCATTCATTCAAACAATTATCAAGTGCCTACAATTCCATACATTTGTTTTATGTATTAGAGATATAGTAGCAAATAAAACAACAAAAAATCTCTGCCTTACAAGACTTGTATTTGAGAGAGGCCCCCAAAAGGTTAAATAGTCTATGGCAGTGGTTCTCAACCTTCTGGCCCTTTAAATACAGTTCCTCATGTTGTGACCCAACCATAAAATTATTTTCATTGCTACTTCATAACTGTAATGTTGCTACTGTTATGAATCATAATGTAAATATCTGTTATGCAGGATGGTCTTAGGTGACCCCTGTGAAAGGGTTGTTCGACCTCCAAAGGGGTCACGACCCGCAGGTTGAGAACCACAGTAATGGCCACAGTCTTGGGATAAGCTACAATCAAGTTCTAAGCTCTTCCACTTTCTCCTCCTACTCTAAGTATGGGACCAAGCAGAGACTGTTAACCCCCATGCTCACTCCTCTATCACACAATTGATGGGCAAATTTACCCAGAAAAATGAGGCTCTTTAGGCATTATCATCAATGTCACGTCCATGCCTTGATTCCCAAATAGCTCTCTGGTTTTCTTTCAAGAGCCATCCTCTGCCTATTAGCCATCTTCAGCTGGAATGCACTGCTAGTATTTCAAACTTAAGATGCCTAAATTCACCCCCGCTGGTTTGGCTTAGTAGATAGAGCATCGACCTGCAGACTGAAGGGTCCCAGGTTTGAGTCCAGACGAGGGCACATGCCCAGGTTGTGGCCTCGATCCCCAGTAGGGGTTGTGCAAGAGGCAACCAATCAATGATTCTCGCTCATCATTGATGTTTCCATCTCCCTCTCCCTTCCTCTCTGAATGCAATATTTTTTTTTTAAAAAGATGCCTAAATTCAACCCCAAATAAGTTTCTCCCCCAACTTTCCCATTTCTAGACATAGTATCACCACCCTCCTAATTATCCAGGCTTGAAACCTCAGAAACAGCTCTGACTCATCCTTCTCCCCTCAACCCTGACATACATGCGGGCTGCTAATTCTGGTAGGTTATATCCCTGTATCACTTTTCTACTACAGGCCAGCAACGGCCCGGCCCCTTTACCTCTCAAGGGAGCTCATTGTCATCTGATTGTTCTGCATGCTGGCTGCCAGGCTATTACTACCTTCTGCGCCAAAAGATTTCTAAAGCAAAGTTTTGATCATATCACTCCTCTGCTCCAAAACCGTTGGTACTTAATCCTTACCACAGCCCAGCATTCCAGGAGCTTCATTAAATGGCTCCAACCTACTTTCCGAGCCTGTCTCCTTAATCACACCATATATTATAGCAGAATGGAACTAGATAATTTGCTGTTCCTCATATTTCCCTCTTTGCTTGAAATAACTCTTTCATTTCCACTTAATTCTCCTAAGAGCATATCAACTACAGCTTCTTTCATGAAACTCTTTGTCATGCTCAGACTGGATAAAATGTCTCCTTTTTCCAAATCCTGATGATGCTAATTTGTGACTTGGGAACCTTATCTGTTCTGCCTTCTGTTATAGTTATCTGGCTCCTTGGCTTATCTGCTTGTCAGTTCTTTGAGGACAAAGGACCCTTCTTACCCTGGTATCCCCAGGACATACTTTCACATAGTAGGTCCTCAGATTTACTGAGTCAAAGTTGCTGAAAAACATATTCATTGTCACCTTTAAAGTAAAGTTAATATCTTTGGATCCCAAGGAGAGATTTTATTTTCTTCTTTTGCTGATTTCAAAACTTGAAGCGAATTAGTATAAAAAATCATACTGCTTTCATTCCCTAAACTCATAAAAGGGACTTATTTAGCTGTAATTTTTTTTAAAAAGCCTAAGAAAACAACCCTAGTGATGGAATATAAGACATGAGACCACAAACTAAACACAGTGTAAAGGCTTAACAGACACTAGAAATCCATTTGCCCACAGTGCGCAGGGCAGAAAGAATCCTACCCAGCAAGGATTCAGAAGCAAGTGTAAAATTTGCATTAATAAGGGGAAATTCAATCCCTCAGCAGCCATGGGATTCTGCAAATCCTGCAAGGGGGGAAAATCAGAGATCTTCAGATTAAACTCTTCAAAACCAAGCTTATCACCTTTCAGATGAGATTTCCTAATTATATACACTAGTTTAATGACATTTTAGTTAAAAGTACATTGAAATTCACTGTCCTAGAGAAACTAAGATGGCGGCATAGATAAACACCGGGAAATTGCTGCCTCCCACAACAATTGAATAATACATCAGAAAGACAAAACGGACATCATCCAGAACCACAGGAAGGCTGGCTGAGTGTAAATTCTACAACTAGAAGGAAAGAAAAGCACACTGAGAGCCAGAGGAGCTGCGGAAGTAAAGTGCAGAGGTA
>NW_006295825.1:2654792-2677033 GCF_000327345.1 Myotis davidii | reverse complement strand
ATACAGAGAAACAGGTCACAAATGGCAGAAATGGAGGAAAGCAAATGACTGGATATAGAGTTCAAGGCCACGTTTATAAGGTTTTTCAAGAATTTTATGGAAACCGCCGGTAAATTTAATGAGTCCCTCAATAAGTATAGTGAGACCATGGAGGACATGAAAAAGGACCAACTAGAAATTAAGCATACACTGACTGAAATAAAGAATAATTTACAGAGATCCAACAGCAGATAAGAGGATCCCAAGAATCAAGTCAAAGATTTGAAATACAAAGAAACGAAATTCACTGTCCTTTCTCAGATACTAGGTATGACCTCATTTTCTACTCTGGCAATTTAAGTTTTCAACCATCTCTTGTTCCCATATGTTTAAAATCCATTCAAAACAGCAGCACTGACTATGAATTCACTGTAGAAGAAAAGACCAGGGAAACCAAAGGAACCCACATGTTTTAGTTTTCAAATATTCAAAAAAACATGAGTAGGCAGATATGTTGATTAGACTTCACTGACTACTTAAATTTATTTATTTTTCCATATCTTTTCTATTTAAATGTATTTTCCTTTTTTAAAGGTATGTTTCAATAAATGCATTTTCATTTTATGGTAATATAACTTCATTAAGAATAGTTTAGAAAAATATCATCACTACCTCTTCCAAAACTAATTCTGTTAATACTCTGCAATTATCTCTTCCCACTGATTCTCTCATCTTCCCTTCCCCTGAGGGGAAATTTTGAGGCACTTCTAATGTAGTATTCTGATTTCCCCTTATACAAACCATAAACATTTTCAGATTGCTACAAGTTTTCCTAAATATTCTTTTAAGTGACTATATAATATTTACAAGTCACTTTATTATAACCCAGGGTATTTGATAAAGGATTTGAGATGGATCCATAATTATTCCCTTATAATTGGATAGGTGGGTCATTTCTAAAATTTTACTTCAAATGACATTGCGACAGTTTTATACACAAAACTTAATCTATATTTTGGGTTGTTTAATTGTGATTGATTCCAAAAGTAAAGATTATTCTATTAGAGAGGACAGTAAGTTTATCAAATTACTTTCTAGAGTATTTATAACAATTTGCAAAGTGAAGAGCAATGTATGAGAGTGTCAGTTTAACTGTGTACTTAACTATGTTTTTTTAAGAAAAAGGGCAGGAGAGAGAGGGCTAACCGCAGAGGTCAATAGTGCTGTGTTGTTAACAGAATTCAGTCAAATATAATTCTTAGCCAACTACCTTGATCAAAGCATGTAACTATGTACCCAATTAATAGTTTGCTAAACCCCATCTTTTTTTCTTACCTACGATCTAATACATAATTTCCTCCCTTTATACTTTCCTTAACCACCAAGCCACACATTTGCCAAGAGTATGTACTTATTGGTGAGTCTGTCTATATTTTGTATGTACTTCACTGTAACGAGTACATACATATTATTTCTATATGCTATTTTTAACCTATGTTCTTGCACAGTTGCATTTGTGAGATGATAAGTGTGGTTGTTATTTTATTGTAAAAGCATCTGTGAATATAAAAAAGTGAGGTTAGGAAGGGAAACAAGCTAATTTGATAGGTGCTAATGATTATGTGTGTGTGGGTGTGCATGCACACGTGTATATGTTTACTTATTATTCTTTATTTGCCTACTGGAGTCCTCATTTTTCTTTTAGCAATATACTATGATATAAAGATATTCATTATACTCACTTCCCAATCAGTTTCTCCTTTTTTTAAATGTCAAATCTGTTTTTGTGTATGTGCTTGCCTCCTTTGTCTTTAAGGCTAAGAGAAGGCTCTCATCCAGACCACTAGTTTCCCAAACCATGAGCATTGAAAAAGAGATGACATGGCCTTCTGAGGAGTGGCCTAAAGCAAAGCTGAGTCTTCATTCATAATTCTAGAGTTAGCCTGACTACAAGGACAGGAGTGGAGTGGAGGAGGTGCCAGTTCATTCCCAGGTTGCAGCTGGAAGTCCAAATTACCCATCCTTCCTAATCAGCAAGGAAAACCAGCATTGGCAAGAGCTACACACTGGAGTGTCGATGAGACCCCAAGTGGGCTAGCCTGTATATCCTGTATGTCCAGTAGGTCCTTTCAGCCAACAGATTCGACAGGCCCAGATTCTCTAGAATGGCTGCTTACTGTAAGGCACCTGGCTGCATCTCAGTGCCATTACACAAACTCTGAGGGATGCTAGAATGCCACACCATACCAGTGAAAACTGGCAGGTCTTTGTCGTTAATTTCAATACATACACTTAAATAGAGAAGCTGAAGAATTTGGGTGTTAACATTAGCCACAAATAAAGGGAATGTCTGAAACAATGAAGGTCCAACACACCTGATTTCGTAGAGGCTGTTGTGATGGCCGATCCCTGTGTGTGTGGCTTTCTCGAGTTATTGCAGATGCACCAGAATCTACATGAACTGACCCTACTGGAGTAGGCTGGAAAAATATAACACAAAGTCAAATGGAGAAAACAGGTCCAACTTAATGCCTCTGCAAAGGTCTGCATCATTCAAATTCTACTAGAATAGTAGTAATTATTATTTTCAGCCACCAAGGGCAATTTCAAGGTCTTCTTGTCTTCTCTGTTTGCTTATCTGCAAAAGGGATGCAGCTTGGTCCTCAATACTTCATTGGAGAGTAGTAGCTTACCTTTGAAAATAAAAAAACATCCTGCGGTGATGTCTGTTAACATGCTCTTGTGCCCTGTGACCCCTGGCCAGAAGAGCAAATTCAAAAGTGCCCTATGGTGCTAGGTTACAACCCTAGAAGTCAAGCACCTTAACATCTTATGTAGCACCAGCTTCCGTATCATTCAAATGAAAATTCTTCTTAAAAACTGGCTTAATGCCGCGGCCAGTTTGTTTCAGTGGATAGAGCATCAGCCTGCAGACTGAAGGGACCCGGGCTTGATTCCGGTCAAGGGCACATGCCGGGTTGTGGGCTTGAACCCCAGTAGGGGGCATGCAGGAGGCAGCTGATCAATGATTCTCTCTCATCATTCTCTCTCCCTTCCTCTCCGAAATCAATAAAAATATATATTTTTTAAAAAATTGGCTTAACTTCTGGTGTCTTATGACATACTGGTCAGAACCTTAAAAACATATAAGGGAGTAACTCCTACTTCCTAACTCTAGTAAGAGCAATCTATGGCATCATCCTGAAAATGTTGGTAAATGTAAAGTTTACAGTCAAAGGAATGTTTCCCCCTATAGATTTAAGCAGAAAGTCTGGCAAGGAAAGGGATGAGGTAGTGCTGGTCTGAGGTGAGGAGGTAGATAAAGAGGATACTCACAATAGGCCTCCCGACCCAATCGTAGGCGTAGTCAAAGGTGTAACCTTTCCTTTCAAAGAGGTCTGTGAAGAGGGTCCGTAAATACTCATAGTCAGGTTTTTCAAAGAAGTCTAATCGCCTGACATATCGCAGGTAGGTTGCCATCTCCTCTGTTAAGAAAGAGGTGAAAGGCCATGCTCATTAACCGAATGCTTCGCATGGGCAGAAGCTCTGGGCCAAGCAAGGAATATTGTACAGACTATTTGACACGGTGTTTTCTTTATGGACCAAATGAAAGTGACATAACCTATCTTGAGCTAAATAACAATAAAAGGAACTAAGTTTTTTCCGGGGGAGCACCTTTAACTAGAGATCCCAAGTCATAATCTTCACCTACTTGAAAGCCTTATTCACATTCGCTGGAGTGTCCTTTTAGCATCTCACCTGGAAAGTTTTCACAGAGTGCTTCAATGGGAGTATTCCTTTTGGTGTCACCAATTTTTTGATATCTTTCTTTTAATGTATCAGCCTGCAGAGAGTAAAGAAAGTTATTTGGAAAGAGGTCTAGTATGTTTGGGAACAGAATGGTTGTTTCACTCAAATTGGCAGGATTTATTAGGTATTTTTCTTAATTATTTTTCTGACATTAATAAGAAATGTAGTACAGATGATGTATTTAAATATGTGTTCTAGAACATTTACTTGAAAATATATTTAGTAGTCTCAGATAAACACCATCAATGAGGCAAGTGGCCAGAATAAGATAAAAATACCATGTAGCAATATTTTCAGAATTGCAGAAGCTTAGTAATCTTCCAGGGCCACTGGGGATCAAAAGTGATTCAGCCTTACCATGGCTGGAGTGGCTCAGCTGGTTGGAATGTCATCCCACACACCAAAAGGTGATGGATTCGGTTCCTGGTCAGAGCACATGACCAGATTGTGGGTTCAATCCATGTGCAGAAAACAGCCAGTAGATGTTTCTCTCTCTCCCTCTTCCTCTCTCTGGAATTTATTTATCTTTTAAATATATTTTATTGATATTTTTTACAGAGAGGAAGGGAGAGGGATAGAGAGTTAGAAACATCAATCAGCTGCCTCCTGCACACTCCCTACTGGGGTTGTGCCTGCAACAAGGTACATGCCCTTGACCGGAATCGAACCTGGGACCCTTGAGTCCGCAGGCTGACGCTCTATCCACTGAGCCAAACCAGTTAGGGCTGGAATCAATTTTTAAAAAAATGATTTAGCTCTATGATAAGATTAAAAATACTCCTAAAACCAAGTGGGGACAGGTAGGTAAATGGCTCTATATCATACTTACTGGAAAAAAAAAAAACAAGAAATAGAAAACAATGTGTTTCTACGGTGAGGTTCCAGAGGGAAAAAATGTTATCTATGATATAGGCATGGCTAACAGATAGGTTTGATATATGTCAGTGGCTCAAAGCAGACAAGTCTGGTTTGCTCAGGACTATACACAGGGCTCCTGGAGCTTGGACCGATAATGTGGTCTCAAGGCAGTCTCTTGAGGGTCTACCTAGCCTGCTGTACCCAGCTTTAAGCAGTAATGTTCTAAAGTAAATTGGAAAAATTTTAGATCTATAACTATCACTAAACTATCACGGGCTGTGAGAAAGTTTCAAGAAGCAATTAATAAAATACATACTAGCATATGAATGCATTGTTTGGCTACATAATGAGCAAAAAGGATGTGAAACTATTTGACAACTGTCAATATTAATGAGAAGATATATATGACTAGAAGACCATGGAGGAGATGTTAGAGGAAGTTAAGGGAAAAGAAATATCTTCCCGAGGGAAGTAGAAACCTTACTTTTCAGGACCATGTTCTAGGACACAGCAAAACCAACCATTCTGCCCCCTTGGGGTGGTGAAGTAGCCAAAGCTACTGATTATGTTTCTTTCCATACTAACACATTGATATAACTTTTTAAAATATATTTTTTAATGATTTCAGAGGCAGGGAAAGGCAGAGAGAGAAGTATCAATGATGAGAGAGAATCATCAATCGGCAGCCTCCTGCATGCCCCCTACTGGTGATCGAGCCTGCAACCCAGGCATGTGCCCTTGACAGGAATCGAACTTGGGACCCTTCAGTCTGCAGGCCAATGCTCTATCCACTGAGCCAATGTTGATATAATTTACAGCTCAAAAATATATCTCACATTTAACTAACTAATGGGATTTAGCATGGGTACAGCCGTGGGCAAACTACGGCCCTCGGGCCGCGGCCCGTTTGAAATGAATAAAACTAAAAAAAAAAAAAAAAAAGACCGCCCCCTTTTATGTAATGATGTTTACTTTGAATTTATATTAGTTCACACAAACACTCCATCCATGCTTTTGTTCCGGCCTCCGGTCCAGTCTAAGAACCCATTGTGGCCCTCGAGTCAAAAAGTTTGCCCACCCCTGGGTTAGAAGCTTAACATTGTCTTGTCTACAGCCAAAGGCATAGTCATTATAATGGTTATATTTATAATCAACTAGAGGCCCGATGCATGAAATTCATGCAAGAGTAGGCCTTCCTTCTCCTAGCTGCTGGCACCAGCTTCCCTCTGGCACCCGGGACCCAGGCTTCCCTCGCAGCCCCTGCTTCATCTGGAAGGTCGTTCGGAAGGACATTCGGTCTGATTAGCATATTACGTTTTTATTATTATAGATAATTAACTCTAATAGAAATGTACTGTATTGACACCTACCAAAAGAAGGCTATTTAAACTACATGGTTCACAAGGAATGACTATTGTCTGCATAGGCATTTATTCAATAAAACACTTGAACAGCAACATTAAACCTGGATTTTTGTTTTCGTTTAGGTGAGCACTCAACTTATACAGGATGAACAAATACTTCCAGCTCCCCTTAGGGGCACACCCAGCCCTGCTGGCCTTGCTGGTAAAATGTGTAGCAGCTGCTGTCACCAATTTGTTCCAGAAATTCCCCAACACATTGGGAACACTCATCTTGCTACATAATGGTAGTGGAGGAGGCATACTGACAGAGAGGAAAGCAGCACTGCCAAGGCTGGGAGGGAACAAGGGAAGAGATTATGGAAAATCCAAAAACAAGGAAGAAGGATTCAGATGGGGAAGAAGACAAATGGGAGCAAAACAGAGCTTCCAAAGCCCAGGTGAGCATTTACAACACAGACTGATGTAACCTGTCCTTGCTTCTCATCTCTCTAGCCAATCATCCCCTTTGTGCTTCCTGCAGACATCAAATCAGTAACCCTTTCATTACCAACTGAGTACTGAAACAAAGTCCTCCACTGAACACTTTCAAGGATACCTTGAGTCCTTGCCAGGGCAGGCTGCCTCGAAGGAAATACATGAACATATGGCCCAGAGCTTCCAAATCGTCCCTCCGGCTTTGCTCTAAAAGGAAAGACAGATCACACATTACATTTATAGTTAATAAAGCAGAAAGGCCCTCAAAACCAAGCAGTCCGTTCAGTAACTCTTCTGCTCTGGAAAGTCTCGCTTATTAATTCTTTATCTAAATCAGGGATAGTATTTTAGATCAAGACAGAAAAACAATGTGTGCTCCTCTACCTAAAAGTATTAAGAGAAAAGAGCAAATCCTAAACTAAAATCAAGTCCAAATTACTAAACAGTGAGTAACCACCCCTCATTCAATGCTGTCAGCTTCCTGAAAGTAAGATATCTTAAATGAAACGTTATTTTCAGTGTATGGGCTATAATTATCCTTGGTTACCATGAGAGAAGGTGAGCAGCAGACTAGCAGCTGAAGCTGTTGAAACCATTCATTTTGGGTAGGCCTGTGAAGACACAAGCTGCAGAATGCCTAGCATACATGGCTAGTGATTTCTGTCATAAAAATTAATATCAAATTTTAACTTCATACAATAGAACATCAATGTATAATCTCTCAGCTCCATTCTATTTGTACTATGTTCTATAACTATCTTAAGAGAAATTTAAAACTGATTACTAAGGTGCCCTGTATGGCACCTTATAGGATCCCTGCATTCTGGGAGCATATATATAAGACAAATTGCTGGTTTTTTCTTTCTTTTAACTGTAATGATTAAAATGGTAAAGAACTGCAGAATAGTTAATAAAAAATTATAACTTCATCTCAGAAAACATCCTATACCACCTTTGGATGTCAGACTGAATTTAAGTAGTATACACCTCCATTTCTAATTTGCCAATTATGGTTCAACTCAGACATTTTATGTGTTTATTTTTCAGAATCAAGTTTAGGGCTTTATAAAAAAAAATTACAGAAGCAAGACTAAAGGGCTACTTTAAATTTGACTGTGCTTTCACTGTGCAGAAAGTAAAACCCAGGAGTCAGGGAGGCTGGGAAAGCTATTCAACTAACTCAAAACACCACAGCACAACCTGTTTAAATGCTGCCACCAATCATGGGAAATTTGCATGAAAAAGAGTGAATAGTATTCCTTAAAACAGAAAAACAAAGAAAAGGAAACTTTCTAATTTTTACTGTTTGAAGGAGGCTTTAGGAAAGGGGGTCACTAATGGGAAGGAGGTTTTTGGAAAGGTGGACACTAAAGGCACCCTGATAAGATATAAAAATAACATAAAATTGAGTACATCAATTGAAATGATCTTAAAAAGAATAAAATAAACCAGGAGCTTTTGTCTACTCGGCTTGCCTGAAGTTTGCAATAAACTTTATTCACAATTGAAAACAAAAAGCCATTACACAAAAGCAGAGTTTGTTAACAGAACTTAAAGATAAAACAAATTAAAAAAAGAAGAGGCAGGTTCAATCGAGGCCTCCCAGGAATCAGGGCAGATAGAGAAATCACACCCTGCAGTTTCTCACACTACATCACACCTACTCATCAGCTCTCCATTTTTACATTCACTTCCTGTAACAAGAGG
The DNA here is from genome assembly GCF_000327345.1 of Myotis davidii. Classification (NCBI taxonomy): domain Eukaryota; kingdom Metazoa; phylum Chordata; class Mammalia; order Chiroptera; family Vespertilionidae; genus Myotis; species Myotis davidii. The sequence continues at coordinate 2,668,841 of NW_006295825.1, read as the reverse complement.
CCCCTTGGTAATAAAAGATTCACTGGATAAATGGCTGCACTTTAGTTAGTTGACCACAAGAGGGCGAAACTCTCCACATTTTCAATACTGATCAGCCCTACAGAAAAAGACTTTCTTTTCACAGCAAAGACCATTCATTATAAAAATGAGATAAAAATAAATAAATAAACATTAAGCCCATTGGAATAAGTAATTTTCAAAAACTGAGAACCATGAAAAATAGCTGTGGAATATGGGATAATAGGAAAAACAATAGTTCTGAGTCAAGTCATCTAGCTCTTGACCCATCCTTTCCATTTATTTAATCCATGTGAAATTCAGCATGATCAAGTCATCTACTTTGGGCCTAAATTTCCTCATTTGAAAATAAAGTGGTTGCCGTAGTCAGTGGTCGGCAAACTGTGGGCTCGCGAGCCACATGCGGCTCTTTGGCCCCTTGAGTGTGGCTCTTCCACAAAATACCACGTGCGGACAAGCACGTACTAACAAATAGGGCTGAATGAACTGAGCACCAAGAAGTGTGGGCTCTAATCTCCTCTGCTGATAAAGTGCTAATTCAGTGGTTGGCAAACTGTGGCTCGCGATCCACATGCGGCTCTTTGGCCCCCTGAGGGTGGCTCTTCCACAAAAGACCAACTTCTGCGCATGGGCCACGAAATTTCAATCGCACTGTACGTGCACGCCCGCACTCGGTATTTTGTGGAAGAGCCACACTCAGGGGCCAAAGAGCCGCATGTGGCTCGCGAGCCGCAGTTTGTTGACCACGGAGGTAATCTGAAAAGTCATTTTCCAGCTCTAAAATAACCTATGATAATTTAAGCCATTAGGACCTTTCAAGAAAAAAGTGAAAACCAGAGCCATGCTTTATTTCCCTATTTCTTTGAACATTCTATATTCAAGTCAGTATTCTCACACGCCCTTATTTATTCATGCAAGATATTTTCATTTTAAAGAAGAAAGATTTCAATGCCAGTGAGACCAGTAGGACATAAAATGTTTCCACACAATAAAGGCTTGCTTTCAACCAATCAGAAAGATGAGTCTAGTTTACATGCATCACATCCCTGATTTTAGGTCAAATACATTTTGTTGTAGGAAAGGGGCTGGATTACCCAATGTTCTCACCCTAACTTCAATGATTAAAGACTACTTAAAGGCTGCCTTAACCAGGGCTTAATCAGTGGGGAACGTGGCTAATCTCATGTGGCAAGATCTGGTTTAGGAAGCATCTTTCCTCACAAAATTATTGGCAATTCTCTCCAAGTCATTTGGAAATACACTTCCCTTTTTCTTCATTACAACATAAAGGATGCTACACATTTAAAAATTTATGTGTTTATTTATCAGAATCAAGTTTAGGGCTTTATCATTCATGATTTCAACTTAAGTTATATCACACTACATTATAATGTCATTTTTACTCTTTGCTAATACTAATAGGACAGAGTTCCTGGAGACCCTGGTCAGAGTTTAAAGGGCATTTGATAACCTTCTATATGTATTCTCTGTGGTACTGTAAGGATAAAATATGGTGACAGGTTGAATTGGACCTATGAAAAACTGTGGAACTAGGAAGTCAAAGTTTGGAGATAAACTCTAAGTTCCAATAGAAATGGCTACACCAAGAATGAAGAAAGCTAGTCTGACAAAAGTGGGTGCTTAAAACATTTTGTTGAATAAAGAAGTGGTAATTACCATTACAGAGTCTTTACTACTATCAGACACTATGTTAAACACTTTGTATGCATTTTCTCACACAAACCTATAATATAAAGTTTATCATACCCATTTCATAGATTAAGATAACTGAAGCTGAGGGAGGAAGGTTACTGGACCAAAATCATAGTTTTAAATGAAAAAGCCAAGATTTGTATCCATTTTTCTTAACCTTATACAAATATAACACATACCCACTCCTCCCCTTGTCTGTACTTGCCTTTCCTGACAAGAATAATAAAGGCAGAACACAAATTGCTGAGCCCAGGAAGCACACACTGGAACAATAATTTCCAGTCTCAGTAAAACCAAGCAATTATGACTTTACTATTTACAACACAGTCTGTCTCCTTGTAAAAAGGAAGAAGGAAATATTGAGCACTATGCAAGAGACCTGTGTTACATATATTACCCATTCAATCTTCAAAGCATCCTTGTGAAATATTAGTCTTATTTTACAGATAAGTTTCAGGGAGATTAAGAAAATTATCCAAAGTGACACTGATAATAAGTAGCAGAGATTCTAGTCTAATTTTAAAGTATTACATTTAGTTAAATGAGGATTTCCATGTGGTTACTGAAAAAATTCTGACAGCATTCATGATTTCAACTAAAGTTGTATCACACTACTTTGTAATGTCATTTTAATCTTTGCTAATACTAATTCACTATCTGAATACCTGTACAGTTTATAAGGCAACTTTGTAGCTATTTATCTTAGTCTTTAAAATACATATTAGTGAAAAAAATACTTATTAGTGTACCACAGTTCATTAATATTTAAACACCTGATATAATTAGCTATGTCTATGGTTATGAAACTTGATAACATTCCATTTATATGTTTACTCTCTAGTGTGGTGATTTCCAAACATTTTTTTTTTCAATCACTGTGGAACTTGTCTCCAAACAGAATCTTCCATGAAAGAACAATATATAAAACATATAAAAAGGAAAGCTTTTCTGGAGAAGCTGGCGAGGCCCAGGACCCTGCTGAGTTGGCTTCCACTGTTCTTTTTTTTTTTTAATATATTTTATTGATTTTTTACAGAGAAGAAGGGATAGAGATAGAGAGTCAGAAACATCGATGAGAGAGAAACATCGATCAGCCGCCTCCTGCACATCCCCCACCAGGGATGTGCCTGCAACCCAGGTACATGACCTTGACCGGAATCGAACCTGGGACCTTTCAGTCCGCAGGCCGACGCTCTATCCACTGAGCCAAACCGGTTTCGGTGGCTTCCACTGTTCTTTCAGCTTCTCTCACAAAAATTCTCCTCTGGACCATTTCTTCTCACAAATAAGGCCTTTTGCCTTGATTAGAGCATTATGAAATATTTGTGCAAACTATCATGTATAAAGTGTAAGATTCATGGAAAAGCAAATATATTTTCACTGAATAAGACATAACCTCTTCCTTAAAGAAGTATTCATGGAATTATGCACAGTGAACACAAGACTAATTCATGTTTTAGTGAAGCACTCTTCCCCAAAGCAGATGTCATATACAAGGTCATCCCTACCAAACTCATCACTAAACTTATTCCAATACTACCACCTTAATACAGTAAGTCTATTACCCACACTGCTGAAAAATTAAACATTTGGAAACATAGCAAGGTTGACCCTGGACACGGGGTTAAGGATGCCGGTTGCTTGCAGTCAAAAATCTATATATGCGGGGGGAGGATGGGGGTTAAATGGGGGGGGATGAGGACACATTTGTAATACCTTAACTAATAAAGAATTTTTTAGCGGAATCCGGTTTGGCTCAGTGGATAGAGCGTCGGCTTGCGGACTGAAGGGTCCCAGGTTCGATTTCGGTCAAGGGCATGTACCTGGGTTGCGGGCACATCCCCAGTAGGAGATGTGCAGGAGGCAGCTGATCGATGTTTCTCTCTCATCGATGTTTCAAACTTTCTATATCTCTCACTTCCTCTCTGTAAAAAATCAATAAAATATATTAAAAAAAATCTATATATAACTTTTGACTCCCCAAAAACCTAACTACTAATAACTTACTGTTGACTAGAAGTTTTACCAGTAACATAGTTAATTAACACATATGTATGTTATTTGTATTATATGTTATATCCTTACAATGAAGTAAGCTATAGCAAAGAAATTAAGAAAATTAGAAAGAAAATACATTTACAGTGTTCATAGAAAAAAAACCATATAAGTGGATCTGTGAAGTCAAACCCATGTTTTTCAAGGGCCAACTGTATAAAGAATTAAAATCCTTAAGCTGTCCAACAGGATACTCAGGAAATTCATTAACTTACCATCGTAAGTTCTCAAGTATAAAAATCCACTTACCATGCGAAGCAATAAGAATCACAAGTTGTAATGCACAATGGGGACAAAGTATTATTAGAATAAAAAGTTGTTTTAAAAAGCTGCCCTGTTCACGGAGCAGGAAATAAACACACCTTTGCCAAGATGCGTGTTGATAGACATATATCTTGCAGTTCCAGTTAAACTTTTGTGTTCCCTATAAGGTATATGTTTTTTGGTTTCAGCGTCTATGTATTCCTTAGCCAGTCCAAAGTCTATAATGTGTATAACATGCTCTTTCTTATTGCCTTGCCGGCCAATCAGGAAGTTCTCTGGCTTGACATCTCGATAAATGAGATTCTTTGAGTGCACATATTCCATTCGAGAAAGCTGAAAGAGAAAAAACAATGATGTAAATACTCTAAACAAGACTACTGAAAAAATACATGAAAACATTTGCTTTATCAGCCAAGATTTTACTTACTGAAATGAAAATAAAACTAATTTCTTCTTCACCACCCAGAGTCACTTCACTCTTATCCGCCAGAAAATATTTTCTGATACTAATATTCACATAACAAATATCCAGATAAAAGAGTGGGGTAAGCCTTATAATGTTACAATTTGCAAATGGTAAATGGAATTAAGTGTTTTTATGCTATTTCAGAAAGTAAGCATTTGAGAAGCAAGAAGTATCTCTGCAGAGACAGTGCATCAAACTACGTTGGCAGCCTTTGAAGACAGTGCCACTGCCACATTCACATCCTGCCCACACCTTCCTCTCAGCTGAACAGGATTCCCCAGTTCAGCTCTCTCAGTTGTGGAACTAAGGCAAGTGAGGCCCAGAGAAGTTAATGCTGGGCTGATATCACAGAGCTAATTAGTAGCAAAGGTAAAGGTATGATTTATATATGAAAGTAAAATTATCCTAAAATAATAATCATAAAAGTATTTCAAATTTCATTAAGTTCATTTCTAGCTACAAAGCTTTTCTACTTACTTAATACAGAAAGGGAAGCATGGACATTTGAATTTTGGGTTCAAAATATAAAGTCAATTTTCCAACATTTCCAAGTTTTTGCTGTAAAGTGGAGGAGACCATTACCACCTTAGTCCAATAAAGATGCATTTGCATCCTCCTCTGAGGGGCTGACAGACTTCTCAAAGGAACTATCTTAACTGCTCAAACTGGTAATGGTGTGTAATTTGGTAGGAGCTGAGAGAGCTGCCTCCTTAGCTATGTCATTCTGTGAGAAGTGAAGGCCAGAGAACTAAGGCAGGTTCTTGGTCACACAATTTTGGAATCTTAATAGGGCAGTGGATTACATCTCCAAGCTCTTCTTGGATGCAACAGTAAGGGGAGAGGGGAGGACATGACAAAACCTTACAGTCGTGTTTAAACCTATAAATAAAACATCTGAGAAATTATTTGCATTTGTACAACTTCACCTAATCACCCTCTTTCTTTCTAACCTAAATTATATGCTTCCACTTCAGATAAGGGCAGGGCTCAGTTCCAAAGTGCAAATTCTTAAAACAGATCAAAGAGCAGATGCAGCCTGACTTTTCTGGGTTAGTCCTTTTTGCCCCGGAATGCACTATCAAGCCTGTGAGTGCACATTCACTAGATGCCACTACATCTGGTCAATCACCAAAAGGGACAAAAGGATGTGTTGGGGGGTGGGGCTGACTAACCGTTTGCAGAATAGCAATGTCAACTTACCAACTGAATGGCTATCATTAACACAGTCTTCAAAGTAAAAGTTCGGTCACAGAGGTCAAACAAGTCCTCCAAGCTAGGGCCGAGGAGCTCCAGCACCATGGCATTGTATTTCCCACACGGTCCAAAGTAATATACCTGTGGGAGACCTTCACCTGAAAGCAGAGGGGAAGTGGGTGCAGAATGGAGAATACAAAAACCAAAATATGACAGCTGTATCAGCACTGAGTTATAAAGAAAGTACAACTTGTGAGGTTTCCATTTTCTTTCATAATCCCTACTGGAGAACTAAACTGAGCACAACAGGCGACAAAGGGAACTAATAAAGCAGTGGTTCTCAACCTGTGGGTCACAACCCCTTTGGCGGTCGAACGATCCTTTCACAGGGGTTGCCTAAGACCATCCTGCATATCAGATATTTACATTACGATTCATAACAGTAGCAACATTACAGTTATGAAGTAGCTATGAAAATAATTTTATGGTTGGGTCACAGCAAGAGGAGCTGTATTTAAAGGGCCAGAAGGTTGAGAATCACTGTAATAAAGGGTGGGAACAGCTAAGTCATTGCACAATTAAGTTCAAATAAGCAGTTATTTAATACCAGAGTGCAAATGGCCTATCTACTGCTATATAAGACCGAGAAGAGTTCCTGATCCATTACTTGATCACAGTGTAAACTATTCTTCCCCAAGGGTGCCCAAAAGTGTACTATCATAATAGGTTCAAAAATGGCTTGCTCAAAAGCCAGACTAACAGACCCTGCTGCATTAGTTGGTTTAATTTGCATTTCCTATGCCTACTGCCAAAGCCACATGTGAAGCTGTTTACAATTGTTTCCTCAAGGACAAATCAAATCAAACTGAAGTGGTGAGGTCACAGAGGGTACAGCCTGGCCCTCTTCTCACAGGGAGGCTCTGTAGTTTCCTGTTTTCTATTAGTTGGAGCAAAGTCAACAGACAAGCTTTGGTTACTGATAAGTAATTATAAAAGGAAAAGGGGGGAAAATACAAGGCCAGGTTTTCCCCAGATTTAAAATTCATAGCCATACGAAGCCAAAATCTAGACTTTCTTACCTAAGTGGCAACTTGATAAGAAAGTGTATTGTAAATGTGAGGTATACAGTGAATATGTGTTAGATAGCACCATGTGAACAGTGATTATGAATGAGGCCCAGATCATTTTAAAAATCTGGTCTCACAGAGCACAAACATTTCCATCTTACACATTTATGTATACCATAGCCTACAGTTGCATATGATGCAGATTACTGCTTGTTTTTGCCTACAAATACCTTTATGAAAGAGACCCCCTTAGAGATCCTTTACCCATTCAGTCTGCAACACAGAAGAGGCCTTCACCAGAACCTAACTAACCATGTTGGCACCCTGATCTTGGACTTCCAAGTTCTGGAACTGTGAGAAATAAATTTCTGTGTTTATAAGCCATCCAGTATGTGTGGTATTTTGACATAACAGCCCAAATGAACTAATACAATATTTACTACTTAAAGTTTTAACCTACTGTGTCCATCATTCTCTCCAGGATAGGTCTTATATATCTGGAGTTAGCTATAATATATATGTTAAACTATTTAATGTACTGCATCAGTCTACCTTGTTCCATCTAAATACTAAACAATGAGTGTTTTCATAAATTCATTCCTACCTCAAATCATCTAATATAGTATATTCTGCTCCTGCTAGTTCCATAAATGTCCACTGAATTGTCTTTGTGCTTGTTTTGATTCTTCCTATCTCCAAAAGGAAACAGAATTTAATTTGAAAGTCTTTTTCCCCTGTTGTTTTGAAGAACTCATTCTTTCGTTTATTTAAAATATACAAAACCTAACAGCTGTTCCCAACGAGTCCTGCCGAGAAAGCCAAAACAGAACTCTATCACGGGGACGTATTGCTTTTATTAACCAAATACATGGTAGAGGGTAGTTTGGGGTTATTTTAAAATATATTTTTATTGGTTTTAGAGTAAAAGGAAGAGAGAGGGAGAGAGAAACATCAAATCGCTGCCTCCCCTATGCACCTTGACCAGGGATCAAGCCTACAACCTGGGTATGTGCCTGACTGGGAATCAAACCAGCAACCTTTCGGTGCATGGATGATGCTCAACCAAATGAGCCACACCAGCCAGGGCAGCCACACCAGCCAGAGATCTTTTAAATTTATATTCTGAATAATAGTTTTTGATGTCACTAAAATTTGGTTTTCCTAATATTTAAGTATTATATTCTTGAAAAACATGCTGTAGCAGATCTGTTAGTCACCTGCCCAACATCTACTCTCTTCTTTCTTAATAACAGAATTCCTAATTATAGTGAATAACAACCTTCCCAGTTATACATATCTTTCCAGCCTCCCTTGATAATAGGAATGACAGGTGAGATGGAAGCAGAAATTGTTGAATGAGGTGGTTCTAGAAAAGCTCTTTCAAGGAAGATGACTCAAGTTGGAGCCATGCCCCTTCGATGATGGCTGAAGCTCCAGAAGCCATCTAGAACTATCAGACACTTTAAGGATATAAGTTAGTGCCAAGAGTGGATGAAACAGCCCTGGCTGGGTGGCTCAGTTGGTTGGAGTGTCATTCCATACACCAAAAGGTTGTGGGTTCTATCCCCGGTCTGGGCATATACGGGAGGCAACTGGTCAATGTTTCTCTCTCACATCATTGTGTCTGTCTCTCTCTCCCCTTTCCTATCTCTAAAATAAAATAAAAAATAAATAAAAGAACCTGAGCTCCTGATGGCTATGAAGTAACCATACCAATGGTGGACTTCCCTTCCCTCTGGAATTTTTTTAAAAATCCTCACCCGAGGGTATTTTTTTCCATTGATCTTTGGAGAGTGGAAAAGAAGGAGAGAGGGAGAGAGGGGGGAAAAGGAGAGGGAGAGCAGGAAAGGAGGAGGAACACTGATGTGAGCGAGACACATCAACTTGTTGCCTCCAATACTCACCCTGACCGGGGCCAGGGATTGACCAGGAATTGAACCTGCAACCCATTGGTCCGAGGACCGACATTCTAACCACTGAGCAAAACCAGCAGGGCTCTCTGGACTTTTTTAATCCAAAAGAAAAATCAATCTCTATACCTTGACTGGCCTATTACTGATTGGGTTTTTTTATAGCCAAATTTACTCATAATTAATAAGTATATTATTCCTTTAGTTGGTTAAACTGTGTATCTGGGCACAATATCCTCCTTCTGAAGTAAGCTAAAAGTCAGGCCTGCTTAAAAATATAATACTGACATAATTTCTTAGACTTCCTGCTTAAGGATTAGTTTAAACAGGACAAATGATCACCTTGTTCCTGATAATCGTTAGTACGAAATCTAGGCATCTCTTGTCAGAAAGTTACATGTTTACAAAGAAGTCACAAAAGCATTCTGAGTGATGACTATAATTTCTAACTATACGTTATATTACCCATTACTCCTGCCTAGTAACTTCAAAACTGTGAGAACTTCCTGCTGGCTGCATTACTGTTCCTTTTATTAAATACTCTGAGACTTCACAATACCCTGGCAGGCTTTGGGATGCTCAAGACAATTTCTAGATTACTGAGTGGCTTTGAAGCTTTCTCAAAGAAGAACTAGGCTCAAGAAGCTAGTGCAGAAAGAGTTCAAGTCAGTCTTGGACCTAGTATTTGGTTCTGCTACCAACTCTGTAAAGAGGAAAGGTTTAGAATGGTTCCCTTTTACGTCCAAAATTCTGACTATAGCTACTTTCTAAGTTCCTCTTTGTAAAGCCATAGAACCAGTATGAATGAGAGTTGCTTACATGTTATATAGAATAGGTGTGGTATAAATTCAAATATAAGCTGGTAGTGTTACTCAACTGGAAGTGTGGCTATTAGAAACGTCTCTAAAACTTTAAAAAACAGATGCTTTTACTTCATTTCAAACCTACTAAAATAGAATTCTAGTAGTGGATGTAAGCATAGCACCAAAGGTGATTCTGAAGTGTAAGCTCAGCTGGAAAACACTGTATATACAGGGTAAAAATAAAGGGCATTGTTTTGTTTTATGACTAATATATTATGAGGACTCAGAAAACACTAATTGAACTTCTCTTTCAGAAGTTCTTTCACATCAGAACAATTAGACTCAGTACCTTTTGAAGGGAATCATTTTGAAGCCATTTAAAAGATTTATTTGGAGTTTCTTAGATTACAGAAAATGTGCTGCTGAGTATAGAAGACTTTTTGGGAGCGGTAGCTGTAATTTATTAGAACTACTTGTACAGAAGAACACCCACGCAAGTTCCATTCTACACCTAGTTTCTTGCATGACTCCCCATAAAGTGGCCAGTGCTGGTGGTGAAACACAATATAGGCCCACTAAGAGAATTTGTCTGCCCCCAGCTGGTGTGGCTCAGTGGTTGAACATTGACCAGGAGATCCTGGTTCAATTCCCAGTCAGGGCACATACCTGGTTGGGGCTTGATCCCCAGTAGGAGGCATGCAGGAGGCAGCCGACCAATGATTCTCTCCCATCATTGATGTTTCTCTTTCTCCCTCTCCCATCCCCTATAAAATCAATAAAAACATATTTTAAGAAACAAACAAAAAAACCACAAAAAATAAAAGAAAGTCTGTCTCTTGGGCCAGAGATTACGGCACAGTAATTATTATCACCGGGGTTGCATTTAAATGAGAAATCTTGTATTTTACATTTTATTCTTCTTTTGCAGTCACCTCTAATTCATTGCTTAAGAAATTTTTAATTAATTAGCATTATGCTATGAAATCCTTTAATAAGACTGGGTGTGAAGGCAAAGGCTTAAATGCAACACAAACTATACAACTACACATGGGGTAAACAAGGTGCTTCCTGCAAATAATTATGAAGAAATAAAAATGAAGTGAACAGAGGTAGACAGGTGGGTATGCACTGAATTCTTCAATTCATTTGAAGAAACCAAATTAGTTTTATAATCTCTCATCTGTTCTGGAAATAAACCACTAATAAGTTCTCCCTTCTAAATGAAAGAAGTAAATTCTGAATTTTCCCATTTTGAAGGATTTACAATAGATTTAATTGTACTTTCTGTAGGCACAGATTAAATCTCTTATAAACCCAAAATTCAAGGATATATCCCACGTTATCTTGTATATTTTCACAGGGTACTATAAAACACCCTTTCCCTGCATCAATAACATAAATCCTGCTGGACATATGACTCCCACACATATTAAGTTGAATAAAATAGGAAGGTGTACAATACTACAGCTAATTTTCAGCCATAAATTGGGGTGAAACAGACCAAATCAAGGATAATGGCTTCTTTATCACCCAATCTGTTACCTAAAAAGATTCCATAATGCATTATGAACAGTAACTACTCTAAGTAGAGATATTTTTAAATGCACATCAGGCTGAGAACTGAAATAGAACTACCTTAAAGCTTTTGGTAATTTGATCACATTACTGCCTAATAATTAGCCTTTCATCTTTTTGAAAAACTAAATTACCTAGCTGTGAAGCAATTTCAAAGTCCCATACCTATATTAATATCTGGATGTAAAAAAAATAACTTCTACATTAAAATTCTATGAAAAAAATAAGCATATCTTGGTGATAACTGTCTTCGAAAGTCAGGGCTGGAGAAAACCTTTAAGGGCATAATGACCTTGGCAATTCCTTTCTTTTGTTTATAGTTGTTTTTTTAATTTTTAAAGACAATAGAATAGTTTTTCTCCAAAATTAAACTATCCTTGGTCCCATCAATGGCAGTGGCTTCCTGCGCAACTATTGAATGTTCTTTAGTGTTTGAGAGAATCAGGGAATTACTAATACATGGGGAATTATCATCAATAATATTAAACAAATCTACTTAACAAGAAAATAGAAAGAATAGGCAGATAAACAGAATGATATCCCATAGGAAAAACTGAAAAGGGAAAAATGAAAGCAAAGCCTTTAAAACTCAGGAAATAACTCCATAAAAACAATGCATTATTACAAAGATATGAGACAATACACATGCTTCTCTTTTAAGGACAGAATCCCTCTGATTTTTCTGACTCTGAAAAATGCCTCTACGATATGAATCAGTTCAAAATGCTGGTTTAATAAGAAGAAAAGCTAGAACCAGAATTAAAAAATCAGGATTACTTTGTGTGTCCTATAATGAAAGATGTTCTACAATCATTTTGTTCACAGGCCTCTTGGGAACTTGAATATCACTAGACATATGCTGCTAATATGAGCTCAAATTTGCACTGGGAGTTGGGGTAGGGAAGGCAAGGAAAGGCAAGAGCAGTTAGCCACAGAAATTGAGCTTTTACCATTTACCTATTAAACACACACACACACACACACACACACACACACACACACACACACACACACCAAGGCCTTGAACCTCAAAGCACGTTCAAAGTTTTATTTATCCAAATGAGTCAGGAAAGAAAGCCCAAGCTAGAAGATGGGTTTTTTCTGTAGTAGACTGCATCTAAGATAAAAACTGTTTGACAGGTATGTTGTGTACTGGGGTGTGTGGAATTCTTTCTCTTTCCAAAAAAAGACTAAGTCAGCTCAGAACTGGTAAATTTAAAGGATAATAACCCAGTCTCTGAAAATTTTCCACCTTCTTTAGCACTGCAGTTCCTGTGATTTAAGTTATGAAGACAGAATTTTAAACACTAAGAGATGCTGAACTTAACACACATCTTAAGAATAACTAAAAAGCCAAGAAAGTTCTAACAAGCATTTAGAAGCAATGAGAAGGGGAAAAAATTACTCAAAGTACAGTGACTCCCTTCCTCATAGTCCTACTTCATTCCCATTACACTTTCTTTGTCCATGTGGCTGTATTCCCTACAACTCAAAGGCTGTCTGAAGGTAGTGACAATTACATCTGTATGTCAATGCCTAGCACTAGTCCAAGCATATGGTAGATAAGGGTAGAAGTACTAAGCAAGTAAATACAACTCAATGAAATGCCACCTGAGTTTTCTATTTGGACTGCACAATACTTGCCTCAAAATGCTAAAATACACATATATACAGAGAAAAACGAATCAGATTTAAAATGTGCACGGAACGCTACCACAATTGATATTTCTGAGTAGCTCTTGTTTGAATTCCATGAGAATGATTTTTTCAGAGTTATAGTTCTACATCGACTTTCTTCTGTGTGTTTTCTTTCATGATGGTTGTATGTGATAACTGGTTTCATCTTGCCATTCTGCCATATATAGGTGAACTATGCAGAATTATTCATTTTAATTAACAGCAGCAAAACCTACACACAAACAAATATAAATGTGTTCCCCTCTCTCAAAAAACTACCTTGTCCATAGGAGATAGATACTGTGAGATGTTACATGATCTTTCCTAGGTAATAGGGTTGCCTAAGTAAACATAATCAATCTCTCAACTGCAGGTTAACTGCTCTCTTCTTTACACTAAGCCGCCCACATTCTCTGCCTCTGTTATTCCCTTTCATTCATGTGATTTCCAAAGTTATTCTCCATGCTCTCTACCCCATCTCTTCCAAACCACAAGCCTTTTGGTTAATATTTTTACTTTTTCTAGAAATTCTCTTGTCACTCTTCTAGGATTATAAATCTGCTCCTGTTACACAGGCAGTTTAATCTGTCCTGTTCACCTCTTGGTTCCCATGATTTTTGTATCAGATCCAAGAATACTATCTTTTGGGAGAAACAAAGATGGCGGCATAGGTAAACACCGGAAATTGCTGCCTCCCACAACAAATTCAAAAATACAACTAAAAGACAAAATGGACATCATCCAGAACCACAGGAAGGCTGGCTCAGTGGAAATTCTACTTAGAAGGAAAGAGAAAAGCACACTGAGACTCAGAGGAGGTGCGGAAGTGCAGAGGTACGGAGGCGCATGCGGCAAGGGCTGGCAACTGAGGACGCGGCTGTCTTTTTCAATCGGGAGGGAGTCACAAGCCCCTGACTGCTCTGAACTCTAGTTCCAGGTGAGTCTCTGGGGACCCAGACTCATACAGGGAGAAACTGGACTGTCTGGCAGCGGGCAGAACTCGAGGGCGGCTTCCTCTCAGAGGTGCTTGCAGCGATTACTAGGAGACTGAGACACCCAGTGACTCTTAGGGCAGGGCTGAGGAGCAGCCATAGCTGTTTGTTCCACCCTGTTGATTCCCTGAGACCCCGCCCTACCCAAGCTGTGCACAGAGACTTTTGCATATGAATAATGTGGCCCTTTGCAATCTAAAATTACCTAACAAACTGCAGATGGGTCAGAGAGACCCAGAACATCCAAAAGAAGGCCCAAGGCCCCACAGCAGCTTGCATTGCTTCACTGCTGGGCATCATCTGGGCACCTCCACA
>NW_006295825.1:2646296-2653671 GCF_000327345.1 Myotis davidii | reverse complement strand
AGATGCTTGTCAAGAAAAAGACACCTATGGATGAGGACAGTGGTGGTGGTAAGGGCAGAGGATGGGGTGGGAACCGGGGGAGAGGGGAACTATGGGGGAAAAAAGAGGAACAACTATAATAATCTGAACAATAAAGATTTAATAAAAAAAAAAGAATACTATCTTTTCAGCTTTCCTATCATATGTCCATCTCTCTATAGTTCTTGAGCTCTCAATTCCAGACAAAAATCGTGCACCTATGGATGAGGAAAGTGGTGGGGGGTGAGAGGGGTGGGAACTGTGTGGAGGGGAACTATGGGGGAAAAAAGAGGAACAACTATAATAATCTGAACAATAAAGATTTAATAAAAAAAAAAGAATACTATCTTTTCAGCTTTCCTATCATATGTCCATCTCTCTATAGTTCTTGAGCTCTGTCAATTCCAGCGCTGGTCCAGAATAGGGGCCACCTGGAGCATTACTTTTTAAAATTATGTAAGTGATATATATATACCCATTTCAAACAAATAAAACAGCAAACTAAAAGCAGTACAGAAATACATGAAGAAAAAGTATTCACATCCATAATGAATAATGCACATATGCATAACTAAGAATACTTTTCTGCAACTTCATTTTCAATTTAATATTACATAGCAATTTTTGTCAAGACACAAATATACCTCATTCATTTTAATAGCTACATAGTATCCCACTCTGATAAATCATATATGTTTGTTTTCTAGTACTGATGGACATTTAGGTTGTATCCATACATTTGTCAAACCCATTTCCCACTGTCATCCAAGGATCTCACTCAAGCAGGTTAATCGGAGTATGCTATCCCTCTACCCTAGGAAACTGAGTCAAGGATGGATGCTTGAGCCATATCAGAACAATGATAGTAAAGTCTGGGACTCCTGTGGAACTACAGAAGAGCAGCAATCCCCCACCCTGCCCCCTCTATGATTGCCAAAATGGAAGGAGCTGCCAGACACTACTACATGAGAATAGGTAGACTGTCTATCTGAGAATGGAACTAACAGAGAAAGCAGAGCGGTGAGCAAGAGAGACAGACAAACATACCACATAACCTGAGGAACAAGGAGAGTGTTGATCCTAGATCTGGCTGGCCTAAGCTAAAAATATTGCTGGATTTCTCAATAATAGAATATGCGAGCCAAGAAATTCTTCCCCCCACCCACCCTCTCTCTTAAGTGAGCTTGAACTCTACCATTTGAAAATGAGTATTTAGACAAATATGCATAAAATACTGCAAAAAATCTTTGTGCCCACATTTTGGGGCAAGAATGCAAAGGTATCTGCGAACATTCCTTGAAGAGAAAATGCTAAGTCAAGGGGCATGCATATTTAACATTTTATCATATATTGCCAAACTGCCATAGTTCTAAATGCTCTTTAGTCTGTCTTGAGTCCTGGATCTAGCACTATAGTCCTATTTCATAAGTATGCAGGCCCATGGAGTACTTAAGGAAACTTTTAGAACCTGTCTTAATCCATTATTTCCAAAGCCCCAGCACAAAGTTATCTCCTAGCTTCTGAGGGTATCGCCTAGCTTTTTATCCAAGTTACTATTTATATTTGAAAGTCAGGAGAATCCTTCCTACCCCACTATTCGTTCAATGCTACATTTAGAAAATTTCATTCAAAAAATAGTCCAGTCACAAAAGTATGTTTTACAGTTTATGAAGTATTCTTATACAGGTCCTCCCATTTAAAATTAACAAGTACATGTAGGTATCATAGTGAGTGATGTAGTTAAGACCTAAAACCTCAACTTTTGCCTCCAAGTCTCAGGTTCTTTTTTCTATATCTGTACTTATCAGTGCCCTAAATTCAAGGACATCTAGAGTCACAACAAGAACTACTGGGTCACATTACTTTGATAGGAGGTTAACTGATTTTGTAAAGATTCCATAAAACATGGTCTGTATTTGAACCTAACAGGCCATCATAACATATTGATAATGTTGATAGACTATGAACTCAAGTAAATAAAGAGTAATATTTCCCTTAAGATTACATCAGGAGTGCATTAATGGCATTTTTCTAATACAACTACCAAATAAAGCTTAATGAATTAATCATTTAGAAATTCAAGAAGCGACTTGACATATGATTAAATTAATATAGAAATTATAAAAAGCAGATAAGGATAGGTTTTCAATACTTTTGGGCCCATTTAACAAATTGTTCCCAGAAGTGACCTAATTGAGGAAAACAAAATCCATTAAGGCACACCGTCTAATCGTAGCACAGAAGCAGAGTGTCCCCTATTACTAAACTTTTAATATTGAAGTATCAGTCCTTAAGCATCAAAATAGTCCCGGGAGAGTAAAGTGCCAAGTGTCACCCTCATTTTTTTGAATAGGAAAAATAGAGAGTAAGCAGCTTGCCATAGAACCACCACCAGTCAATGGAACAGATGCTGAAGCCTGACATTTTTTTCTTATTTGAGCCTACACCTAAATCTCTCTCCAGTCAAAACTGATAGAACCTGATGGAACATTCAAGATTACTTTAGCCCTGGCTGGTGAGGCTCAGTGGTAGAGAGCCAGCCTGTATACAGAAGGGTGTTGGGTTGGATTCCTGGTCAAGGGCACGTATCTGGGTTGCAGGTTTGATCCCTGGCCCCAGTCAGGGCACTTGCAGGAGACAACCAATCTATGTGTTTCTCTCCACCCCCACCATACCTTCCCTCCCTTCTAGTTTCTCTAATCAATAAAATATCCTTGTGTGAAGAGTAACAAAAACTAATAACAACAACAAAAGACCTCATAATTCTGATCACTGAGGAGGCATGAGACAGGTTTAAGGAAGCAAAGTAAACTCATTTATCTTACAGATTTTCAGTTAGTCTGAAGAATGCTGCAATGTCCCTGGCTTCCCAGTTTCAAATTCAATTAAGTTCAAAGTGTCTGGTGGTCAGTTTCTCCATTCATCAAACATCACAAGTGAGAATAGAGTGCTATAGTGATAGATGGGCATCTAGCCCTGGCTGGTGTGGCTCAGTTGGTTGGAGCGTCATCCTGTTTGATTCCCAGTTGGGGCGATCGGAGACAACCCATCAATGTTTCTCTGTCACATCAATGTCAGTCTCTCTGTCTCTCCCTTCTTTCCTCTCTAGAATCAATAAAAAACATACCCTCAGGTGAGGATTAAAAATAAATAAGGGAAGGAAGGAAGGAAGGAAGGACGGAAGGAAGGAAGGAAGGAAGGACGGAAGGAAGGAAGGAAGGAAGGACGGAAGGAAGGAAGGAAGGAAGGACGGAAGGAAGGAAGGAAGGAAGGAAGGAAGGAAGGAAGGAAGGAAGGAAAGGAGGAAAAGAGGGGCATCATAACCTTGACTGAGTGAGCTGTAGAAAGCTTCACAGAACAGGAGTCACAGGCTAACTCCTGAAGGATGATGGTTAGTTGATTAGATTGGAGGGGGAGAGTGAATCTTATAGGTAGGTATATAGAGAGCTAAAAGCACAGAGGCAAAAGCAGGGTAACAGCTCCCTAAAATTGGAAAAACTAAGAGTATTTTGCTCTTACCTAGAGTTTCCTTTAATTCTGAACCACCAGTTGATTAAGCAAATGTCTCTACAAAAATATGACAGTCATTAATAAAGTTGAAAAGGCAAAGATAGCTGAGTAAAAAGAAGATCAAAAGAGAATAAAGAGAAAAAATAAGGACTTATCTGAGTACTATATACCCATACTGCCCTTAGTACATCTTTAATAACAGTTTCACAGTAAATATTTTCTTCAAAGCATGCACTAGGAACATACTATTGAATTATAGCAGGCAGCTCTGTCTAAAAGAAAAACAATGCAAGCCACAAATGAGAACCATAAATTTAATTTTTCTAGAAGCCACATTTTAAAAGTAAAAAGAAATAGATGAAATTAAGTTTAATAATATATTTCATTTGACTCATATCCAAAATATCACCACCTCAACATGTAATTAATTTTAAAATTACTGAGATATTTTACATATTTTTTGGCAAGTACTAACTTTTGAAATGCAATGTGTATTTAATACTTGTAACACATTTCAGGTGCTCAATAGGCACATGTGGCTAGTGGTTCAGCTCTGTAAGGAGTTACGAAAGATTAAGTGAGGCTGTCTTATGTACAAAATTTTTGCAGCAGAAAAGAGCTTCCATACTTGGCAATCTGCATGACCCATACAAAGAAGCCTTCCCTAGCCCACAACTCTCCTTCTTCTAACCTCTCCAGAACTGCTAATTCTGCTTATCTGGACCAATCACAGGTTGTCTCCTTTTTAGAATGTAAGTTCATGGCAGTGTCTATTCTTGATCACCACTGTATCCCCAGGGCTTAGCCAAAACAGTACTTAACCCAACTGGGATACTCAATGAATACCTCTTTAATAAAGGCATGAACAGACACATACCTATCTCTGGAACTTAGCTTATTTTGTACTTGGAAGGCTTTCTTACACTTCTATTTGAACGTGTAAAAGTAAATCATACCCCTTCTTGAAATTTTAGCCTCATAGCTCTCAATAAAGCTTTCCGTATTCCAAATAATTATAAACCTTTTTTTCCCTTCAAAACTTCCATATATATAAAACCCTAATATGCAAATAGACCAAACAGCAGAACAACCGGTCACTATGACGTGCGCTGATTACCAGGGGGTGCACACAGTGGGCATTGGCTGTGGCCGGATGGTGGAGCAGGTGAGCAGGGGTGCCAGACCAAGGCAGGGCAAGTGGTGGCTGCGGGCCCCAATTGCCCCTCAGGGCTTCTCCACCTCCCCCTGCTCCTGAGGGGAGATCAGAGCCAGCAGCCACATCTCGCACCTGCTTCCAGCGACAGCCCTGCCTACACCCACTGCCAGTGCCAGAGCCACCGCTCTCACCCACTGCCAGTCCCAATCACTTGGCGCCATCAGTGGGTGCAAGCGGCAGCTGCCAGCCTGATTGCTCCTGAGAGCTTCTCCACCTCTTCCTGCTCCTGAAGGGTGATTGGGGCAGCAGCTGCCACTCACACCCACTGACAGCACCAGCCCCACTCACACCTGCTGCAGGTGCCAGCCCCAATTGCTCCACCCTGTGAGTGGATGCGAGTGTGGCTGGCGCGGTCAGCGTGTAGGAGTGGTGGCATCAGGAGCGGGGCTGCTGGCAGACAGGGTATTGGGGGCGCGGTGGGAGGGGCCAGGCAGGGGCACGGAGGATGGGTCGAGACCCACCCTTGTGCCCACCGCAGCCTCACGGCCCACAGTTCCTTTCAAGGTGAACGAATTTGTGCACTGAGCCCCTAGTGATATTATAAGTTCCTTAAAAAAGAATATTTCATTGTTTTAGTTTGCATTATAGTTACTTAGACACATCAGTGTCAACCATACCTTAGAGTTACCTAGACAAAATTAGACTAATACCTTACAATCAGTAAAGATTAAATTTTCCTTCTAATGAGGCTCTAGTCTCCTGAAGGGCAGAGACCATCTTATTTATAACTCTGTGACTCTCAAATTAATGAGTGCAATGCTATGAACACAGATGACGTTCATTATGTTTTAGTTAGTGAAAACATTATCTCCTTGTATTATAACTGAAGTAATTATTATTAGTAAGAGACTGCTACAGGTTAGATAAGGAATGAATTAAAGCAATCTATATATATAAAAGCCAAGTGACCAGAACAACCAGTGGCTATGATGCACACTGCGGTGGCCAACCGACCTGATGGGGGCCCAATTGGTTTATAATTATTTGGAATAGGGAAAGCTTTATTGAGAGCTACGAGGCTAAAATTTCAAGAAGGGGTATGATTTACTTTTACATGTTCAACCTCCTGTGGTCCCTCCCCCTGGCCAGCCCGGCCCCCAACTGGCCCTCCCACCCCAATTGGGGGCAGGGCTGGCCAGCCAACCGCTATTGGCTTCTCCCCGCCCCCCATCGTGGCAGGTGGCCAGACCCCACCTATAGACAAATTCATGCACCAGGCCTCTAGTATGAAGTATAAAGAAAGAGAGAAAAGTTAAAAGTGTGCCAAACTGTTGAAAGTATAAAGAATGCAGAGGTGTACAGAACTAACAAATTCTTCTTTTAAAGGGTGGAATATAAATTACTTGCTTAGGAGCTGTGGAAAGATGATAACAGAACTGGTCACAAATATTAAAAATTAACCTTTTTGTTGATCTTTGTCTTAAAAATGCTTATAGATAAGTTATATGCTACATACAGAGTGGGGCTTAGCTAGCAAATAGATAACTATTTTAATAGTAAGGTCCTGAACGGTTTTTCTCAGTGGTTAGAGCATTGGCCTGCAGACCAAAGGGTCTCAGCTTTGATTCCTGGTCAAGGGCACATACCTTGGTTGCAGGTTCAATACCTCACCCCAGTTGGGGCATAAGCGGGAGGCAACCAATTGATATGTTCCTCTCACATTGAGATGTTTTCTCTCCCTCCTTTCTCTTCCACCCCTCTCCCATCCACTCTCTCTAAAAATCAATGGAAAAAATATTCTTGATCCTCAGGTGAGGATAAAAAAAAAAGTAGGTGCATGGAGTTATCTATCTTTATGTAGGGAGTTATCTATTTTATGTAGTTCATTACTGAAACTTAAGGAAAATATTCTTTCTCACCAATGACAATGACAGACATAAGGAAAAAATTTATTAAGTTTTTTAATACAGTCCTAGCCAGTTTGGCTCAGTGGACAGAGTATTGGCCTGCGGACTAAAGGGTCCCAGGTTTGATTCCAGCCAAGGGCACATGCCCAGGTGACAGGCTCAATCTCCAGGAGGGGGCGTGCAGGAGGCAGCTGATCAATGATTCTCTCTCATCATTGATGTTTCTCTCTATCCCTCTCCCTTCCTCTCTAAAATCAATAAAAATATATTTTTTAAATGTTTAAATACAAAACAGTGGATCCATGCCTCCACCTTCTCATAACCCATGGGAATATTTCACTGCAATCACTCATCTTTTTCATTCCATAGCTTTAGGGATATTAAATATATGTTAACTTTCTTCTTAATGATTAATCTTGACAAACTACGAGTTAGGAGGTATAATGATTGAGGACTGTGGTCAGTCCTATAATGGTCAATAAGCTTACTCTAGCCCTTAGTTTGGACCGAAACTTCATGGATCTTTGAATCCTTAAATAAGCATTCTCTAATCACAAAGCCATTCTTAATGTCTAAAGAATGGCTGTAAGCCCTGGCTGGTTTGGCTCAGTGGATATAGTGTCTGCCTGGGGACTGAAGGGTCCCAGGTTCGATTGTGATCAAGGGCACATGCCCAGGTGCAGGGCTCGATCCCCAGTACGGGGTGTGTAGGAGGCAGCCAATCAATGATTCTCTTTCTCTCTCCTACTCTCTCTCTAAAAAATCAATAAAAAATCTTTCTTTA
>NW_006295825.1:2641923-2646213 GCF_000327345.1 Myotis davidii | reverse complement strand
CCTCTCTGAAATCAGTAAAATTTTTTAAAATGTTAAAAAAAAAGAAAAGAATGGCTGTAAGATGGAAAAAAGGGAAACATGCAGGTACATAGTAAGAGAGGTGTGAGTTAAGAAAGAAAAAAATGTCCTAGAATGGCATCAGAGCCCAGAGGGTCTGTGTCTATTTATAAGCAAGCTCCGACTGACAGGCTTCAGTGATTGACCTTTGCCAAACCTTTGCCTTCATAAGCACTATACAGTACAATTCTCCAGCCCAGTCCGCTTACATATGTTACTTGAGTTTATTTTTGGAACCTAACCTTCTATTTTTCATGAAGTTCCTTAAAGACAAAATCCAAGTAACATATTCTGCCTTCACACTGAGCAAACATCTCCAGCAGTTCTGCACTTTGCAAAACAACACACTGAAAAGGTGTTAGTACTCTATGTTACTGTGTGTTGTATACAGGCCAATTTCTATAATAAACTCACAACACTCTATTTGCAATTCAAGAAATTATTGGCCCAACAAGTCTTCACCAGCAAAACATTTAAAATAGAATTCCTTCCCTTCCCTCCACAAAGGAAGAGGGACAAATTTTATGTATGTGATTACAGGTAATACTCTATATGCATCATGTGACTTAGAGCTTTTTGAAAGTTTTAAGGGGCAGAGAAGGGCCACACGGGGTTTGGCTCTAACAGATAAGCTAGTCTCTTACAGCATTAGATATGAACTTTTTTGCTTATATTTCACTGTACCATAGAGTACCTTATTAGCCATAATATGAGAAATGTGTCTCACTGCTCTAAATAATGGAAAATACACATAAAGGACACAATCATAGAATTTATCCTAGTTCAGAAGTGTTCCTTTTTTGGCTAACTAGTATAACTAGTTAATAAAGTTCAAGGTCATATTTCATCCTTGGAAGAACAGATAGAAATTCATGGTATTATCCCCACTAAATTAGCTCCATTAAAGACTAGCCATTATTAGTATTGTGTGAATAACACCTTTCCAAGCCCACTACATGAAACAACTCTTTCTATTTTTTCCTTATAAAATTAAGCATTAGTCACAGATTGGATTTATGTTGTAATATCAAGGGAAGCATTTAAATATCCTTTCAAAATATAGGTAAATTTGAAAACAAACATGCACACATACTCTTTAAAAGGAAAAGATGGTGACCACACCACACTTTTCACTGTCTGAAGTTTGTTCCATACACATACGGCAGAGATACTATTCTTATATCAATCTCAGGTTCTTGCTACTGATTCACCAACTCAAGCACACTTTTATATTTAGGTTTTACTCCCTATGAGGAACAACAGTGACACCTGTGCTGCTCCTTCTGCAAAGAATACACACAAAGGCTTAGATATTTTCAAACTTCCTCCTCACCCTTTACCCAGAGAACAGCACTTTAGACCTTTTTGTTTTGAATCTGAGGCTTCTGCTGTTGCTTTCATGTTTACTTATTTCAAACAGGCCACTCACACTGAAAGGAGCAGGTCCTTCAAGGGTGAAAGCTTGACAGATGTGGCTTACACCTTAATTCATTATTCCAGACCCCCTGCAAAGTATGAGAAGGTCTGCCTCTGTTAACACAGGCCCAAAGCAGGTTTTCCCCCTAAGATTATTCTTTTCTTCCTCCTAAGATATTCTTGATGGTTAAGTACAATAAACATAAGCACAATTAGTTGTTAAAGAGGCAGTTTTCTTTCTGGGACTCACTGCCCTATGCCAGGACACCACACTTGTTTTCAGGCTCTACTCCCCACTTTGAGAATCTCAAGATGTTGAATTGTCTTAAGGAAAAATGTTTTGCTTTTTAGTAAGTGTTACATGAAGGAAAAAAAAAAAGTAACAACTGTAAGCTTGTCACACTAATAACTGTTTTCTCTCAGTCCTCAAAGCCATATTCTTGGAGAACCTGCTCTCTGCTGAGTGGTAGAGTTTACATGGCTTTTTACCTTTTGAATAAGGTACCTGGACTAGTGCTGAAAAGCTGTTCCAAGCAGAATCAGCCAGTCTCATTTCCAGGAACTTGCAATTTGGACATAGGGCTCAAGTCAGTCTCTGCAGGTGCTTAAATTCAAAGGGGCTACATGAGAGACCTTTTCCTACTAAATGTAAGGAGAAGCCGAGAAGGCTGGTAATATGAAGAAAATGAAGAGGGCTAACAAAAGCTGAGGCAAGGAATTTTATGACCCTCAGCAGAAGGAGAGTCAAAGTGTCAGAGTCTAGAAAAGTTGTACAGAAAACCAGGGATAGAGAGCAGTTGTCTTGGTTCTTAGAGGCAAAAGTGCTTTGTTCTAATCTTCAGTGAGACCCGTATATTTCCTTCCTGGGTTCCATGTCATGTCCCCGAGATCTTCCAGTAAATCCTCCTTTTAGATGTAAGCTAACTGGAATAGAGTCTGTTATTTGTAATCAATATAGTATTGACGCCCTAGCTGGTTTGGTTCAGTGGATAGAGCGTCGGCCTGCGGACCCAAGGGTCCCAGGTTCGATTCCAGTCAAGGGCATGTACCTTGGTTGCAGGCACATACCCAGTAGAGTGTGTGCAGGAGGCAGCTGATCGATGTTTCTCTCTCATCGATGTTTCTAATTCTCCATCCCTCTCCCTTCCTCTCTGTAAAAAATCAATAAAATAAGTAAAATGAAGGAAGACTATTATGTGAAATGGCATAAGAACCAAATTTACTTACTAAAAATTGTTTTTAAATGTATTTTAATTGCTTTCAAAGAGGAAGGGAGAGAGAAACAACAATGAGAGAGAATCCTTGATCGGCTTCCTCCTGCAGGCCCCTACCGGGCACCAAGCCTGAAACCTGAGCATGAACTGTGACCTCCTGGTTCATAGGTTGATGCTCAAACACGGAGCCACACCAGCTGGGCTACTTACTCAAATTTAACAATATATGCTTGGCTGAAAAAAGTTTAAGAAAATAAAAAATTACCATAAAATATTTTGCAGATATATACCTTATTATATCAACTCTGTACCACTGTATATACTATACCTCATGCTATGCAGCACTTACTTACTAAACCTGATCATAATACACAAATCTAGTTAGATTGCACTTTATTTTTATAGGCAATTTAAGGGATTTTTGAAGGCTGATTATGCATGATTTTTGCCTGTGTGCTAACTTTAACTCCTGACCTCACATATCACAGTTCTTAGGAAAACTATCACCCTTGAAATCTTAGCATTTTATATAAGATCAGAGGCCCGGTGCACGAAATTCGTGCACAAGTGGTGTCCCTAGGCTGGCCAGCGATCAGGGCCAACCAAGTGCAGGTTGATCAGAGCCAGGCCAGAGAGGAGGCGACAGTTGCGGGCTGGGCGTAGAAGGAACGGATGCCACAGCCACCATCATTTGTGCACTGCCACCTAGCGGTTCCCCACCTCCCACCCCCCCCCCCCCCCCCCCCCCCCCCCCCTTATCCTCTCCGCTGTGCCGCCACCTCAGCTCGCAGGCTGATTGGGGCCTGATGGCCAGGGGGAGGAACAGGGCATGGGAGGTTGGCCACTGGCCCCAAGGAGGGAAGGGACCTGGCCCTCAGCCCCCCTGGGAAAAGGGCCACATCCGCTGCCACCCACCTCTGGTTCCCTGTCCCAGCCCAGGGGCCAGGGGGAGGTACCATGGGAGGTTGGCTTGGGAGCGCACTGACCACCAGGGGAAACTCCTGTGTTGAGTGTCTGCCCCCTGGTGGTCAGTGCACGTCATAGCGACTGGTCATCCAGTAGTTCCAGTCACTTAGGCTTTTATATATATAGATACCTAAAAACTAGTACATGTGATCTTTGACAGCTGGGTGGTGGTCTGATTATTTGAATGTTTATTAGGTTATCCCAGCAGCCAATGAACTGAAATATGGTGTTCTTAGAGGTACAGTGGGGCCTTGACTTACGAGTGTCCCAACTAACGAGTTTTTCGAGATACGAGCTGTCTCTTGGCCGATATTTTGCTTTGAGTTGAGAGTTAAAATTCGGGTTACGAGCCAGCTTCAGATATCCCACTGCTAGTTGGTGCAGCGAACATCACAGTGAACGCCACAACATCAGGCCAGCATCACGTGTCTCACTCGTTCACTGCTGATTTGACATATGAGTAATCTGAGTTACAAGCTCCGTCACGGAACGAATTAAACTCTTAAGTCAAGGCCCCACTGTATCTTAGGATTTTGAATAAAGCCTCTAGACTCAAATTAGGCCACCAAGTCCCCAAAGTGTAAGTGCCTCAATATAACAAACTATCACATAGATAGGCCTCACCGACTTCTTTTCT
>NW_006295825.1:2638478-2641248 GCF_000327345.1 Myotis davidii | reverse complement strand
CCCCAGAAGGTCACAGCTAAATTAAATTATTTTTTTGAACTCATTTACTTATTTTTAAACCACCCAGTTTGTGGTACTCTGTTATAACAGGCCTAGAAAACTAATTTATAACATTTATCTTGAAAAACCTTAAAAGTGTGGTTTTGAACTCTATATCCTCCATTTCTGTCAGATGTGTCCTGTTTCTTTGTCTCCACATTTTTTATGCTTTCTTGGTGCGCCCCCTTGTGCTCTTTGTGTGCAGTCTTGTTGTGGTTAAGCCTCGATTATTGTAGGTAATACTGGGAGGGATTTGACTTCCAGGCCAACTGGCTGTGAGAATCAGCTGTGTCTGCAGTGGGAGAACTTCTGTCTTCTAGAGAGGTGCTAATCTAGCCTTTACCTGAGGCTATCCCGCAATGCCTCTGTGCAAGGCTTGGGCAGGGCGGGTCCGGGGGGATCAACAGGGCGGGCGGAGCAAGCAGTTATGGCTGCTCTCAGTCCCTCCCCAGAGGCTCTGCCTCTCAGTGTCCCAGCAACCGCTGCAAACCTCGGAGAGAAAGCTGCCCTCGGAGCTCAGAGCCTGAGATTCCCTCCCGATTAAAACAGATAACCGCGCCCTCAGCAGCCAGTCCGCTCCACACGCACTTCCGCACCTTTGTATTTCACTTCCGCACTGTGCCTCCTCTGAGTCTCGGTATGCTTTTCCCTTTCCTTCTAGTTGTAGAATTTCCCCTCAGCCAGCCTTCCTGTGGTTCTGGGTGATGTCTGTTCCATCTTTTAGTTGTATTTTTGAAGTGGTTGTGCGAGGCAGCCATCTCTGGTGTTTATCTATGCCGCCATCTTGGTTTCTCATTTCAATCATAATATTCAACTTGACATTTAACTCATCTTACTCCTTTTCTATCTCATCTCTCACATCCATATCCTATATAATAAAAGGCTAATAGGCAAACTGTCCCCTCGACCTGGAGTTCAATCGGGCCCTTCCCTTGGCCCCACCCTCAATTGGGCTCCCCCCACAATTGGGGGCGGGGCTGGCTGGGCCCTACCTGTGCACAAATTTGTGCACCGTGCCTCTAGTTGGATAATAAAGCTAAAAGAATCTCAACACTGTTTAAATTTATACCTTTCCATTTGATAAACAGATTTCCAATCTTATCTTTAAATCAGAACATTTTTAATGAAAAATATAGAAATAAAAAAGACCAATGAAATATAAATGGTAATAGTAGCTAAGTGGAGAAAGTAAACCTTTCTTTTATATATTTTTCCAAACCTTCCGTGATATTTTCTCCAGAACTTACAAAATTTTTCAATTGGAAAAACATTTTTTTCCCTTTGGCCAAGCTGCATATGGATAATTAAAAATTCCTTCTCTAAAATTACTCTTTTTTTTTTTTAGGGAGCAGAGTATGAGATCTAGAGTGCTACCTTTCCTGAACTGCAACTGTTAAAAATGGAGCTAAGCAAGCAGCTGACAAGCTATGATCCCTCCTTCAATTTGATTGTATCTACATAATTCTTTAGCTGCCGATGGGCTATTTATGTCTGACGATTTGCAATGCTATAGCCACTACACTGATAACAAACAAACATAATTCTGAAACTCAAGGGGCTTATATTCCAGAATTTTTACCACAGAGTAGATGCTTGGAGTTTATAAGTACTAGTAAATATACATGTCTCTAACTGTATACCATATCCATATAGAAATAATTTGAGGGACTTTGTTCTAATTTCTTAAATTATTCATTCATATTTTTATTCTGCTTCCTTAACACAGTTAATGAAGAATTGTTGGCATAAGCAAATAAAGACCTGGAATAGAACCTGCAACTCATCAGTGCATGGGACAATGCCCAACTTATGTATCCTTCCTCTTTGAGGCACTGATATTCACTAACATTCCCATACAACAATAAACTTATTTATGATGTTTCAGTAGTTTGGCACTAGTAACACCCGCTTCCTTTGAGGATTCATAAGTAAGTGCAGTTTTAGTAAGGACCAAACATTAACGGGACCAGTTGGCTTGGTCCTTGAGCAATAGTTTCAACTCAATTTTACAGAACAAAAATCGGTATGGCAATTTTATCTTTTTTTCTGGGGTTCAAGATAGCTGTGGCCAAGTGTCCCCTCCAAATTGGCATAAAAGGCTATGGAGCTGTGGAAGTAAAAGTACTCCTTTTCACCAAGGAGGCTCAAATGAGAATAATTGTATTTCAACCTAATCACATTCAGCTCCTCTGAAAGAAACAAACACCTCACTCAAGATCACAGATATGATGGGTTCACAGTAGCCAGAATTCTGCTGCATTGAGTGAGAGAAAGAACTGGTAAGTACAAAGTGACCATTGCTTTAGAACCCATCAGAAATTCTTCAAAAAAATGAAACTGTTATCTCTTCATTCTGATATTTCTTAAACCTATGAGAAATGTAAATAGGATATTTCCATTTCTACGGGAAAGTTAGATCTTCAGTTTCAATGTAAAACAATACTGCCTCGTGTTTACATAGCACTTTCCCTTTAAGAATTCAAGGCCTTTACAGACATTACCTCATCCAACCCCAGCAGGTCTGCAAACCTGATAAGAAACAGCAGGTTTTCCTGTTGTATGAAAAAGGAAACTGAGGCATGGGCACATGGTTAACACCTAAGTCACAAACAGCTGGAAAAACTGGACTAAACTTTTCTCCTCGCTCCAATTCTTGGCGGTCTCCCCTTATTCACACTGCTTGTACTTAGAGATGGCAAGTGTCTAAATCTCCATAAGTCGTCAAAATGCA
>NW_006295825.1:2635291-2638445 GCF_000327345.1 Myotis davidii | reverse complement strand
ATTCAGACTAAACTTACTGCCATATTCAATCAACCATGTTTCCAGTTGAAAGCTGTAAATTGATGGAAATACTGGTAATATTCACAATCCAGGCTACTTCTGGTGGCGTTTCCACGAGAATGTTCTTTCAAATATTAGGAACTCATGTTTACAGAACACAGAATTCGTGTATAAAGCCTTGGAATGAAGAGAATAGTGTTTTCTTCACATTTATGCTTTATTCCTTTGTTGAAGCAGAACCATATTCTTTTTGAATATTTTTTAAAATATGGAACACTTCACAAACTGCATGCCATCCTTGCACAGGGGCCATGCTAGTCTTCTCGGTATCATTCTAATTTTAGTATATGTGCTGCTGAAGTGAGCACCATGATCTTTTTAATTTAACAGTTGCCTAGACTTGAAGCTCTTCTTTTGGTACCAACTGGCATCTCCTATGCTTTTTGATGACATATAAAACCATTCCCTCCCAGAAACTCCAAACTGCAAAGCCCAATCAGCTCTATGAACACTTTCTTTAGTTACAACATAAAGGTTTCAGTCCGTTAAAATGGCTTGCATAGGTAGCTCTGAGCCTCTCAGTTGTATAGATGCCAAATGTACTCAACATAAATGATTAATTTGTTTTGGAAAGAAATATTTAAAAACCTAAATCACCAAAGGCCATAAAACATTTTGGAGGTAACAAAAGCAGCCTTCTATGGCATAAAATTTGGGGGCACCCGGTGAAACAGAAAATCTTATTCTTTCACACTAGAGGGCGGTTCTGGGCCTTTGCTTCAATTAAGTATTTTTATGGCTTTCTTCCACCACTCTATTATGATTAGGTAACGGGTAATGGGTTAAAGGGCCCAGGCATCTGCTAGGTATATGTATATATATGCACACACAAGACAAAAATCTGTAATATTTGTTCTAGTTCTGTGAAATACACCATGGGTATCTTGATAGGAATTGCATTGAATCTATTGTACAAAAAACAAAACAAAACAAAACGCATAGTTTGCCTATTGTGTGACCTTGAGGTAAGTCAGTTACTAAACTTCCCTGTGCTCAAAAATGGGAAAAATGAAATAACATATAAAGTACCTACTGGGTACTTAAGTTCACTTGCATTCTCTATTCAATGAGATTTTGCCTGGGCTTTGTTACATTATGAAATTTCAATAAGTATCTTGCTGTCTTTTTTTTTATTTGAGGACTAACATATCCTTTGTAAGAGAGCCAAAGCAGAATGGTCATTAGCAGATTAGAATAGCTGCTGGATAGCCAGGACATGGCAGCTCAGGGTTAGATCAGCTGATTTTTCCTACAGCCCTTGAGAATTTTTCCCAGGCCGGTTGCTACATAGAAATGGAATTAAATTTTTAACCAGAGCAAGATGAGTTCCTCCACTACTATTAGGATCTCTCAATATAATTAAGAAGGGTGCAGAAGCAAAGAGATTATTGCAGTGTCCATTTATATTATAGTCGGCCTGGTCCAAATGCTAAATGAAGTGGTGGGAATTTTTAGTCAAAGTACTAACGTAGGTTATTTATTAAAAATGTCAGAGCTACTGTTCAAAATTACTGTTCTTAAGAAATAGTTATTTCTGAGAAAAATAATAGAAGGCAACTGTATAGCTCCTTCTTCCTAAATCAGAGGCCTCCACCATATTTTATCTACTTGCATTCTCATTTCTATATCTAGAGTCCTATTTTCTTGCCATTTGCCTATCTCCATTCTCTTTCATTTGTTTCTGTCCTTTCTAATTCATTTCCTCTCCCTCCCTTCTGTCATTTCTGCTGTATACTTGGGTCTATTTATTTATCTTTTATTTAATTACCATATATTATACTAGGCCATTATCACGTGGCCAGCTCATGTCTAGCTAGGAACCTTCCTGCTCATACTGTCTTAATGTTTAGGCTTCCTGTTGTGTTTAGCCCACTGGTTTTGCCTATCTTTGTTGCAAACCTGTCATCCATCAATCCTGTTCCTGTGTGTTAGAATACAAGCAAAGTGAGTAGTAGCTATCCTAATATATAAAAACCCTGGATCTGTAATGACCAGTTACAACCGGAGGCAGACCAACCGAAGTCCTGCAGTCAGCACTGGGTTGCTGTAGCGACCCAGCACTGTGGCTGCAGGCGAGGTGACCACTTACTGCTGAGGGGGCTGAGAATCATGCCCGGAGAGAGTCCTGAAGAAAGAAGCAGGGACTGATCTAGAGCCTCTGTGGCAGCTGTAGATCAGCACTTGCCTCTCTCTTCCTATCTGTGCCTGGCCAGCAGCTGCACCTCCATTTCTCTGGAGGCCTCCACTGAGGCTGCTGATGAGCCCCACCTTCCTGATCAGGCCCCGTTGATAGGCCCAGAAACACTGAATAACATAGGAACCGACCAATCAGAACCAAATGTGAGTGCTGTGAAGAACCAATGGCTGTCTAGGAGGCAGAGCTTTTGATGCTGACTGGCATAGGAACCAACCAATCAGAACCAAATCTGGGTGCTGTGAGGAGCCAATGGCTGCCTAGGAGGTGGAGCTTTAGACGCTGACTGGCATAGAAACCAACTAAGCAGAACCAAATTGGCCAGCAGAGGAGGGCAGTTGGGGGCAAGATCAGGCCTGCAGGCAGGGGAGGGCCGTTGGGGGCGAGATCAGGCCAGCAGGGGAGGGCAGTTGGGGAAACCGGACATGCAGGGGCGGGCAGTTGGGGGCAAGATCAGGCCAGCAGGAGAAGGCTGATGGGGGCAAGAGCAGGCCGGCAGGGGAGGGCAGTTGGAGGTAAGATCAGGCTGGCAGAGGAGGGCCATTGGAGGCAAGAGCAGGCTGGCAGGGGAGGGCAGTTGGAGGTAAGATCAGGCTGGTAGAGAGGCAGTTGGGGGGACCAGGCCTGCAGGGAAGGGCAGTTGGGGGCAACCAGCCCATCAGGGGAGGGCAGTTGGGAGTGACCAGGCCTGCAGGGGAGGGCAGTTTGGGGGGACCAGGCCTGCAGGGGAGGGCAGTTGGGAGCAATTGGGCCAGCAGGGGAGCAGTTAGGCATCAATCAGGCTGGCAGAAGAATGGTTAGCGGGTGATCAGGCTGGCAGGCAGAAGTGGTTAGGGGCAATCAGGCAGACAGGCAAGCAAGCGGGTGGGAGCCAGGGCAGCCAGATTGAGCCCCTGCCTT
>NW_006295825.1:2628871-2635059 GCF_000327345.1 Myotis davidii | reverse complement strand
GGGGTGAGGGCAGTGAGGGGTTATCAGGCAGGCAGAGGCAGTTGGGGGTGAGATCAGGCCAGTAGGGGAGGGCCATTGGGGGTGAGATCAGGCTGGCAGGGGAGGGTTGTTGGGGGTGAGATCAGACTAGAAGGAGAGGGCAGTTAGGGGTGATCAGGCAGGCAGGCAGAGGCAGTTAGGGACAATCAGGCAGGTGACCAGTTAGGAGCCAGCAGTCCCAGATTGTGAGAGGGATGTCCAACATCCCTCAAGAGGTCCCCCAATTGGAGAGGGTGCAGGCTGTTCTGAGGGAACCCACCCTCCACGCACGAATTTTGTGCACCAGGCCATAAGTCCTATATAATAAAGCGGGAATTAGCAAATTGACCATCATTCCACCACAAAGATGGCTGCACCCACAGTGGAGGCTGAGTTCCCATAACGAGCCTTAAAGAGCAATCAGCAGGGACCTGAGGCTGCTGTGCCTCCCCACCCCATTGGGGGTAGACAGGGGACCTCAGGCCATGCCCCCCATCTGGCAGGGCTTGACAGGGGACCTCAGGCTGTGTCCCCCACCCTGGCGCCAGGCCGGGGGACCTCAGGCCACGCCCCGCACCCAGCAGGGCTTGATGGGAGACCTCAGGCCATGCACCCTACCCTGGTGCCAGGTTGGGGGACCTCAGGCTGTGGCCCCCACCTGGCAGGGCTTGACAAGGAACCTCAGGTCATGCCCCCCACCTGGCAGGGCTTGACGGGGGACCTCAGGTCGCACCCCCCACTCTAACACCAGGCCAGGGCACCTGAGGTCGCACCCCCTGCCCTGATGACAGGGGGACCTGAGGCTGCGCCCCCTGCCTGGCGGGGCTTGACAGGGGAACTAAGGCTGCATCCCTTGCCCAGCAGGGCTTGAAGGGGGACCTCAGGCTGTGGCCCCCACCTGGCAGGGCTTGACAGGGGACCTGAGGCTGTGCCCCCAGCATGGCACCGGGCCAGGGGACCTGAGGCTGTGCCCCCAGCATGGCACCGGGCCAGGGGACCTGAGGCTGTGCCCCCAGCATGGCACCGGGCCAGGGGACCTGAGGCTGTGCCCCCAGCATGGCACCGGGCCAGGGGACCTGAGGCTGTGCCCCCAGCATGGCACCGGGCCAGGGGACCTGAGGCTGTGCCCCCAGCATGGCACCGGGCCAGGGGACCTGAGGCTGTGCCCCCAGCATGGCACCGGGCCAGGGGACCTGAGGCTGTGCCCCCAGCATGGCACCGGGCCAGGGGACCTGAGGCTGTGCCCCCAGCATGGCACCGGGCCAGGGGACCTGAGGCTGTGCCCCCAGCATGGCACCGGGCCAGGGGACCTGAGGCTGTGCCCCCAGCATGGCACCGGGCCAGGGGACCTGAGGCTGTGCCCCCAGCATGGCACCGGGCCAGGGGACCTGAGGCTGTGCCCCCAGCATGGCACCGGGCCAGGGGACCTGAGGCTGTGCCCCCAGCATGGCACCGGGCCAGGGGACCTGAGGCTGTGCCCCCAGCATGGCACCGGGCCAGGGGACCTGAGGCTGTGCCCCCAGCATGGCACCGGGCCAGGGGACCTGAGGCTGTGCCCCCAGCATGGCACCGGGCCAGGGGACCTGAGGCTGTGCCCCCAGCATGGCACCGGGCCAGGGGACCTGAGGCTGTGCCCCCAGCATGGCACCGGGCCAGGGGACCTGAGGCTGTGCCCCCAGCATGGCACCGGGCCAGGGGACCTGAGGCTGTGCCCCCAGCATGGCACCGGGCCAGGGGACCTGAGGCTGTGCCCCCAGCATGGCACCGGGCCAGGGGACCGGAGGCTGTGCCCCCTGCCTGGTGGGGCTTGACAGGGGACCTCAAGGCACACCCCGACCCCGGCCTGGGGGACCTCAGGCCGGGTCCTCTGCCCCGCCGCTGGGCCAGGGGACCTGAGGCTGCGTACCCCCCACCCGGTGGGGCTTAACAAGGGTGGGACCGGCCAGGTCTGGATCTAGCCCAATGCGGGGGGGTTGGGGGGGGAAGGAGGCTGGCCGGATCTGGATCTCGTGCGATTTTGAGGCACATGTGGGTGGGCGGGGACTTGACCCTGGGTCCCGTGGTGCGCCCCAAACTCTGACAGGAGGAAGATTTTCATATACATTTTACTAATTTTCTTTCATCTCTGACACTTCCATTATAGAGAAAGGGCAAATAGCAATATTAAAATATTTCTTCTAATTAATCCCCTTTTAATATGCACGAATTTCGTGCACCGGGCCACTAGAGTGTGTGTGTGTGTGTGTATATATGCCTAATATGCAAATTTTCCCTACGGGAGTTCAACCAGGAGACCGATTGCTCGCTATGATGTGCACTCACCACCAGGGGGTGGCATAGAATGAAGGCAGGCCCTGGCCAGCAGCCAGCAGCCAAGGAAGGGAGGCCCTGGTCGGCAGCTGGAAAGCCCCGATCGGCCCTGATTGCTGGCCAGGCCTAGGGACCTTACCCATGGACGAATTTTGTGCACCGGGCCTCTAGTATGGGATAAAACAGCTGTGAGCTGGAAAAATGTTGACTATGTATATACTCTCTTAAGTAAAAGGACTCTGAGAGCATAAAAACATTCCCATTGGGACTTACCATGGTGAATATCATACAATTAACACAACACTGATGACTGAAGAAAATGATAAGAAAAATAAGAAAGATGGTTACAACTCACAGGGTGCTTTCTTCTGCTGATTCCAAGGCTTACAGCTTTAATTACCAAAATTAAATACTGCTGTTCTTTCTTGTGAAGCTGGATCATTGTACCAAACCAATACTAAAACTACCAGCAGGGCAGGCAAGTTCCAGGGAATCCAGAGACAATATTTAAGTCCCTGACTCCCAATCTTGTGTACTCAGAACAACCTATAGAAACTACATCTGAAAAGCATAATTATGTCCAATGCCAAAGTCTATTGTACCTTGAAAAATCAAAACACAGTGATGTAAGAAGGAATGAAGCAGAACTGAAGAATGTATTTGGTTTAGAAACAGAGAACATCTAAAACTTTGACTTTCCAATAATCAGGGAAAAATAACATAATTTCTCATAGTCAACTACATATAGTTACAGTCACATTTAAAAGTTTTTCTTGTAATAAATTCAGAAATTCTCCGGTAATCCCATGTTCAAACCATAATTTGCAAATAAAAACCTACCTTGCCCCCAGCCATCCAATGATGGGAAACACTAGATAATGTCCCCATTTTGATTCATGGCTCATTGGATGTCCATTTTGCCAGGGTTATATTTATAATATAATTAAATTCTAAAAAAATAAGTTTATATTTTCTGAAACTGAGGAAGATACCAGGTATAATATATGTCTGTGTCATGATGTTTCCTATACAGTAATATGTGGTCTTTAAGAGTTTTTTGGGTTCTTTAGTTTCTTTTTTTTAAAAAAAGGTATATTTATTTCAGAGAGGAAGGGAGGAGAGAGAGATAGAAACATCAATGATGAGAGAGAATCATTGATCCGCTGCCTCCTGCAGGCCCCCTACTGCGGACCGAGCCCATAACCCATGCATGTGCCCTTGACCAGAATTGAACCCAGGACCCTACAGTCCACAGGCTGACACTCTGTCCACTAAGCCAAACTGGCTAGGGCTTTTAAGAGTTTTTACTACCCTTGTCGGTTTGGTTCCCCTTGGCCTGGCATGCACCCTCTCACAATCCAGGACCCCTTGGGGGATGCCGGAAAGCTGGTTTCAGCCTGATCCTGCAGGCCAGGCTGAGAGACCCCACTGGTACACAAATCTGTGCACCGGGCTTCTAGTTTAATAATATTTTCAGTGCATGCAGAATGCCAAAACATCAAGAATCTGCAATGCTCTCTCTTTTTTTTTTGTAATCCTCACTTGAGGATCTTTTTCCATTGATTTTTAGGGGGAGTGGAAGAGAGAGGGAAAGACAGAGAGAAACACATTGGTTGCCTCCTGCACCAACCCCGACTAGGGCCCAGGCCAGGGAGGAGCCTGCAACCAAGCTACATGACTTTGAGAAGAGCCTGTCACCAGAATTGAACCCTGGACCCTTTGGTCAGTTTTTTAATACAATCTTAGAGTTCAAATAGGTCTTTAAAAGTCATGTATTCTAGGCCCTCGTCAGTTTGGCCACTGGATAGAGTGTTGGCCCTCAGACTGAAGGGTCCCAGGTTGACTCTAGTCAAGGACAAATACCTCGGTTGCAGGCTCAATGCCCTGGTCTGGGCATATGTGGAAGGCAACCAATTGATGTGTCTCTCTCTCTCTGTCTCTCCTCCTCCCTTCCACTCTCTCTAAAAATTAAAAATAATAGAAAAATATCCTTGGATGAGGATTAACAAAAAAAGGTAATGTAATCTAATTTTTTACCCAGTGCACAAATTGGCCTCACAACATCCAGAATATATAACTGTTCAACTTCTGCCTGGAAACTGCCCTCCCTTTAAGAGACAGGAAATCAATCTTATTACATAAAACAGCTTACTTTGGTTCACAATTTGCTTTTTAGTTCCTATAAGAAGGGGTTCAGAAAGAAAGGGAACAAGGTATTGCATCACTTTACTATCAGTTGTTGAACTTATGCTTGAAAACGTTAACACACAGCTCAAAGAAATGGGGACAGAAACCAGTTGCTTGGTGATGGAGGAAGATAAGAGAAAGACCATAAAGAGTAAGACCATAAAGCCACTGCTGCAGGGCAAGAATTGCTTCTTACAGTCTGCCTGGCATGGCTCAGTGGTTGAGTGCCAACCTATGAACCAGGAGGTCAAGGTTTGATTCCCCATCAGGGCACATGCCTGGGTTGTAGGCTTGATCCCCAGTAGGGGTTGTCCAGGAGGCAGCAGATCAGTGCTTCTAATCATTGATGTTTATATATATCTCTCTCTCCCTCTCCCTTCCTCTCTGAAACAAATAAAAACATATTTTTAAAAACTGCTTCTTAACAATTGGTCATCCGTCTCTGTTTGACTACTCCTAGCCATAGAATTTATTACTCTTTAAGGTAATTCATTGTTGGAAATCCCAGAGCATTGGTTCTTCAAATTTGGGCCAAAATTTTGCCTTTTTTATTTCCATGGAACACAGTTGAGCCTTCTGTTACCAGCTCAGAGGCATTTGTAACAACTGTTATATGCTGCCCCCTCTACCACTCAACAGCAGCAATGGTTTTATGGTCTTTCTCTTACCTTCCTCCATCACCAAGCAACCGGTTTCTGTCCCCATTTCTTTGAGCTGTGTGTTAACAGTTTCAGGCATAAGTTCAACCAATGATAACAAAGTGATGCCATACCTTGTTCCCTTTCTTTCTAAACACCTTCTTATAGGAACTAAATAGCAATTGTGAAATAGTAAGCTGTTTTATGCTGTAAGATTGATTTCACAGAGGAAGGGAGAGGGAGAGAGGTTGAAACATCAACGATGAGAATCATTGATTGACTGCCTCCTGCACGACCCTTACTGGGGATCGAGCCCACAACCCGGGCATGTGCCCATGACTGCAATCGAACCTGGGACCCTTCAGTCTGCAGGCCGATGCTTTATCCACTGAGCCTAACCAACTAGAGATGAAAGGCAATTTTTTAAACATTTAAAACAAAGTTATCTTTACTGTTTAAAGTATTACGGATGTCCCCCCTTTTTTCCCATCGATTCCCTCTATCCAATGATCTACCTAGCTATACTAATAAAAGGGTAATATGCTAATTACAATGGACATCCTTCCAGACATCCTTCCGAACAAAGCCACAGTGGCAGGGGCCGAGGCAGAGGCAGTTAGGGGCAATCAGGCTGGCAGGGGAGAGCAGTTTGGGGCAATCAGGCAGGCAGGCAGGTGACCAGTTAGGAGCCAGTGGTCCCGGATTGTGAAAGGGATGTCCGACTGCTGGTTTAGGACCAATCTTGCCTAAACCAGAAGTCAGACATTCCCTGAGGGGTCCCAGATTGGAGAGGGTGCAGGCTGGGCTTAGGGACCCCTGCCTCCCCATGCACAGATTTCATGCACTGGGCCTCTAGTCCTATATAATAAAAGCCTAATATGCTAAGTGTCTGGTCATCTGGTTGGCCGTTCAACCAATCAAAGCATAATATGCTAATGATATGCTAAGGCCGTTCAACCACTCGCTATGATGTGCACTGACCACCAGGGGATAGACACTCTGACCAGTAGGTTAGCTTGCTGATGGAGTCTGGCT
>NW_006295825.1:2626639-2628669 GCF_000327345.1 Myotis davidii | reverse complement strand
TTTTTTTGAATCCTCACTTGAGGATCTTTTTCCATTGATTTTTAGGGGGAGTGGAAGAGAGAGGGAAAGACAGAGAGAAACACATTGGTTGCCTCCTGCACCAACCCCCACCAGGGCCTGGGCCTGGGAGGAGCCTGCCACCAAGGTATGTGCCCTTGACCAGAATCGAACCCGGAACCCTTTGGTTCGCAGGCTGACGCTCTATTCCCTGAGCCAAACCGGCTAAGACTGCAATGTTCTTTTGTATTTGGGGATAGTATGAACCCGGCAGCACAGATGTCATCCCTATTAACAAGTTCATTAGATTTGGGGGCTCCATATTGAAAAGGGAACATTGGCCTGATCTGGTTCATTCCTCTGCAAACTGGCCTCATCATTTTCCTTAGGCCCACTCAAACTTCTAAGTTAGGCTGAATCTATCATGTTTTCACCTGTCCCCTAAATTTTTGAAAAATGTACAAATATGTTTATCATAAGTGAGTTGTGATAAATATGGTGAAAGTTACAGCCAACTTTAAAGTTTAGTTCTATGCACTCAGTTGGCAATCTTAAATCCTATGCCAGGCACACTCCATATTTAAGGATACCATCAATGAACAAATAGTATATACTAAGAGGCTACTGTGAGCAAGAATGCTTGTTAGGTTCAATGAAAGACAAATGCCTATCCTCGTTTGCTTTGGTTATGACTATGGCTGATTATTGCATGGTCAGAGTATAAAACAACTTTAATAACACCAAGAGGCTCTTATAGAATTCTCTATATTCTAAGGAAGTGTAACTCAAATTCCTTCAATAGTACCTTTAACAGTGATACTTGAAATAGAAACCATTCAGTCATTCACATAAAACTGTCACACTGAAGAAAGCACAAAGCAAAGGAATGTCTACTAATATCAAGCAATGCTGAATCCCAGCACTGAAGGATTTAATCTTCTGTGAGAAGTATCCTATAGGTACAACCACCTTAAGGTTGGTAACATTTGCTAAGTCAAGATACTTTTCTGGAAACCAGGAAGATATTTTAAAAATTAGAGCTTTTAGGTTAAAAAAAATTAGAGCTTTTAGGCATGTTTAAAAAATTATAATCTTAAATTTTTTAAATCCTCAAAGATCATAGGTTATTACAATGATTTAGATAGGTCTTCCAAATTAATGAGAAAAATGAATAAAATGATAGTGTTATGGTATTTCAGAACATGTATTTTATAGTATGTCTTTAAAATGGACATACAGTCTCAATATGGTAAAATATAGCTTGTAAATTAGCAACCACTCTTCTTTTCTGTTGGTATACATAAAGAGATGGGAAGAGAATAAGTAAACTGCCAAAAAGCAAAACTCCATACCAGGTATATTTCAGGTGGGTGAAAGCTTTCAAAGGTTGGTTACAGGTACAGTAATAGCATCACAGATCCCCAATCAATTCAATTGCTCCTCCAAGAGCCAAAGAGCAAGTAGCTTTTTAACTATGTTTATTTACCTACCTATGTTTATTTATTTGCCTAGCAAGCAGAGGAGATATGTGTCTGGTATGAGAGTAAAGTTAAGAAAATGTGCATATTTTAGGGCTTCCAGTAATCTGTATTTTAGTAAAGAGAGAAAACAGCCTTGACTTACCTGCACTGCCAAGCTGTTTATAAAACCTGTATTCTAAATGAAGCTGTGGAGCACGTGATTTTATTGGTTCCTGAAACCCAAAAAAGAGATATCAGATTTAGACAAGTGGACTTTTTCTATTCTTAGGTTTTCAACACAAACCAGAGTTAAGATAACTTAATATTTATTTATTTATTAACTTTTTTTTTACTTTAAATAATTTTTTATTTTTCAATTATAGTTGACATACATTATTATATTACAACCCAGTGATCAAACATTATACAAGTTACCAAGTGATCATCCCAATAAATCCCACACCAATCTGACACCATATATAGTTATTTCAATATTATGGGCTATATTGTCTATGCTGTACTTTACATCCTGGTAACTGTTCTGTAACTACCAATTTGTACTTATTTATCTCT
>NW_006295825.1:2623040-2624847 GCF_000327345.1 Myotis davidii | reverse complement strand
TATAGTTGACATACATTATTATATTACAACCCAGTGATCAAAGATTATACAAGTTACCAAGTGATCATCCCAATAAATCCCACACCAATCTGACACCATATATAGTTATTTCAATATTATGGGCTATATTGTCTATGCTGTACTTTACATCCTGGTAACTGTTCTGTAACTACCAATTTGTACTTCTTTATCTCTTCACTTTTTTCATCCATAACATCACTTAATAATTTAGAGATGATATCTACATATGATACCATTTTCTTACCACCATTTCTCTCTGAAATCACAGCTAGGGAGAAGATGAAACTGAATTACATATAATTCTTTCCATAGATATTTAAATAAAAAATACTGTGTATGAGCCATCATTCAAGGATAGCTCCCCCTCATCATCAAGTATTCTCCTGAAATGTATTATCCTAGGAAACCAGATGTCAAATCTTTTAATTAACTACCGGCATGTATTTCCTGCTTGTTTTATTATGAACTTGGGCTAATAAAGTTTAATTATTTTTAGAAAAATAATATATGCTCAGGAAGAAAATTTCAAAAAACACAAAAATTAGGAAGAAACTAAAAATATGAGTCCCTATCCCTTTACAGAGAAGCACTATTAACATTTTGGTGAATGTCCTTCCAAATATTTACTTATATATACAAAATAGACTAAAAAAATTTTTTAATAAGTGAGATCATGCTCCATTTGCTGTTCTGTAAATGTGTCTTTAAATTCAACAATGTGAGAATGACGTCTTTTCATGGCAGGAAGTAAAACTATATATTATTTTTTTAAATCCTCTCACAAGGATATGTTTTTATTAATTTTATCTATCTATCCATCAATTTCTTTATTTATGGTTAATCCTCACCTGAGGATATTTTTCCATTGATTTTTAATTTTTAGAGAGTGGAAGGAAGGGGGAGAGACATCAATGGGTTGCCTCTCGGGTTGAGCCTGCAACCAAGGTGTGTGCCTTTGACCGTAATTGAACCCAAAACCCTTCAGTCTGCAAGCTGATGCTCTATCAACTGAGCTAAATGGTCTAGGGCTTTTACTAATTTTAGAGAGAGGGAGAGAGGGGAACATCGATATGAGAGAGAAATATTGACTGGTTGCCTCCCATACACTCCCCAACTGGGGATGGAACCCACAACCCTTTGGTGCATGGGATGATGCTCCAACAGAAACACTCGACCAGGGCTGTATATTATTTATTTATTTTTGTATGTTACTTTTAATGGCAATAGTACTCCTCTGTATATTTGTATGTACATACACACATGAATTGCTTTCAGTTTTCAATATTATGAACAATGCTGCATAAAAATTGTTTATGTATATTTAGCTTTATACTTAAGAAAATTAGATTATACATGCAATTAAAATATGTAAACAATACGGTGATCAAGTTTTCAAAAATAGAGTTTCTAAAGACCCCAGAGATAAAGTAGCTAACTATCACACTTTGCTCTATAACAAACTTCAAGAATTGGCTGGTTAATTATTCTGTATTGACAGTACACCAGGCAATTAGGTAATAAGAAAATCAAACAGTACCCTAAAAGATATACCTGAATACTCATTAGGATGGCTATTATCAAAACCACAGAAAACAACAAGTATTGGTGAGGATATGAAGAAACTGGAATCCTTGTGCAATACTGCAAAATGGTAGAGCTACTATGGAAAAGAGTATGGCAATTTCTCAAAAAATTATACATGGAATTACCATATGATACAACAATCCCACTTCTGGATATTTACACAAAAATATCAGGACTCAAATTGATTTTTAAAAAATATATT
>NW_006295825.1:2609712-2622922 GCF_000327345.1 Myotis davidii | reverse complement strand
ATCATTTTGAATATTTAAAAAATTTATATATTTTTTTATTGAAAGGGTGAGGGAGAGAGCAATAGAAACATCAATCATGAGAGAATCATTGATTGGCTGCCTCTTGCACAACCCCTGCTTGGGGATTGATCCTGAAACCCAGGCATGTGACCTGACAGGGAATCTAACCATGACCTCCTGGTTCACAGTTTGACGCTCAACCACTAAGTCATGCTGGACAGGCTCAAACTGATTTTTGTACACCCATATTCATACTGGCATTATCCCCAAAAGTCAAAAGGTGGAAGCAACTTGGGTATCTATCAACAACTAAAGGGATAAACAAAATGTCGGTACATTTTGTTTCACACATAAGATGGAATATTATTCAGCTATAACAAGGACATTCTGACACATGCTATAACATGGGATGAACCTTGAGGACATTATGCTAAATGAACTAAGCTAGTTACAAAAGGACAATACTGCATCATCCCACTTACAGAGTCATCATATTCATAGAAACAGAAGGTTGAATTTTGGTTGCCAGGGGCTGGGGGCAGAGGAAAATGGGGAGTTAGTGTTTAATGGGTACAGGATTTCAGTTGGCGAAGATGAAAAAATTCTGGAATGGATGCTCAACAATGTGAATGTACTTAATACCACTGAACTGTACACTTAAAAATGGTTAAAAAGGTAAATTCCAGATATCAATTTCTTATCAGATATGTGATTTTCAAATACTTTCTCCTTCCCATTTCCTGGGCTGCCTTTTCACTCTGTTCAGAATCTTTTGATATTATATAAATTTTTAGTTTTTATAAAGTCCACCTTACCTATCTTTTCTTTCTTTTTTCTTTTTTTATTAATCCTCACCTGAGGATATTTTTTCCATTTTTTAAAAATATATTTTATTGATTTTTTACAGAGAGGAAGGGATAGAGAGTTAGAAACATCGATGAAAGAGAAACATCGATTCAGCTGCCTCCTGCACGCCCCCTACTGGGGATGTGCCCGCAACCCAAGTACATGCCCTTGACCAGAATTGAATCTGGGACCCTTCAGTCCGCAGGCCGACGCTCTATCCGCTGAGCCAAACCAGCGAGGGCTCCATTGGTTTTTAGAGAAAGTGGAAGGGAGAGGGAGAGTAAGAGAGACACATTGATATGAGAGAGACACATCAATTGGTTGCCTCCTGCATCCTCGAACAGGGCTAGGGATGGAATCTGCAACCCAGGTACGTGCCCTTAACTGGGAAACAAACCCGAGATCCTTTGGTGCACAGGCTGATGCTTTAACTACTGCACAACACAAGCCACACCATCTAGGCTATATATGGTTTTTTAAAAAGGTTCCTAGATATCCAAGAAACAAGAGCCCACAATGAAGATCCAAACAAAGTAGAACTGTAACAGTTCCAGCAGGACTTCCTTGTATTTCTGTGCCAGGTACTGATTACATTTCCAATGAGGGCAGGCTATTTGCCAGAATCACGGTTATTCTGGAACACACATACCTGCCTGAAATTCTAAACCAACAGCAGACAGCTACCTTATAGAACCGTAACACTTAAGGCCAATTTTGCTGTTACAATGAAAAGAGCTCAATTATGGGCCTTATATCTCCCATGAAGAATACAGATCAAGAGCAAGAGAGGAGGCCTATAGAAAAGATTATTATCCTCTAAAAAGCCTTTAAGATTTGAAAGAGAAATTAAGTACTAAGACACACTATACTAGATAACAGTAAGTCTATTTTCAGCTTTAACTCTGCCATAAAAATAGCCTAAAAACTTAATGAAATTTAAAAATGAAATGCAATTACCAGCCATGTCAACAATATGTTACGCAAGTTTATCTAAATAGGTTGACTAGCATGATTCTGTAAGGAGAAATCTAGATGGATCAATCATAAAGCAGATGTGGATGTAGTAAGTGCAATTCATTAGAAAAGAACAGCATTCAACTGTCACAAGATATGTCCTTCAATCATTAACTCCTCTGCCTTCCAACTAAAAAAGCCCCAAACTACCTGAAAATCCTGGGAAACTTACTAGGATTTAGTAGGCAGAAAAACATTTATGCAAGTTTCATAGAAACTAGTCATATGAAACATTTCATGTAAGCTAGAAATGGTTTTGTATGAAATTTAAATATAAGATAAAGAATTGTTTGTTCTAAAATTATTAATCCTTAAAATCACATAATTATTCTTTTTTAACAGGATGGTATTTGCAAAGATTAGTTATTCATAAGATTAGACTGACAAAACAAATTAAACTCTTTGCTTCAAATTTCTTTTTTTTTTTTGGCATATCTTTAAAAAAATCTTTATTGTTCAGAGTATTACAGATATCTCCCGTTACCCCCCTCCACCCAGTTCCTACCCCGCTCCAAGTCTTTACCACCTTAATATCTGTGTCCATAGATAATATTTGCATATAAGTTCTTTGGTTGATCTCTTCCCAACACCCCTACCCCCTTCCCACTGAGAGTCATCACCTGTTCCATGTTTTCATGCCTCTGGTTCTATTCGATTCTATTTTTTCTAGTTTATTTTGTTTATTAGATTCCTTGTTTATTTGATTTTTAGATTCAAGTGTCGATAGATATGTATTTATTGCCATTTTATTGTACGTATTTTTTATCTTCTTCCCATTTTTCCTTCCTTCTTCTTCCTTTTTCTCCCCTCTCCTCCTCCTCCTCTTCTTCCTCCTTCTCCTTTCTCCTCTTCCTCTGCTTAAAGAATACCATTCAGCATTTCCACTAATACTGATTTGGTGGTGATAAACTCCTTTAGCTTTTTCTTGTCTGTGAAGCTCTTTACCTGACCTTCAATTCTAAATGATAGCTTTGCTGGATAAAGTAATCTTGGTTATAGGTCCTTGTTAATCATCACTTTGAATACGTCTTGCCACTCTCTTCTGGCCTGCAAAGTTTCTGTTGAGAAATCCGCAGACAGTCCTATGGGTGCTCCCTTGTAGTGAACTGCTTTACTCTTGACGCTTTTAAGATTCTCTCTTTGTCTTTTGCCCTTGGCATTTTAATGATGATGTGTCTTGGTGTGGGCCCTTTTGGGTTCCTCTTGTTTGATCTCTGCACTTCCTGGACTTGTAAGTCTATTTCTTTCAACAGGTGGAAGAAGTTTTCTGTCATTATTTCCTCAAATAGGTTTTCAATATCTTGCTCTCCCTCCTTCCCTTGCTTTCCCTTCCTCTCGAGAATTACAACTAACATACGGAATAACCATTATTCAGAACTGCCTGAAATCTGTCTAAATGGAAGTCCTACAACTAGACAATTAAAGAATGCACATTGAGACTGGTAAGAGGGTGCAGAGGCATGGAACAGGCT
Organism: Myotis davidii; assembly: GCF_000327345.1. Taxonomy (NCBI): domain Eukaryota; kingdom Metazoa; phylum Chordata; class Mammalia; order Chiroptera; family Vespertilionidae; genus Myotis; species Myotis davidii. The sequence continues at coordinate 2,619,590 of NW_006295825.1, read as the reverse complement.
GGTTTGGCACCCACATGTGCCATCTTTTTAATTGGGAGGGATATCTTAGCTGCAGAGGCCTCCCGTGAGGAGCAGGGGATCCCATACCAGACGCCCAGCTCAGGGTTCCAGAGTTGAGAAGAGGAGCCCCCATAACTTCAAGCTATGAAAACCAGCAGTTATTGTGGCTGAGGGACACAGAGGCTGCTGTAGACCCAGGCAGTTCCTCTTAAAGGGCCGGCAAATGAACTTACATGGACCCATTCACTCTGAGCTCCAGCTTTGGGTCAGCAGCTTGGGGGATCCAGGAATATAGGGAGACACATGGGGGAGGAACTGCATTATCTGGCATCAGAGTAAGAACTCAGAGACAGCTTTCTCCCAGACATGTGTGCTTCTCCTTCTGGCATCCCCACAATGCTAATGTTGGTACATTTAAAGTTTTTGCAGAGGCTCCTTACACTATCTTCATATTTTTTTATTCGTTTTTTTTCTGCTCTGCTGATCAGCTGTTTTTTGCTTCCTCATATTCAAAATCGTTGATTTGGTTCTCAGAATCCTCTCCTCTACTACTGAGAAACATCGATCAGCTGCCTCCTGCACATCTCCTACTGGGGATGTGCCCGCAACCAAGGTACATGCCCCTGACCGGAATCGAACCTGGGACCTTTCAGTCCGCAGGCCGACGCTCTATCCACTGAGCCAAACCGGTTTCGGCCTGACTGGTCCTTTTTTCATGTCTTTAAAATTCTCATTGAGATCCTTGAAAGTCTCACTAACTCCCTTGAAACTCTCATTAAGATGCTTGAGCATCCTTAAAACCATTGTTTTGAACTCTATATCTAATAGTTTGTTTGCTTCCATTTCACTTAGTGTTTTTCTGTTCTTTCATTTGTGATATGTTTCTTGTCTCCACATTTTGGCTGCTTCCTTGTGCTTGTTTCTATGTATTAGGTAGAGCTGCTATGTCTCCTGGAACTGGTAGAGTGGTCTTATGTTGTAGGTGTACTGTAGGGCACAGTGGCTCAGTCTCCCCAGTCACCCGAGTTGGGCACTCCAGGTGCGCCCCTGTGTGGCTGTGTGCACAATCTTGTTGTAGTTGAGCCTTGATTGCTATTGGCATCACTGGAAGGAGCTGGCCTCCAGACCAAATGGCTGTGAGGACCAGCTTGGACTATAGTGGAAGAGTTGCTTTATAGAAGAGACCCCTGTGGAGCAGGACTTGCTTCAGTGGGGCTCTGGTGCTCACTGAGTCTGCCCCTGGAGTATATGGCTCATGGATATGTAGAGTTCTAATATGGTATGGTCTGAAGCTGCCCACCAGGTGCCTGGCTCTAGGGCCACACGTCAGGAGCTACAGAGGGATCTGCAGGTGGAGTTACTTGTGTTGGGCTTAGAAGTGCCCAGGCATGGCCAACCTGTGAAGCAAGGCAGGCTGTTGCTAGTGCCAGGTCTTGCTGATGCCAGCTGCTTGCTGTTTGAGAGATTTTAGGAAAGTCGGATGTCTGAGCCAGGACAGGCCATACAAATGGGAAAGCTGCTGCAAACAGCTTGGGTGAAGCTGCAAATTGAATGGGGCTGGGTCTCAGGGAATCACCAGGGTGGAACAAACAGTGTGAGTCATGCTGATGGAAATTCATAAATGGCTGTCAGCTCTGCAACGGGGGAGGTCTCAGCATAAGAACAATGACACCATGAAAGCACCCATATCTGGGAGAAAGCTGTCCCTGGAGTTCTTACTCTGATGCCAGATAATGCAGTTCCTCCCCCATGTGTCTCCCTATATTCCTGGATCCCCCAAGCTGCTGACCCAAAGCTGGAGCTCAGAGTGAATGGGTCCATGTAAGTTCATTTGCCGGCCCTTTAAGAGGAACTGCCTGGGTCTACAGCAGCCTCTGTGTCCCTCAGCCACAATAACTGCTGGTTTTCATAGCCTGAAGTTATGGGGGCTCCTCTTCTCAACTCTGGAACCCTGAGCTGGGCGTCTGGTATGGGATCCCCTGCTCCTCACGGGAGGCCTCTGCAGCTAAGATATCCCTCCCAATTTAAAAAAATGCCACACATGGGTGTCTGACCAGCACATTTCAGAACCTCTGCCCCTCCTACCAGTCTCAATGTGCTTTCTTCTTCACTTCTCTAGTTGTAGCACTTCCATTCAGCCAGATTTCAGGTGGTTTTGAATGATGGTTGTTCTGTATTTTAGTTGTAATTTTGATGTGGTTGTGGGAGGCAGTATCTGCATTTACCTATGCCACCACCTTGGTTCTCCTCTCTTTGCTTCAAATTTGACCACATGATGTGTTTTTCATGTTTGGCAGCTTTTGAAGACAATGATTAGATGATCAAATTTATTTCTGTACTAAGTATATTAATAAATACCTTACATTTTAAAAACGAATCCGTCATAAAAATGATAAAATTTTCAAATGAATTTATCTTTTTAAAAAATATGTTGTCATTGATTTTAGAGAGAGAGCGTAAGGGAAAGTGAGGGAAGGGGGAAGAGAAAAACACTGATGTAAGAGAAACATTGATTGATTGCCTCCTGAACATATCCCAACTAGGGATCAAACCCACAACCTGGGTATGTGCCCTGATTAGGAACTGAACTAGTAAACTTGTAGTGCCTGGGACAATGCTCAACCAAGTGAGTAACACTGGCCAGGGGAAATGATTTTATCTTTTAAATAGTACTGTGAAAGGTATAAAGTTTACAAAAATTACTAGTTTTGCAATGACTTTTTTCTTCCAGCAATTTTTTATTAACTATTTTTGATTCATCATGGCTAAACTATAGTAAGTATCATTTAATGTTATATAGTAGACAGTAATTCATGCTGTAACACTATACATAGTTGAAGGAAAATGACTTTATGGGGTCATATGTAAGAGAAAAAGAACAGTATTTTTGTAAATGCTCATGATTATTTCCTGTAAAAAAATATATGTGAGGGTGAGAGCACCAAAATACACTTAGTACAAATATAGATTCTACTCACCAGTTTGATAGCTACATATTCATTGGTGTAGAGGTTTTTACCTAGGAAAAAAACAAAATGTATGTTTTAGTGACACTTATTCCGGAAATACAAAGCAAAATCATAGCTTACAGGGTCATGAGAAAGGTCACATTCCCAAAGCTGTTCACATATATAAAACATGATTTATAACTGAAATGCTAAATAAAGATGGTAAGACCCAGCAAGACAAGAACAAAAAACAGCTTGAGAATTTGAAAATTTAGACATAAGAATATTTTTAAAATCTATTTATCTCTCTCACATATGCACATTTTATTTTTTAATATTCCCTAACTATTAAACCATGAGATTAAGCAAGAAAAAAAAATCCAGAATTTCAAAGATACAGAGATTTTAACTCTTGGCACAATAAACACACACCCTCATTTTTCCAACTCACTGACAAATGGGGATTTTGTATTTTTTATCATGGTATTTAGTGTCAATATTAGTTAGTATAAAGAACAGTGTGAAATAAAACCAACTATTGTCCTACTCACCTTTTGGAAAACTGATCTACTGTATATAAGGAAATGACTCTCAAAGCTGTTTTGACCCTTCACTAGAAACTCTAGATCTGTATCTTTCACTATGTGCAGGAAACAGCTCTCTAAAAACATTTAAACATCTCAAAGTTCTGTCTGAAATAATAACAATTTTTCCTCTCAAGCTCTCTACTTGTATAAATAAAATCAATATTCTCCTAAACATTTAGAATAGGAATTTGGCAGTGAGGATGAGGATAAGAGCAATAACTATCACTGAGTGAGTCCAGATTACATGCTGGGTACTTAGCTATCTTCACCTCCCCAACCCCATTGATTCTTGAAGGCTTTAATTCCTCCCTAGTGTTTTGTATACAATACATAGTCACTGCATTGGACTTCATGTTGTTTCTTACATATTTGTACTACCTTAGTCAGCTAGACTACAAATACCTTGAGGAGTAGAGATTTTACCTAAGAGTTCTATCAATGACCTATGGTGCTTAAGACCATGCTCTACACATCCCAGACACCCCAAACCTTAACTGATTAAAAGTTACTTGTATAGACATCAAAATTATAACTAACCTACAGAACAACCATCACTCAGAACCACTTGAAATCTAGCTGAGTGGAAGCCCTACAACTAAGTATATAAAGAAGCCACATCCAGACTGGTAGGAAGGGCGAAGACTTGGAATGGGTTGGTAAACCACACAGACATGTGGCAGATAAAAATCAGGATAAATATCTCAACTGTGGAAGTCACCAATGAGGAGGGAGGGGTCCCAGCCCAGGGTTCCAATGCCAGGAAGAAAAGTCCCTATAACTTCTGGCTGTAAAAACCAGCAGAGATTAGCCTTGGCTGGGTAGCTGAGTTGGTTAAAGTCCCCATATTCCCAGGTTGTGGGTTTGATATCCAGTCAGGGCACATACAGGAAACAATCAATGAATACACAACTAAATGGAACAACAAATCGATGTTTCTTTCTCAAATCAATAAACACACATACAAAACAAACAAAAACACAGCGGAGATTGTGGCTGAGTGAGAAAAGGGCTGCTAGAGACCCAGCAGTTCCTTCTAGATACCTCTCCCAAGAGCAAAAAAATTAGAAGGATTTTAAGTTGAAGAAGGTAGAAAGGCATCTCAGGAGAAGAAACTACATGAGCAATCTAACAAAAAATGAGAAAGTAGATGGTATAGGCTAAAAATGGTTTGGTCACAATAAAACAACTCAACTATATTATAGAAATTATGCACATATTTCTTTTGAAGAAAAAGTGTTCAAAGAAATCCCAAGCACTTTGGATTTGTTTCTTCCAGAGTCGGGGGGGCGGGGGGGGGGTTCTCACTAATCAGTGGGTAACTTTTTCTCATTTTCCCCAGGTTCAGCCAAGGCCAGTTTTCAGTGTAGTTCACCTTCAACAGTGAAACCTTCCATCTCCCGTGAGGATGGGAAAGGGAAGCTGCAGTGGGAGGTGATGCCAGGAAGGAAGAGGTTTAGTTATCCAACAGCTTCACATATAGACCTGCAACTAGGCTTCCTATTTTTGGCTCCTTTTGCATCCTAACTTTCTGAAGTTCCTAGTGTCTCCAATTCTTGAGCCTATCTGGTGTATTTTATGTTACAAACTGGCCTACCCTTTCAATCATTCAGCTTTCTCTGGACTGTTAAATCAGCTACCATTTAGCATCTGCTTTCCAGCTTCCAAAATTTTAACATTTCTCATCTGTTTTTATCTACTCTCCCATTTTTGGGGGGTTTCTTTAAAATATCCCTTTTCTAAATATACTTTATAAAGAACTGAGGCAGCGCCCAGTTCCATAAACTTCCACATATATACAATTAGCTATGCATATATCTTTTTACCTCCATTAGACACAAATTTCCAAAGGACAAGAAGAATGTTCAACTAATCTTTTTATCCCTAGCAGTAAGATAGTATCTGATACATAATAGGTAACAGATGTTTGCCGAAGCGAACCAATCTGACTAGATATACAAAGAAGGTTCTTCTGAGAAAGTTCTAGGACAATAAAAAAAGAAGGCTGGTTATCAAATATGGATAAGTCTAAATGTAAATATAGGACTTTTGATTTTATTATTCAACATGCTTTGAAACCACCAAAGATCTCATTAGCTAAGAGGAAAAGCATAATGGTGAAAGTTGTATTTTTAAAGTACTCATTTGGCCCCAGTGTATAAGAGAGGACACCTACAAGTAAAATAAATAGGAAGTTTTTATAGCAGAACATTTAAATGGTATCTACCATATACAATGTGATTATGAAAATTACATGAGTTAGAATATATGAAAGTACTTTGTAAACTACAAGGTGATAGATTAGTCTAATTTTTATTACTTCTATTATTGTAGGTATGAGGCAAAACTTTCTGAAAGAGAATGACTTAAAAACAGAATTTATAATCAAGGCATTTTGTTGTTCCACTTATTTATGCATGCACTGGTTGCTTCTTGTATGTGCCCTAACTGGGGATCGAACCTGCAACCTTGGTATATTGGGACAATGCTCTAACCAACTGAGCTACCTGGCCAGAAGGCATTTTGAAGAAAAATCTAACTACATGTAATCATGAGGGATAAGGAAAAGAGAAGGGTCAAAAATTATGTTCAATTAGTAGAGAACAGAAAGAGAACCAAGGGAGTAGGCAATGGTCATTCCACTCCACCAGGATGCCTTCCTCCAAGTTCTCATGAAATCTAAAAATAATAGACTAATTTTGAAATGCCCCACATCTTCAATTTTCATATCTGTATAAAAGAATATACTCAGAGAAATATAATAAATGAAACAGCCTCTGTAACACCAAACATGATGGCTGATATATCACAGATTGCTAGCTTGCTTACGTTTGCTTTTTTTCTCTGAGGTCATCGAAGAACTGAACACATGTCACCCTCTGACAAAGCAATTATCCTTACGCCTAAGAGGCGCTGGAGGTGACTGGATAATTCTCTTGAGCTATGCATTACTCTAATAAATTCCTTTGTCAGGGAACATCATTTAGACCTAACAGGACAACACAAAATGCTGCCACATGTGGAAAGCTAGACAATCACTCAACCACTATCCTGAGAGAGTACTCAAACATTTGCTCTGGAAGAACTTAATTACATACAGTTAAAATTCTGCCCATTTAAAATGAATGACTGCTTCAGCTAAATACTGATTTATCTGATATATATGTGACAGAGGCAGGCAGTTTAACAGGTAAAAAGTATTATTGATGAGATGGCACAATCCCAAAACTTTTAGCATCTGTTGCACAAAATCCACAATGCTTCCCAAAGCTCCCTTCTTGGCTATGGGTTCTTTTAGTGTTGTTAACAAAAAAAACAAAAAAACAAAAAACAAAACAAAACCCAGAAAAAAAACACCCTGCATTACATAGTAGTTTTTGGAACTTAGAAAACTGAGTTTACACCTAAACTCAGCCCTTTTGAAACAGCAGTCCTGGATGTGATACTGCCCATAAAACCACTACATGAAGACTTCCTGTTTCAGTAAGTCACCTACAGAGACATTTACCGTAAGCTTCATCAGACACAGCACTATTTCAAAGAAGCAGCGTCTCAGTTCTCAGTCACACCAATAAAGGGTTCTCACTTTTAGTTAGATCTCTAGCTAACTAAAGTGAAAGTAGTACATTTATAAGTTACTACCTAGAACTTATAAAAAATAAAATCCAACCAAAGAACAGAGGAAATTAGTAGTTAAATCAAGAAGCCTTTTTTTTTTTTTAAATCCTCACCTGAGAATATTTTCCCATTGATTTTTAGAGAGAGTGGGAGGGGGAAAGACAAGAGAGAAACATCGGTGTGAGAGAGGCACACCGAATGGTTGCCTCCCGCACACACCCCGACCATGGCCGGGGATCGAGCCTGCAACCAAGGCACATACCCTTGACCGGAATCGAATCTGGGACCTTTCAATAATTGGGAAGCAGCTGCTCCTGAGGAACAGGTGAAAAGCTGTATAAGGATCACTGACACATACTCTTAAAATCAAACTTTAATCCTCTTGTACAAATGATGAGCTTTTAAATAATTTTTAACACTTACTTTTCTTTTTTATTGAGGTATAACTAACATGAAGTAAAGTACACAAAGCACACAGCTCAGTGTATTTTTACATATCCATACACATAACCATGTAACTATCTTGGGAGAGAACATTTTCAGCACGCTAGTAAGTTTTCTTGTGTCTCTTCACAATCAATAACCCTTATCTATCGCCACCCAAAATAATCTATTTTGATTGTAATCATTAAGAAATTAGTTTGGCCTATTTTAAATATCTATGAATGTAATTATATAATAAACCTCTCTTTTGTGTCTGCCTTCTTTTGCTTAACATTACTTCTGTGTTTCATCTGTTTTGTTGCATGTATTAGAACAATGGAGCCGCGGTTCTTGAACTTAATTCATTCCAAAGGCTGTTTGAGAAGTGATTTGTTTGAAAACCAAATCATTTTTTCCTATTAGGAATAATGTAAAGTGAATTAATTTGTTCCAGACACCCAAATTATTTCCTGTTTTATCCTTTCTTAGATACAGTACATGTCTAATGTACTGTTTTTCTAATAAACTTTAAAAACAAAAAGAACATAAAATGTAAATGAAAATTTAACAAAAAGGAAATGAAATGTACATTAAAAAATAAAAATTTAATAATAATAAGCAGTAACAAAAGCAAAAAATACATGAAAATATTCAGAGCACAATATCCTGAAATGTTAATAGTAGTAAACTGACTCATATTTTCTCACATTTTCTCCTTTGTCGCCTGAGAGATGTGTGACAGGTATCAGCATGAAAGGGTTGTCAGAAGCGAATTGTTTGAGATAAGAGACGTTGGAGAAACAAGGTTTGACTGTTCATGGATTTATATGCTTTATAAACTGCCTCTCAGCAGTAATTTTGTGGATATTTATGTCATAATTCATTTAATTCAAATACTACTGTGATGCTGGAGCAAAGTCAATCTATTATGTAAATGAATGTTCATTAAACTAGTTGCTAAAGCTATTCAGTAGTTGCTAGGAACTCAGTATGAAATTGTACACATTACTCCTATTCTCAGGAGCATCTGCTGGCTTTGCTAACCTGAACATGAATACCACTAAATGTGAAGAGCCTTTCATTATCCTACCTTCTACCAATAAAAATAAATTCATTCTCAGCTCCAGTGACCAATTTTGCAGCCAGTGATCTCTGGCTAGTGCAATGATGTTTCCCTGAATCTCTTGATGGAGAATCAAAGGTAAGACTTTTTCCATCTTCTTTTGCAGAATCATTAGAATCAGCAGAGGTAATAAGCAATACCCTATACTCCCATTCCCCCAAGAGCCAAAGTCCCCTATAAGGAATCTTCATAATAATCATAGCCTCAATGTTTATGAAGAAAAGGAAAACACTTTAGCCTAAAACGGGACCTCTTCATTCTTGAAGCTGATGTCCACCTTCATACATTTATAAGATCTTTCATTTTCTCTTCTTCATTCACCTAGGAGGTGAATTATAAACAAACATCCAATATACCCTCTTCCCAATTTCACAACTTCAAACTGGTTGATTTTGTCATTATTCATCATCTCACTGATAAATTTATACTTTAAATTAAAAAATCCATTTCCACATACCCTGGCCAGTGTTGCTCAGTGGTTAAAGTGTCGTCCCGTGCACTGAAGGGTGACTGGTTCGATTTCAGGTTAGGGCACATACCTGATTACAGGTTCGATCCCCAACTGGGACACATGCATGAGGCAACCTATCGATGTTTCTATCTCACATTGATGTCTCTCCCTCCCTTCCTTCCTCACTCCCTTAAAATCAATGAAAAACATCTTCATGTGAGGTTGTTTTTTGGTTTTTTTTTTAAATCAATTTCCTTGGTTGGGAAAAAACATTTGCATAATTTCTCCCTGAAATTTTAGCCCAATCCTGATGCTAGGACTTCCAGGAAGAAATGCAAACATAGTGTCAGTTGGAAGCCTCTCTAAACAGGATGAATATATCCTTGCAGATTAAATTTGGAAATTATTGCCTTATCAGGGGCAAGGTTTGAATTAAAACAAGACCTTACTCCCTTCTCAAGGTGTGGGGTTCCAGGGCCAGCAGCATCTAGAGTACGTGGAAGTCTGTTAGAAAGATAGCATTTAGGGCTCTAACTTTTAGGCCAACTAAATCAGAATCTTCATTTTATTGTTATCTGTATGCAGATCTCCCTACACCAAAATATTGGTGGAAAATTTAAAAGCCTATACACATAGCCAAAACCGGTTTGGCTCAGTGGATAGAGCGTCGGCTTGCGGACTGAAAGGTCCCAGGTTCGATTCCGGTCAAGGGCATGTACCTGGGTTGCGGG
>NW_006295825.1:2605800-2609371 GCF_000327345.1 Myotis davidii | reverse complement strand
ATTGATGTTTCTCTCTCATCGATGTTTCTAACTCTCTATCTCTCTCCCTTCCTCTCTGTAAGAAATCAATAAAATATATTTAAAAAAAATAAAAATAAAAATAAAAGCCTATACACATAGACATGAACCTTGCATAACAATTATAACTGATAATGACTATCCCATTCACAAATTCTTTAGTTCTTAAGAGAATCCTTAATTAAGAGAATTTCTCATAAAATTATAAACCACTTGCTGTGAAACACACCACTGCCTATTAGAGCTACTGCTGTAGTTAGCGGAAGTCATAGATATAATCAAGTTCTTACCTAATCTGAGCTCTCCGAAGTTCCCACACCCTATCTTCTTGCCAACCCTGAAGTTGGGTCCCACCATAAGAACCCCAGAGGATGTTGAGGAGCCAGTCGGTCGGGAACAGTGTGCACTCCTTTGTGCCATGGGTTTAGTGGTCCGTTGTCTTTCATCCTTCTCCCTACTAGGATGGTCCATTATCCTACCCGACAGAGTCGCTCCACAATGAATAGCCTCAGGCTGTATACCTCTCTTCAGTACAAAAGTATGTCCAAATGAACCGTAGTCAGAGAAGGGTAGAAAGTTCTTTTGGCACCATATTTATGCTTCTAATGTATCTTCAAGGAATGAAAAACCATTGGATCGTTCTTGTGGACATGTAGTCTGTAAGTCTCGAGCATAGACGGATATTTTGTAACCTAGGTAAAAATCAATAAAACAGTTAAAAATTAAATTTTAAAACAAATTGAGAAAGTCACCACAATGGATCTTACCCCAAAATGAGCAAAGTGTATAGTTTCCTGTAACTGGCTTTGGTTTTATATCTTCCAACAGTTTAGCCATCTGGACTAGTTATTCATCAGGTAACATAAGCTCAGTAGGCTGTTCACCATGGCAGCTAAGGGAAAACACAAGCCTTTAATATAAAAGGCTCTCTTCTAATGCTATACATATGGCCCAAAAGAAAATTATTTGTTGGCTTTTTTATCACTAGGTAACAGACAGATATGGTAGGGTTGAATCTAGTTAAATAAACTGAGTACAAAAGCTCTTCCTTTTAATTTGGACAGAATCTATCAGAAATGAGGTTACTCATTCTCCCCCTCCTCCAACCCCACCATTTATCAAACACTGACAGCAATCACACAATCTAAGACAAGTTACTGAATGACAGAGACTTCTTCGATAAAGGACTTTTCAAAAACCCTAGTAGTACTAAGCAGTCCTAGACTAAAACTTTGGAAAGCTCAACTTTTGGTCTAGTTTCACTGTGCACTGAGTATACAAAGAAAAAGTACCTGAAACTAATCCTGTGCACAAATCCGAAGTGAAAAATAAAGCTGAGAAACAAAGTCTTAAACCAACCTCATTCTTGTGGCAATTCTCCAGTGTTCCAAATCAGGACTGAGCCCAAAACAAAAGTATACAATGAGATAATTTTGATACTATTTTTAATAATCCAAGTGAATATCCTTAACAAAAAAAATATATATTCTTACCACTAAACACATAGTTATGTTTCACTTTCATTAAATATTTTCCTTAAAACTTTAAGGAAGAAAAGAGCTGCACGATTATGTATGCAATAAAGCAAATTAAGGTAAAAAGATCAGGGTGATGAGACGAGGTCAGCATTACTGCATTTCCTACATGAGCAAAATTATGAATTTATATTTTTCCTCATTCTTTTTTATATTTTCAATTGTATCTAATATTCTCCAATTATCTTTATTTACCCAAAGTTCCTCACATAATATTAGTAAAGTGGAAATACAATTTACAATGTCTTATATAGATAATCCCATCTTAACTGGTAGGAGTGTGTCTCTATGAGAAACTGTCAGGCTATACTTTCTTCCCTTATACTATAAAAATTTTTGAAGACAGAAAAAGTATGTCAGCCTATCCAAACAATTTTGAGCATTCAACTAACTCTCAAGTTTTCTTCAATTATCACTCACATAATAGTCTCATTTATAAAATTTGGAAAACTGTACTACCTTGACTGTTGTTCATCCTATCTTATTTATGTTCACTCTGTTTTTCTAACAAATGGAGTTTATTTTTATAATACTTGTCATTAATTTTCTCCATTGCACTGAGACTTGTGTAACATTATGTGAAGCAATCAACCACAGCTCTCATTTTCCTTGTACACTTGCATGTATATATTAGAAAAACACAGCACTCAAGGTTAGAAACCTGCAGAAAGCCAAAAACTGCCTTCAGCTGGGAAAAGGATAATTGTAACACCTGCTTGTAGATCAGAACAATAACTTTATTTCCCACAAATATGGCAAAAACTCACATTTAAGATACCAACTTTCTGCCCTAGCAGTAGATAGAACATTGGCCCGTGGACCAAAGGGTCCTGGGTTCGATTCCGGTCAAGGGCACATGCCTGGGCTGTGGGCTCAATCCCCAGTAGGGGGTGTGCAAGAGGCAGCCAATCAATGATTCTCTCTCATCACTGATGTTTCTATCTCTCTCTCCCTCTCCCTTCCTCTCTGAAATCAATAAAAATATATTGAAAAAATATATCAATTTTCTAACCTATGCATGGGATATTAGTACAGTCTAATCCATAGTTAATGAAAGATAGTCAATATCACTTTATGTGGTGCCTCTCATTTAAGAAGGAAAACTAATTGAACAACAGAAATTTTAACAATCCTATTTATTTTCTTTTTTTATATGTTTTTATTGCCCTGACCAGTATGGCTCAGTAGGTTGGGTGTAGTCCTGTGCATCAAAAGGTCACTGGTCCAAGTCCTGGTTAGGGCACATGCCAGGATTGTGGGCTCAATGCCCAGTAGGGACTGTGCAGGAGGCAACTGATTGATGTTCTGCTCTCACATCAATGTTTCTCTCTCTCTCTCCCATTCTCTTTCTCAAAAAATCAGTTTAAAAAATGGTTTTATTGATTTTAGAGAGGGAGAGGGATAGAAACATCAATGACAGAGAAACGTTTTTTAAAAAATATGTATTTTTATTGATTTCAGAGAGGAAGGGAGAGGGAGAGATAGAAACATCAATGATGAGAATCATTGATTGGCTGCCTCCTGCTCACCTCCCACTGGGGATCGAGCCCGCAATCTGGGCATGTGCCCTCAACTGGAATCAAACCCGGGATCCTTTAGTCTGCAGGCCGATGCCCTATCCACTGAGCCAAACTGGCTAGAGTGAGAAACACTGATCAGTTGCCTCCTGCATGCCCTCTAATGGGGATTGAGCTGCAACCCAGGCATGTGCCCTTACTAGATATACAACCGGTGACCTTCTGGTTCATAGGTAGATGCTCAACCACTGAGCAATACCAGCTGGACTATAATCTTATTTATCACCATCCACTGCTCAAAACTATTTTCTACTTTCCAATTACTAGGGGTACCAGTTAATAATGCGGATTTTTTTTCACTAGATGGGAGTTACACATATGTTGATATATATGTGATTTGACATGTATGCTACTTTGTTGTATTGACAGCAAGCTTCAAAACTTCATATGTCAAGTTTTCTGAAGGTGTTAACATCATAGATATTTTTATGCTTAAAAATG
>NW_006295825.1:2604245-2605556 GCF_000327345.1 Myotis davidii | reverse complement strand
GCTACCGACAACAAATAATCAATTTGAACCACGATTTAATCGTGAAACGACCAGAATGTTCCAGAAGACACGGCAAAATAATTTTGCTTCATGATGACACACCATCACACACTTCAAAACCAGTTAAAGACACGTTAAAAGATCTTGCCTAGGAAGTATTAACCCACCCGCTATATTCACCAGACCTTGCTCCTTCAGATTACCGCTTGTTGCGATATATGGCACATGCACTTTCTCAGCAGCACTTCAAAACGTACAAAGAAGTGGAAAATTGGGTCTTTGAATGGTTTACCTTAAAACAAGTAAAGTTCTATTGAGATGATATCCATAAATTACCTGAAAGATGGGGGAAATGTGTAGCTAGCGATGGACATTACTTTGAGTAAAGCACTTTTGATGTTTCTCTTGAAATTATCGTGTTTTCTTTTATTACAAAATCCTAATTATTAACCAATACACCTAGTTTAAACTCTTTAGCTTATCATTTGAGCCCCTTCAATATCAACTCCTTACTTAAATCCAGGTTTTAAAAAGCTAGTACAAGGAACATCCATTCTTAGTCCTTATACCTAGAATGGCCTCTTAACTCTTCTGTCTTTTTAGGCCTGACTCATATCCTATATCCTTTGTGAGAGCTTTAAAAACCAATTCATCATTAACACTTGGAGCACTACTATCTATACCACCCATTTGCCACCTACCATATACCAGATTATATTGGTATGCCTCTAATGGTCAGTTTGATTTTAAGCCTTTGAAGTTAAATATCCTATCATATCTCCTTAAGTTTCTTGCACATAATTGGTACCAAATAATTATGATACTCTTGCTTAACAGAAAAAAGACTCCCAGTGACATAACCAAACATTTTATACCAAATAATAAAAATAAAGAGAACCCTAATTTACCTTAAGAACTCCTAGAGGAGAAACCTATGATGGCAGCATAGGTAAACACCAGAAATTGCTGCCTCGCGCAACTACTTCAAAACTACAACTAAAAGACAAAATGGACATCATCCAGAACCACAGGAAGGCTGGCTGAGTGAAATTCTATAACTAGAAGGAAAGAGAAAAGCACACTGAGACTTAGAGGAGGTGCGGAAGTAAAGAGCAGAGTTACTGGCAACTGAAGACATGGTTGTCTTTTTCAATGGGGAGGGAGTCTCAATCTCCCGACTGCTCTGAACTCCAGTTCTGGGTGAGACTCTGGGAATCCAGACTCATACAGGGAGAAACTGGACTGTCTGGAATCAGGTGGAACTCAAGGGTGGCTTTCTCTCAGAGGTGCTGGCAGCGATTACCTCAAGAC
>NW_006295825.1:2598886-2604133 GCF_000327345.1 Myotis davidii | reverse complement strand
CTCTGGGTACCCAGACTCATATGGGGAGAAACTGGACTGTCTGGCATCGGGCGGAACTCGAGGTGGCTTTCTCTCAGAGGTGCTTGCAGCGATTACTGGAACCTAACAAACTGCAGCTGAATCAGAGAGACCCAGAACTTCCAAAAGAAGATCCAAGGCCCCACAGCAGCATGCATTGCTTCACAGCTGGGCCTCATCTGGGCACCTCTAAACCACAAACAAAGGAGAGGAATCTCTCCACAGCTCCTGCTGGGTAGCCTCAGACAGAGGCTAAATTAGCACCTCCTTAGAGATCCAAGAGCCAGTGTACCCAGGGGTCAGAGTAGGACCATCTAGATTACAACCCCTCAGATCCATAAGGGACATACTCAGGGGGCAGACTCAGTGAGTACCAAAGCCCCACTGAAGCAAGTCTTGCCCCAGAAGGGTGTCTCCAGCACAGAAGTTCTCCCACTGTAGACACAGCTGATTTTCACAGCCAATTGGCCTGGAGGTCAATTCCTCCCAGTGATAACTACAACAATCAAGGCTTAACTACAACAAGACTGTGCACAAAGCCCACAAAGGGGTGCACCAAGAGTGTCCACCTCAGGTAACTGGGGAGGCTGGGCCACTGGGCCCTATAGGACACCTAGCACACAAAGCCACTCTATCAACACAAGGAAGCATAAAAAATGTGGAGACAAAGAAACAGGTCACAAATGACAGAAATGGAGGAAAGCAAACTACAGGATATAGAGTTCAAAACCACATTTATAAGGTTTTTCAAGAATTTTCTAGAAACCGCCTATAAATTTAGTGAGACCCTCAAGAAATCTAGGGAGACTCTCGAGGATATGAACAAGGACAACTAGAAATTAAGCATACACTGACTGAAATAAAGAACAATATACAGAGATCCAACAGTAGACTAGAGGATCGCAAGAATCAAGTCAAAGATTTGAAATATGAAGAAGTTAAAAAACATCTAACCAGAAAAGCAAAAAGAAAAAAGAATCCAAAAATATGAAAATAGTGTAAGGAGCCTCTGGGACAACTTCAAGTGTACCAACATCCGAATTATGGGGTGCCAGAAGAAGAGAGAGAGCAAGATATTGAAAACCTATTTGAAGAAATAATGACAGAAAACTTCCCCTACCTGCTGAAAGAAATAGACTTACAAGTCCAGGAAGCGCAGAGAACCCCAAACAAAAGGACTCCAAAGAGGACCACACCAAGACACATCATAATTAAAATGCCAAGAGCAAAAGACAAAGAGACAATCTTAAAAGAAGCAAGAGAAAAAGTCAGTTACCTACAAGGGAGTACCCATACGACTGTCTGCTGATTTCTCAACAGAAATTATGCAGGCCAGAAGGGAGTGGCAAGAAACAGTCAAAGTGATGAATAGCAAGAACCTACAACCAAGAGTACTTTACCCAGCAAAGCTATCATTCAGAATTGAAGGTCAGATAAAGAGCTTCACAGATAAGGAAAAGCGAAAGGAGTTCATCACCACCAAACCAGCTTTATATGAAATTCTGAAAGGCACCCTTTAAGAAGAGGAAGAAGAAGAAAAAGGTAAAGATACAAATTATGAACAACAAATACACATCTATCAACAAGTGAATCTAAAAATCAAGTGAATAAATAATCTGATGAACAGAATAAACTGGTGAATATAATAGAATCATGGGCATAGAAAGGGAGTGGACTGACAATTCTCGGGGGGAAAGGGTGTGGGGGGTGTGGGAAGAGACTGGACAAAAATCATACACCTATGTTTGAGGACAGTGGAGGGGGGTAAGGGCAGAGGGTGGTTGGGAACCGGGAGAAGGGGAGCTATGGGGGGTAAAAAAGAGGAACAACTGTATAATCTGAACAATAAAGATTTAATTTAAAAAAAGGGGGGGGGGGCTCCTAGAATTCATCCAGCAGGAAGCTAGTGTTATTTCATTTAAATTCAATAGTGTTAAGACATAGGCTATATAGGATTTTTATTTCACAAGGATATTAAATAGTTTACTTACAGTTAATAGCAGATAACATATGAAAAAGATAGCTCAAAAACCAGGTCAAATAGAATAGGTAAGGTAAGTAAGTTGTAGCTTAACCTTATTTTTAAAAGATAGCTTCCAAGGCCAGCAGTAAAAGACAAACTATATACTTATATTATTTTTCCTTTTTTAATAGTAAAAAACGGGGATAAAGGAGAAAAATTATATCAATACAATATGTAGATGTTTATTTTTCTGGTGAATAAATTATTACAATCACTTGTTACTTATTTCTTAAACATGCTAATGTTATGATGGATACATATATTTGAATTTTTAGAGTCATACCAGCAAGGACCTTAAGATTAATCCTAGTGGGGGCACATGCCCAGGTTGTCAGCTCGTTCCTTAGTGCAGAAGGCAGTCATTATCAATATTATCTCCCTCTTCCTTCCTCTCGCTCTAAAAATCAGTAATTTTTTTTAAAAGAAGACCAATTCTAGTAGTTTCTGTCAATTTAGGCATACAAAATGAAAAGAAAAAATATTTTTAAAAGTATGAGACCCCACATATACACTAAATATGCGCTCTCTAGCAGCTTAAAGAATTGCTATCTACAGTAAAATCAACAAATCCAAGTCTGCCAGTTTGCAGATGAATAATATAGTTAGCTTCAGAAGTGGTCAGTAAAAAGTATTCCTTCACAGACTACTCTATAAGATATATTATACCATTCCAGTGGAAATTCTAGTAATTACCACTCTGAGCCAACATATTAAAAATATAGGTCAAAATCAAGAGTTCATTTGCTCCTGTGGTTGGCAAACTGCAGCTGGCGAGCAACATGTGGTTCTTTGGCCCCTTGAGTGTGGCTCTTCCTAAGCCTTAGGAGTACCTTAATTTAGTTAATAACAATGTACCTACCTATATAGTTTAAGTTTAAAAAATTCGGCTCTCAAAGGAAATTTCAATCATTATACTGTTGATATTTGACTCTGTAGACTAATGAGTTTGCCGACCATTGATTTGGCCCAAAGCCATTCTCCATAACGCAGCAATAGATGCTTTGTGGGAGAGATAGGCATGGTCTTCTATCATGAATGAAATGGCTAAAGTAAATTTATTACTTTATGCCACAGTATTTTGAGAAGTTGCATGAAGTCTAAAAAAAATTGTCATATTATAAAACCAACAAAGAAAATATTAAAGAATTCCAGCTGTGAATCTGTTAAATAAAAATAAATCACTGATTTACAGTTTATTTCAGATTCTTACATATTGGTGTTGTCAAAAATGAGACACACAAATATTTAAATTTTAAAGTTAAACACATTTGGTCCTTGTTGATAGTCAAGACAAGAGGCTGCAGGACTTTGTAAATCTTTCTTTTCTGATATAACTTATAATGAAACTAGTGGCCCGGTACACAAATTCGTGTACATTGAAAGGAAATTAACTGGAAGAAATATTTTAATATCGCTATTCACCCTTTCTCTATAATAGAGTGTCAACAGCATTCACGATAGACAATGATAGATGGAAACACACACATGCGACTGGCGTCAGTGAGAACTACATGTATTGCGCGTGTGCAAATCAACTTAGTCTTTTATAGGTATAGAACAAAGTTGCTTAATTAGACCTGTTTGTGATTTAGCTAAACTTTTTCCAGCCCAGTGAAGCACCCCAACTTCTCTTTCAGGTAACTGTCAGCAACATAGCAGTAAATATCAACATGAAGTAGATTATTATTGTAGATCATGCAGGGAGAACAAAGGGTAAAATATTTAACTGCAGCAGTGTTTGACTACATTCTACACAGTGAGAAAACCTGAAGTCATTTTCAAAGTCTACCATTTCTTAATTCTTTTCAGTCGTGTCAAGTTTCTAAACTTCCTAAATTTCCGTTTTCCAGCTAATGAAAAGAAAACAGGATTCCACTGAGTTGCCTACCTACCTATTCCAGGACTTTTGTGATGATCAAATGAGATGAGGCATGGGAAAACGCTTCACAAACATTTGATTACAGTGTAAAGTATTTCCACTTGGCTATAAAGCAAGTCATGTTCCTGGGCTGAAGAAACTGCAAGGAGGCTAGTCGTCGCTAGGGAGAGGAAGCTGGGCATTGCTATGTGACGTCACTACCCGGACCTGCATACTTAGCATATTAGCCTTTTTTATATATAGATTGTTTTAAATATGCTAGGTAATCTGGAAATTTTGTATCATTTGGAGAAACTTTGCCTTTGCTACAACATAGAGTAAATTTTCCATCAGATAGTCTTTCATCAGAGAAATTTGATAGGCAAAATTGACATGTAACAGTCATTCCACCACAACTGTGTTCAATAACTGCATCCTTATTTACCTCATTTTCGCTATGAAGGCAGTTCCTACCAGTATTGGTAGTACTTGTCGATGACTGTTCTTCAGACATATTCTGTTGACAACATCGTTTTCTTTCAGACTCAGAGGTACGCTGTGCCAATAATTGGTCTTCAGATGCATTCTGTTGATGACGCCAGCTTCTTTCGGCTAGACTCAGAGGTACGCTGTGCCAATAATTGGTCTTCAGATGCATTCTGTTGATGACGCCAGCTTCTTTCGGCTTCAGAGGTACGTTGTGACAATAGTTGGTCTTCAGACATATTCTGTTGACAATTTCCACTTCAGAATGTCAACAAAAACGTGACATCATTACCCAGCGCCCACAGCCACCATTTGCGGGCTGAGCTGGGCTGTGGGCCATATTTTGTGCCATGGTAGCATCAGCTGCTATTTGGTGGGCTGTTGCTCCGGGGTGGTGGCAGGGCCTGTGTCCCACTTGGGGGAATCCAAGTGTTGCTTTGTTGGCACCAGTTCTGCGGTGCCATTTCTCTATGTGCATCACAGCAGCTCCTGTGTTGAGCATCTGCTCCCACTGGTCAGTGAGCATCATAGCAATTGGTCGGATAGTAGGAAGGACACTTAGCAAATTAGCCTTTTATATATATAGACTAGAGGCCCGTGCACAAAAATTTGTGCACTTGGGGGGGAAGGGGGGTCCCTCAGCCCGGCCTATGCCTTCCTGCAATCTGGGACCCCTCAGAGGATGTCCACCTGCTGGCTTAGGCCCACTCCCTGGGGGATCGGGCCCAAGCTGGCAGTCGGACATCCATCTGGCATTACCAAGTATCAATTCTATGCTAATCACTCTGTAGGCACTGGAAATACAGCATTTTTAGTCTTTGCCAGCATAGAGCGCATTATATTCTAGTGTGGAGACAGACAA
>NW_006295825.1:2593355-2598632 GCF_000327345.1 Myotis davidii | reverse complement strand
AGACTGGCCACATCCATTTCAGGGTGGGGCCCCCTACTGGGGTG
This sequence comes from Myotis davidii, assembly GCF_000327345.1. Lineage (NCBI taxonomy): Eukaryota > Metazoa > Chordata > Mammalia > Chiroptera > Vespertilionidae > Myotis > Myotis davidii. The sequence continues at coordinate 2,598,588 of NW_006295825.1, read as the reverse complement.
TCTGGCCAGCCTGGGTGAGGGGCTGATGGCTGTTTGCAGACTGGCCAAGCCCCCCAGCTATCCAAGCTACCAGCCTCTCCTTTTTTTCTTTTTTCTGGGATTTATTTATCTTCTATAATTGAAACTTTGTAGCCTTGAGTGGAGTGGAGGGCTGGCCAGGGCAGGCGGGAAGCTTGGCTTCCTCCATCGCCAGGGGCAAAGGAAGCCTCCTGCTCGCTCTAGCTCCGTGGCCACGACCAGCTGAAAGCAGGTATCTGGGGTTTATTCATCTTCTATAATTGAAACTTTGTTGCTTTGAGTGGAGCTCAGAGCCCGCTGCAGCAAGCAGGAAGCTTGGCTTCCTCCATTGTTGGGGCAACCAAGCCTCCTGTTTGCTCCAGCTCCGTGGCTGCTGGACGCCATCTTGGTTGGGTTAATTTGCACATAGTAGCTCTGATTGGCTGGTGGGCATGGCTTAAGGCATAGCAAAGGTGTGGTCAATTTGCATATTTGTCATTTATTCGTGAAGATTGTTTATTGGTACAGCAATGCTGGATCATATGGTAAGTGTATGTTTAAAGAATCTCCAAAGTGACCAGACTCTTCTATTCCTTCATCTACCACATGTTCGCTTTGGTTTGGATGCTAACAGCCTCTTGGAAACAAGTTTCAACTTCAGCAAAAAAGTATTTGTTTTGTTGGTAAGAATAAAATTTTTTTTCAGAGCTCCCAGCAAAATTCCCCTTATGTTGAGTTGCCAATAGTGACTGCAACAATATCTGAAATTTTCACTATAAGCCTCTCAAAGAATGGGATCAAAGCCTGACCTGATGCTTAGAACACAGGATAAACTTTAAGAGCAGGATAACACCCAGAGAAGGTATTCAGTAGACATTCTGAATGACATCTGCATGTGAACATGCAATGTGTGTGTGTGCTAAAAAACTATCAGAAATCACAAGACAGTAAAAAATATACAGGATAATTTAAGTGAAAATATAAGGCTCATAACTCATTTTAGCTTTTTTAAAAGGACACTTTAATGATCAAATTTGATTGATTTTAGCCAAAATACATTATGGGAGTGCTATTATTAAACGGAAGAACAATATTACAGATTTTGGTATTATTATTGCCTCTCTTTTTCACAAATTTCTATTATTAATGTCTCCAATTCTTACCACTCCAACCCTCATTGCTCAGTCTATTCCCATCTGACCATTATTTTTTCCAGTTTTTTGACATGCAAGTAACATAACACTGTATTAGTTTAAGGTGTACAACATAATGATTGAACATAGGTATATATTATAAAATTATTGCCAGAATAAATTTCATTAAGATCCATTACCATATATACTTATAATTTTTCTTGTAATGAGAACCTTTAAGATACTTAGCAACTTTTATATATACAATACAATATTGTTATCTATAGTCACTTTGCTACACATTGTATCCTCAGAATTTATAATTGGAAGTTTGTATCTTTAACCACCTTCACTAATTTCACCCTACCCACCCAAAAATCCCCCTCCAATCTCCTGCTTCTAGCCACACCAATCTGTTATGTATCTATGAGTTCATTTTTTTTGAGATTCCAGATATAAATGAGCCTACAATAAAGTATTTATCATTCTTTGATTTATTTCACTTAGCGCAGTGGTTCTCAACCTTCCTAATGCCGCAAACCTTTAATACAGTTCCTCATGTTGTGGTGACCCCCAATTTCATTGTTACAAATTGAACATAAAGTATAGTGATTAATCACAAAAACAATATGTAATTATATATGTGTTTTCCGATGGTCTTAGGCGACCCCTGTGAAGGGTCATTCGACCCCCAAAGGGGTCGAAACCTACAGGTTGAGAACCGCTGACTTAGCATAATGCCCTCAAGGTCCATCCATGTTGTCAGAAATGACAAGATTTCCTTCATTTTTATAGCTGAATAATATTCCAGAGTGGGTATGTGCTTACCACATCTTATTCATTTTTCCATTGATGGCCACTTAAGCAGTTCCCATGTCTTGGCTATCTATATATATAAAAGCCTACGCAACTGACTGACCAACCAGTAGCTATGATGTGCACTGACCACCAAGGGGCAGATGCTCAATGCAGGAGCTCCTGTGACTTGGCAGCTGCGGTTCTTGGGTGATGCACTCAGAACCAGAGAGGAGGGAGCCCGATTCCAGGAGGCGTCATCCAAAAACCACCCTGTGCAACCCTAGACCCCTCAGGGGATGTCAGAGAGCCAGTTTCTACCCAATCCTTGCAGGCCAGGCTAAGGGACCCCACTGGTGCATGAATCCATGCACCAGGCCTCTGTGGTGAATAATGCTGCAAAGAACATGGGGGTGCAAATATCTCTTTGAGATGGTGATTTCCTTTCTTTTGGATTAAGTACCTAGAAATAGAATTGCTGGACCATATCATAGTTTTATCTATAATTTTTTGAGGAACCTCCATACTGTTTTCCTTAGTAACTGCACAAGGTTTCTTTTTCTTCACATCCTCACCATCCTTTATCTCTTGTCTTTTTTATGATAGCCATGGTAACAGGTGTGAGGTGATATCTCAGTGTGGTTATGACTTACATTTCCCTGACAATTAGTGATGGTAAGCACCTTTTAATATACCTGGCCATTTGTATAACTTCTTTAGAAAAATATGCTTTCAGTTTCTCTGCCCATTTTTTATTCGAATTATTTGGGTTTTTTCCTTTTGAGTTATATGAGTCCTATATATATTTTAGATATGAACCTCTTATGAGGGATATGATTTACAAATATCTTCTCTCATTCCATAGGTTGCCTTTTAATTTTATTGATGGTTCCCTTTGCTGTGTAGAAGCTTTTCTAATTTTCTTTTTTAAAAAAAACAACATATTTTAATTGATTTCAGAGAGGAAGGGAGAGGGAGAGAGAGAGATAGAAACATCAATGATGAGAGAGAATCATTGACCGGCTCCCTCCTGCATGCCCCTTACTGGGATCGAGTCTGCAACCCGGGCAAGTGCCCTTGACTGGAATCGAACCTGGGACCCTTCAGTCTGCAGGCCGATGCTCTATCCACTGAGCAAACCAGTTAGGGCTCAATTTTTAGGGTTGTTTTTTCTATTTCTGTGAAAAATTCCATTGGCATTTTATTAGGGATTGTGCCAAATGTGTACATCACTTAGGGCTGTATGAATTTTTTTAAAATATATTTTATTGATTTTTTACAGAGAGGAAGGGAGAGGGATAGAGAGTTAGAAACATTGATGAGAGAGAAACATCAATCAGCTGCCTCCTGCACACCCCCTACTGGGGATGTGCCCGCAACCAAGGTACATGCCCTTGACTGGAATTGAACCTGGGACCCTTCAGTCCGCAGACCGACGCTCTATCCACTGAGCAAAACTTAGGGCTGTATGAATGTTTTAACAATATTAATTCTTCCAATCCATGAGCATGGAATATCTTTCCATTAATTGGTGTCTTCCTCTATTTGTTTCATCAATGTCTTATAGTTTTTAGTGTAAAGACCTTTCACCTCTTTGATTAAATTTATTCCCAGGCATTTTATTCTTTTTTGATGCAATTGTAAATGTAAAAATTTTCTTAATTCCTCCTATAGTTCATCAGTGTATAGAAATGCAGCAGATTTTTGAATATTGAATGTATATCTTGCAAGTTTAATGAATTTTTTTATTTGTCTTTTGGTAGAGTCTTTGGGGTTTTCTATTATATAATATGTCATCTGTAAACAATGATATTTCTACTTTGTCATTTCCAATTTTGATGCCTTGCTTGCCTAATTGCTCTGTCTAGGCTTTCCAAAACTATGTTGATTTCTGTTTTGATTTCTTCAATGACCCACTGGTTGCTTAATAGCATGTTGTTTAACCTCCACACATTTCTGAATTTTCCAGTTTTCTTCTAGTAGTTGATTTCTGGTTTCATACCACTATGGTTGGAAAAGATGCTTGACATGATTTCAATCTTCCTAAACTTACCAAACTTGTTTCGTGGCCTAACATATGAACTATCCTAGAGAATGTTCTGTCTGTGGTAAAGAAAAATGTTTTCTGCTGATGTTGGATAAAATGTTGTGTAAATGTCCGTTAAGTCCATCTGGGCTATCATGTACTTTAAGTCCAATGTTTCTTATTGATTTTCTGTCTGGATGATCTATCCATTATTGAAAGTAGAGTATTGAAGTTCCCTACTATTATTATGTTAAAGTCTATTTCTCTCTACAGGTTTGTTAATATGTACTTTATATATTTAGGTGTTCTTATGTTAGTTTCCATCTATTCACTTTCAGTGTGTGTCCTTAAAAGCAGACGTATCTCTGGTAGACAGCATATAGTTGGGTCTTATATTTTTAATCCATTAAGCTACTCTTTTTGATTGGAAATTTTAATCTATATTTAAAGTAATTATTGATAGGTATGAACTTACTGTTACAATTTTGCTGGCTGTTTTGTAATTCCTTTGTGCTGTTCTTATTCTTTTTGTCTCTTCCTTTGTAACTTGATAATTTTCTGTAGTGTGTGCTGAGATTCTTTTCTCTTTGGCTTGTGTGTTTATCTATTATAGGTTTTAGTTTTGTGGTTGCACTACTGCTTATAAATAGCATATTTATAATAGTCTATTTTAAGCTGAGAACAACATGAGTTAAAATGCATACTAAAGCTCTATATTTTTACTCCCCCTCCACATTTTATATTTTTTATACCATAATTTCTATATTTTTACCTTGTGTATGTATCCATTAACAAAATACTGCAGTTATAATTTTTTACTACTTTTCTCTTTTAAACTTCGTACTAGATTAATAAGTGATTTAGCTACCATCCTTACATTAGAGTATTCTGAATTTAACTATAATATTTATCATTACCTTTGAGACTTATACATTCCTATGTTTTCCTGTTACTAACTAGCATCCTTTAGTTCCAATTTGATGAAGTCCCTGTAAAATTTCTTGTAAGGTTAACTTAGTGGCAGTGAACTCCTTAAGTTTTTACTTGTCTTAAAAATTCTTTCTCTCAGCCAAAACCGGTTTGGCTCAGTGGATAGAGCGTCGGCCTGCGGACTGAAAGGTCCCAGGTTCGATTCCGGTCAGGGGCATGTACCTGGGTTGCGGGCACATCCCCAATGGGAGATGTGCAGGAGGCAGCTGATCGATGTCTCTCTCTCATCGATGTTTCTAACTATCTCTCTCCCTTCCTCTCGGTAAAAAATCAATAAAAATATATTTTTTAA
>NW_006295825.1:2590215-2591852 GCF_000327345.1 Myotis davidii | reverse complement strand
CTTTTAAGAAGAGGAGGAGGAAGAAGAAAAAGGTAAAGATACAAATTATGAACAACAAATACACATCCATCAACAAGTGAATCTAAAAATCTAGTGAATAAATAATCTGATGAACAGAGTAAACTGGTGAATATAATAGAATCAGGGGCATAGAAAGGGAGTGGACTGACTATTCTCACGGGGGTAAGGGGTATGGAGGGAGGGAAGAGACTGGACAAAAATTGTACACTTATGGATGAGAACAGTGGGTGGCGGGGGTAAGGGCAGAGGATAGGGTGGGAACCGGGTGGAGGGGAGCTATGGGGGTTAAAAACAGAAATAAATGTAATAATCTGAACAATAAAGATTTAATTTTAAAAAATATATATATATATTAAAAAAAAAAATTCTTTCTCTCTCCTTCAAACCGAAAGGACTCCTAACCTTGGTGAGGATTTTTATGACCATTACACTGAAATCTTTTACAAGTAAAATGTCTGCTTCATTAAGGTCTGTTTCTCAAGTTTTATCTTGTTCTTTCATTTGGAAAATATTTCTGTTTCTTCATTTTCCTTAACTCTCTGGGTTGGTTTTTGTGCATCAGATAAAACAGCCACTTCTCCAAGTCTTAATGGAGTAGTCTGTAGAAGATGAAACTTATCATTGAACCAGACCCTAGGTCTCAGTTGTCACTCAAAATTTGATGGTTTAAACTGCTTTCTTTGTTCTTAGTGGCTCTCAGTAGTTGAGGATGTGGCAAGACCTGTCAATATCCCAAAGGGGAGGATCACAGTCCAGTACCTCAATGCAGGTTAATTAGAAGCAGGACCCACAGACAGCAGCTTTAAAGTGTGCAAGTAGCCCAGCTGGTGTGACCCAGTGGTTGAGCATTGACGCATGAACTGGGAGGCCACAGTTCAATTTCTAGGCAGGGAACATGCCTGGGTTACGGGCTCCATCTTCAGTAGCGGGCGTGCAGGAGGCAACCGATCAATGATTTGATGTTTCTATCTTTGTCTCCCTCTACTTTCCTCTCTGAAATCAATAAAAAACACATTTAAAAAAAATAAAGTATGTAATTAGATCTCCTTCAGACAGAGACTAGGAGCTAGGTTTTTGGGTCTACTCCCCACCGCTGAGCCCTGGGGGGAGGGTAACACAGTATTCGAACAGTTAGTTTAGACTGTTTCTTTGTTACAGTCCTGTGGGACCCACTAACACAAGCCCTGCTGGCCATTATGGCCAAGCAATCAAAAGGTGTATGGCCTGGGAGGCAGCCACAAAACCCCGGACACCAGATGAGTGTACAAGCTCATTCCAGGGCGACACAAGTGACATGGAATGGGCCAGAAGGAGAATGTAGAGATGGCAGCTGCCAAACCTCCTGGATTTCTGAGGAAGAGTACAGTCTGTACATAGATATGGGCTAAAGTAGAAAGCTGACCTGCATGCAGCACCTTTTAAAATATGCAAATAGTCCTGTTTCAGGGAAAGATGGGGAGGTGGGCATTTTTGTCTTCTGTCTCTGCACTGAGTCTTTGCGGACATGGCGGGGGGAGGGGCTGAGCGGCAGGGAGGGTCAAGTCCTTGAAGGCCCCGTTAAGAACGGTTTCTTTGATTGTTATAGTCTTCAAGGTCCTGTGGACACAAGTGCCATT
>NW_006295825.1:2589667-2590168 GCF_000327345.1 Myotis davidii | reverse complement strand
CAACCCTTAGGAGTAAATCTAAAAATGTTGGGGCACTAGATCTTGGGTCCAAACCCTTCCCTCCTCAGGGAGAAGCTGGGAACTCTAAGTTCCCTACTGATTGTATGTCACTGGGCCAGGAATGAGGTTTGTGAAAAGAATGTGTCCAGCCTTTCCTACCCATTTGATGTGGGGGGGTTTCCTTGTTTGCTCAATGTATAGGAGTTTCTCAGCTAATTTCTAGATTCCTTCCAGAGGGAATTCTTCTGTGTGTAGATGTAGACTTGGTGTCTGTGGAAAGAGGTGAGTTCAAGAGCCACCTCTAGAGAGAAAACAAAGATGGCGGCATAGGTAAACACCGGAAATTGCTGCCTCGCACAACCACTTCAAAAATACAACTAAAACCACTCTATCAACACAGGGAAGCAGCCAAAATGCGGAGACAAAGAAACAGGTCACAAATGACAGAAATGGAGGAAAGCCAACTACTGGATATAGAGTTCAAAACCACACTTATAAGGC
>NW_006295825.1:2579799-2589176 GCF_000327345.1 Myotis davidii | reverse complement strand
AGGGATCTTTTAAGAAGAGGAAGAAGAAGAAAAAGGTAAAGAAACAAATTAAGAACAACAAATACACATCTATCAACAAGTGAATCTAAAAATCAAGTGAATAAATAATCTGATGAACAGAATAAACTGGTGAATATAATAGAATCAGGGGCATACAAAGAGAGTGGACTGACAATTTTCAGGGGGAAAGGGGTGTGGGGGTGTGGGAAGAGACTGGACAAAAATTGTACACCTATGGATGAGGACAATGGGCGGGTGTAAGGGCAGAGGGTGGGGTGGGAACCGGGTGGAGGGGAGCTGTGGGGGGAAAAAAGAGGAACAACTGTAATAATCTGAACAATAAAGAATTAAAAAAAAAAGCCACCTCTGTCACCATCTTGAATTGGAACCAAACCAAGCCTATTTGATAATTTCCATTCCTTTAGTATATCACAATCCACACCTCCCACTTATAAAAATATTCTATTGCCATTTAAAAAATAATACTCTCAGTAAATTATTTTGTGAATATTGACAAACTGATTGTAAAGTTTACATGGAAAGGCCAAAGGCCCAGAATGGCCAACATATTACTGAAAGAGAAAAACCAAGTTGGACGACTGACACTACTCAACCTGAAGACTTACTATGAAGCTACAGTAACCAACACAGTATGGTACTGGCAAAGTGAAGAGACAAGTAGATCAATGGAACAGAAGAGAAAGCCAAGAAGTGGACCCACACAAACTAATCTTTGACAATACAGTAAAGGCAATTCAGTGGAGGATTGTGTTTTGACAAACGGTGTTGGGACACATAAACACCATGTGCAAAAAAGTGAATTAGACACAGACTATACACCTGTCACAAAAATTAACTCAAAATGAATCATAGGCAGAAATTTAAAACAGAAAACTGCAAAAGTACTAGAAGATACAATAGGAGAAAATCTAAGTGACTTTGGGTTTAGTGATGATTTCTCAGATACAGCACCAAAAGTATTATCTATGCAAGAAAAAATTTATAAGTCAGACTTAATTAAAATTATTTACTTCTGCTCTGTAAAAGACAGTTAAAAGAATAAAAATAGAGCTATAGACTGAGAAAAATACTCACAAACCACATATCTGAAAAAGAACTATATCTTCAAAATATTAAAAAAACACACCTCTTAAAACTGAACAAGAAAACAAACCAATTAGAAATGGCTCAGTTGGTTGGAGCATTATCCCATACACCAAATAGGCTATGGGTTCGATTCCTAGTCAGGAGACATACCTAGGTTGCAGGTTCAATCCCTAGTTAGAGTACGTACCCAGAGACAACCGATCGGTGTTCCTCTTTCACATCAATGTTTCTCTGTTTCTCTTTCTCTCTTCCTCTTACTCTCTCTCTCTCTCAAAAAATAAAAATAAAATAAAAAATCCTTGGGTAAGGTTAACATTAAAAAACAAAACAAAAAGGGGGCCATGATCTTAACAGATATGCACCAAAGATATACAGATGGCAAATAAACACATGCAAAGATGCCAAACATCATATGCCAACAGGGAATTGCATATCATTTTAATGGCATATCAATTTAATTTGCAATTAAATAAAAATCCAAAACACTGATATCTAATACTAGTGAAGATGTAAAGCAACGGAAATTCCCATTGCTGGTTGGAATGCAAAATGGTACTGCCTCATTAGAAAACATTTTGACAGTTACTTACAATATTAAATACACTCTTACCATATAATCAGCAATCCTTGGTATTTATTCAAATGGATTAACAAGTCCATACATAAACCTTCAAGTGAATAATTAGAGCAGCTTTATTTAAAATTGCCCCAAACTGGAAACAACCAAGATGTCTTTCAATGGTGAATGGGTAAATTTTGGTATAGCCACAAAATGAAATATTACTCAGCGATAAAAAGAAATTAGGTATCAACCCACAAAAAGATATAGAGGAACCTTAAATGTATACTGCTAAGTAAAGGAAGCCAGTCTGAAAAGGTTATATATTGTTTAATGATTCCAACTATATGACACTCTGGAAAACAAAAACTATGCAGATTAATGGTTGCTAGAGATTCAGGTAAGAGGAGGGATGAATAGGTGAAGCACAGGTGATTTTAGGGCAGTGAAACTATTCTGTAGGATACTGTAATAGTATATATTAGAGGCCTGTTGCACAAAATTTGTGCAATAGCAGGCCTTCACAGTCCTGGCTTTGTCCAGAAGGTCATCCGGACATGCGTTCCGCTGTTCAGCCATTCATTCAGTTTGCATATTACACTTTTATTATTATAGATATATACTAGTGTGTACACATGTCCTATATAATAAAGAGGTAATATGCAAATTGACTGTCATGCCCTTGCACAAGATGGTTGGCAGGGGAGGGCAGTTGGGGGCAACCAGGCCTCCAGGGGAGGGCAGTTAAGGGCAACCAGGCCAGCATGGGAAGGAGTTAGGGGCAACCGGGCTGGTAGGGAAGGGCTGTTGGGGGTGACTGGGCCAGCAGGGAGCAGTTAGGCATGGATCAGGATGGTAGGGGAGTGGTTAGGGGGTGATGAGGCTGGCAGGCAGAAGCGGTTAGGGGCAATCAGGCAGGCAGGCAGGCGAGTGTTTGGGAGCCAGCAGTCCCAGATTGTGAGAGGAATGTCCCAGATTGGAGAGGGTTCAGGCTGGGCTGAGGAACCACCCCTCCCCTCTTAGTGCACGAATCTTGTGTACCAGGCCTTTAGTGTGTGTGTGTGTGTGTGTGTGTGTGTGTGTGTGTGTGTGTGTATATAATTATGTGCTTGTCAAAGCCCATATAATAATATTACACAAGAAGTGAACCCTCATGTAAACAATTATGTAATATTAATGTAAAAATAATATATCGTTGTTGACTAATCAACTGTAACAAATGTATCATATGAATGCAAGGGGGAAATATTTATTAATAGGGGAAAATGGGAATGTATATAAAGAAGTATATAGGAACCCTCTACACTTGCTGCTCAATTTTTCTGTAAATAAAACTCAAAACTTTTCCTGGTACATTTACACCGTGGAATACTATGCAGCTGTAGAAAAGAAGAATCTCTAACACTTGAGGCAGCATGGAGGGACCTGGAGAACATTTTTTTTAAATATATTTTACTGGTTTTTTACAGAGAAGAAGGGAGAGGGACAGAGAGTAAGAAACATTGATGAGAGAGAAACATCTATCAGCCGCCTCCTGCACACCTCCCACTGGGGATGTGCCCGCAACCAAGGTACATGCCCTTGGCCAGAATTGAACCTGGGACCCTTGAGTCCACATTAAAACTATTCCTTTTTTGTTGTTGCTGTTGTTGTTACTCCTCTCCTGAGGATAGTTTTCCATTGATTTTTAGAGAGAGTGGGAGGGAGGGGGAGAGACACGGAGAAACATTGCCTCTCTCAGGTGCCCCCACCACGGCTGGGGATTGAGCCTGCTACTGAGGTACGAGCCCTTGACCAGAATCTAAATTGAGACCCTTCACTCTGAGGGCCAACATTCTATCCACTGAGCCAAACCAGGTAGGGCATACCTATTTTTAACTGATCATAAATGCAGGATCATGTTACACCAAAGTTTCTGAAATTACACCTTCCTTGTACATTTCCTTTCCTTATTCTTCTCCTTCACCCCTTCACTGTTCCTTTCTAAGGAATGTCCTTTTATCAGATAACTATAAGGAAATACAGCTGACCCTTTGAACAAAATGGGTTTGAACTGCATGGGTCCACTTGCATGTAAATTTTTTTTCCAATAAATATTGTAAATAGATTTTTCTTCCTTATGTTAACTAGAGACCTGGTGCATGAAATTCGTGCACGACCAGGGTGGGGGGTGGTTCCCTTTAGCCCGGCCTGCGCCCTCTCCAATCTGGAACCCCTTGGGGGATGTGGGATCGGGCATAAAGGGTTCACTCATAAACCAGCAGAGATATCCCTCTCACAATCCAGGACCACTGGCTCCTAACTACTCACCTGCCTGCCTGCCTGCCTGATCACCCCTAACCTCTCTGCCCACCTGCCTGATCACCCCTAACTGCCTCTGCCTCCCTGCTGGCCACATTGCTCCTACCTTACCCTCATGCCAGCCTGATCGCCCCTATCTTGCCCCACTGCCGGCCTGATCACCCCTACCTTGGCCCCCTGTTGGCCCGATTGCCCCTAACGACCTCTGCCTTGGCCCCCAGCCTAAGCCACAGTCTGGCCTCCCTCTACCAGGGGCGACTTGGTCAATCAGGGGAAGGCGCCACCCCCATCACACCACTGCTGTTTCTGCCACTGGTGGCCACCGTGGCTGCCTTAGCCTTGGGACTCTCTGCCTGAGCCTCAGGTCTCGCAGCTGGACACAGCTGTCTGAGCCTCGGGCTGGCCCTCACAGCGGCAGTGGCCATCCATGGCTTTGTCCAGAAGGACATCTGGATGGTCGTCCGGAAGACGTCTGCCCTAATTAGCATTTTACCCTTTTATTAGTACAGATAATATTTTCTTTACTCTGGCTTACTTTATTGTAACACATATAACATACACATGTGTTATTTATTTATGTTATCGTTAACGTCAACAATAGGCTATTAGTTAACATTTTGGGGGAATCAAAATTACATGTGGATTTTTAACACTCAGGGTGGGTGGTGGAGAGGGTGTCAGTGCCCCCAATCCCCCACACTGTTTCAAGAGTCAACTATTACTTTCCAGTCTTTGCCACACATTTCTAAAATCTTTAATAAAAATTTCCCAATATCGACCTAGCCAGTTTGGCTCAGTGGATAGAGCGTTGGCCTGTAGACTGAAGGGTCCTGGGTTCAATTCTGGTCAGGGCACATGCCCAGGTTGTGGGCTCGATCCCTAATAGGTGATGTGCAGGAGGCAGCCAATTAATGATTCTCTCTCATCACTGATGTTTCTATCTCTCTCTCCCTCTCCCTTCCTCTCTGAAATCAATAAAAAAAATGTATTTTAATTATTTCCCAATATCCCACCCTGACTGGTATGGCTCAGTTGGTAGGACACTGTCCCATGCATTAAAGGGTTGCCAGTTCAATTCCTGGTAAGGGCACATGCCCAGGTTTTGGGCTTGATCCCCAGTGGTGGGAGTACAAGAGGCAGCCGTTCAATGTTCCACTCTCACATCAATATTTCTCTTTCTCTCTCCCTCTCCTGTCTCAAAAAAAAAAAATCAATAAAATTTAAAAAAATTTCCCAATATCCCTAATTTTTAAACTATGGCTCTATCTATCTATCTATCTATCTATCTATCTATCTATCTATTTATATATGTAAAAGCCTAAGCGACTGTTATGACCAAACAACCAAAACAACCCGTCGACCAGTCGCTATGGTGTGCACTGACCACCAAGGGACAGATGCTCAACACAAGAGCTGTCCCCTAGTGGTCAGTGCACTCCCACAGCACCCCCCCCGAATAGTCCCTGATTGGGGGGGCTGGCTGGCCAACTCCTGGCCACACCCCCATAGGCCTCGATTGCCAGCCAGGCTGAGAGACTCCATGAATTCGTGCACCAGGCCTCTGGTAGAATATATATATTTATCATATTATTACCAAATAATAACAATCAACCATATTTATAGACAAACACAACAGCAATTAAAAATGAAAATAAATCAACAAATGACAAGTGCCGGAGAGGACGTGGAAGAAAGGAAACCCTCATATACTGCTCATGGGAATGCAGACTGGTGCAATCTCTCTGGACGACAGTATGTAGTTTCCTCAAAAAATTAAAAAATGGAACTCCCATTTGACCCAGTAATCCCACTTCTAGGAATATATCCGAAGAAATCAGAAACACCATTGGAAAGGATATATGCACCCCTATGTTCATAGCAGTGCAATTTACAATAGCTACTAGTAAGATTTGGAAACAGCCTAAGTGCCCATCAGCAGATAAATGGATTAAAAACTGTGGTGAGTCTACACAATGGAATATTACATTGGTGTAAAAAAGAAAGAACTCATACCATTTACAACAGCATGGATGGATCTGGAGAGCATTATGCTATGAGAAATAAGCCAGTCAGAGAAAGTTAAATATTATATGATTTCACTCATTTGTAGAATATAAGGAACAACATAAACTGATGAACAAAAAGAGATTGAGAGATACAGACTCATCGAACAGACTGTCAAACCTCAGTGGGAAGGCAGAGGAGGGTGGGCAAGGGAGGGGGGTATTGTGGGATAAGAGATCAACCAAATAAGTTGTATGCATATAAACATAACCAATGGACACAGACAATAAGGGGGATAAAGGCTGGGGCTAAGGGGTGGGAGCAGACTGGTAGAGGACAATGGGGGGAAGGGGGACATTTGTAATATTTTCAAAAATAAAGAATTTAAAAAAAGAAGAAGAATGAAAAATAGCCCAGCCAGCATGACTCAGTGGTTGAGCCTCGACCTATGAACCAGGAGGTCATGGTTTGATTCCCAATCAGGGCACATGCCTGAGTTGTGGACTCGATCCCCAGTGGGGGATGTGCAGAAGGCAGCCCGTCGATGATTCTCTCTCATCATTGATGTTTCTAATCTCTCTCTTCCTCTCCCTTCCTCTCTGAAATCAATAAAAATGTGTTTAAAGAATGAAAAACTCACTTTCTTTTCATTATTATTTTTATTACATTACTTATGCAATAAAATGAACTCAACCACCATTTAAAACTGGCTAGCTTCCCTTCTCCATCTTGGTTGAAAAATTATTCATAGAAATATGCTTCTTAAACTCAACTCTATTGGCCACTCTCTCATGTAATTGTTTCAGGATATTGGTAAATTTCTATGGGTCACCAAACTTAAGAAACAATCATTGTAAAGTCTATCATGTTCCAGGTTTCCCATCTCCCGCCGCCCCCCCCCCCCAATGGATTTTTAGATAGAGTGGAAGGGAAGGAGGAAGAGGGAGGGAGGGAGTGAAAGAAAGAGGAGGGATGGAGGGAGAGAGGGAGAGAAATATTGATGTGAAAGATACATGGATTGGTTGCCTCCTGCCCACACTGTGGTGGACTGAGCTAGCAGCCAAGGTAGATGCCCGTGATTAAGCCTTGAGTCCTCGGGCCCCCGCTCTAACTACAAAGCAAAACCAGCCAGGGCTATCATGCTGCACTTGTCTTCTTAATATCTTTTTACTAGAGGCCTGGTGGGGTCACACAGCCTGGCCTGTGCCCTTTCACAATCCAGGACCCATTCGGGACCCCGTGGGGGATGTTGGACTGCCAGTTTCGGCCTGATCCCCGCAGGCCTGGCTGGTTTGTAGTAAGTAGTGCACAAAGCGGCAGGTGGCTGGGGAGAAGCCTGAGCCCGGGCTGGGCACCACGCCACTCCCACTCATCCTGGCCCCACTGCACCTGCCACCGTCACTGCCGCTGCAGGGGTGGGAGAGGCTTGCGCCACCGCAGCTGCACTCACCAGCTATGACCCCGGCGTCTGGCGCCTGTCGGTCAGCTGAGCAGTGTTCCCGCTGTGGGAGCGCACTGACCACCAGATGGCAGCTCCTATGTTGAGCGTTTGCCCACTGGTGGTGAGTGTGCATCACAGCAACCACTCAAACAGTTGACCGATCGCTTAGAGTTTTATAGACTGATTTCAGAGAGGAAGCGATAGGGAGAGACAGAACCATCAATGATGAGAGAGAATCACTGATCAGCTGCCTCCTGCATGCCCCCTACTGTGGATTGAGCCCGCAACCTGGGCATGTACCCTGGCTGGGAATCAAACTGTGACCTCCTGGTTCATAAGTCAATGCTTAACCACTGAGACACACTGGCAGGGCCATGCTGCAGTTTTTATCTCAAAACTATATAAAGACATCCCACTCTTTATATCAGTCACAAGTGCATCTATATATATAAAAGCCAAGCAACTGGAACCAGAATGACCAGAACAACGAGTTACTGTGAGGTGCACTGCGGCTGGCCAACTGACCCAATGTGGGGTGGTGCCAGCAGGCCAACCTCCTGCGGCCTCTTCCTCTGGCTGGCCTGCCCCCCAATCACCCCCCCTCCGATAGGGGGTGGGGCCAGCCGGCCAACCTCCCACGTCCCCTCCCCCCAGCCAATCAGCTGATCAGGGAGGGCTGGCCAGACTACCCCCATGCATGATTTGTGCACTGGGCCTCTAGTCCTATCTAATAAAAGACAAAAGGGTAATTGACTGTACCTTCGCTACACTTCCCACTGGCTAATCAGGGCGATATGCAAATTAACTGCCAAGAAAGATGGCGGTTAACCGCCAAGAAAGATGACAGTTAATTTGTATACATAGGTGCAATGATGGGAGGCGAAAGGGGAAGGACGGAAGAACGTTGATTGGAAACCCAGGCGGCAGGCAAGAGCCCTGGATCGGAGAACCGGGGCCACCTTTGCCCGCCCCCGAGCCGGTGATCACGATCGGAGGTGCCGCCTTGCTTGTGGCCCCGTGATCTGCCACCGCGATCAGAGAGCCAGGGTACAGGCAAGGTGGCACCCGGGCACCCTAGCACCTGACATGCAAAGGTCGGGGATGAAATGACTTTTCCCAACCACATCTGCAAATATCCTGGGAAGGCATCACTGAAGAGTTCACAACAACTCTCTTACTTGGCAAGGAAGAAAACAGCTGGCAATGGAAACAATCCCTTACATCAAAGTTAAGGTCCCTCTGAGTAAAAAGGAATATTTCCAACGTAAAGGAGGGAGCAGGCAAAAATAATAGGTTCTCCTGACTTCCACTGAAGTTTGAGCATATGACAGTGTCAAAACAAACATACAAATTAAAACAGACAGTGGACATTCAAAAGACCCGAATCAACTGTCACTGTTTTGTCCCAATAGCAGCCATGCTTATGTGATGATATAGTTTAACAAACATACAAAACAAGTCACATGATAAGAGAGGTTTGGTTTCTAAAGTAAAGTTGAATATGTTCTTTAGAAATTCTCATGTCCTCCCCTCTGACTATAATTCTTAATTTTCCAATCAGAAAATTACCCCATGTGATCCAGTAACATGTAGAACTACAGTAACCTAACTTATTTAAAAAAACAACATCCCAACCATTTTTAAAATATTTAAATTGATATTTTAGGGTTAAAATTATAGAAGATATTTAGATCTAAATATATTTTCTGAATAGAAAATATTTCAGTGTTTGATTTAAACAAAATAAACATAAAAAATATATAAGTGACACATTTTCCCAAGGAACTCTGAATTAGTACCTTTCCCTCTAACTTTCTTCAAATTAAGAGAATCTATGGAGTTCACTATACTGCACAAGTTTTAATGAAAGAAAATAAGACTTTCTAAGAGCATGAAATATATGTTTTCTTATTTACAAACATATATACTCCTCTCTTTCTCTCTCTCTCTCTCTCTCTAGTTCTT